>NC_137870.1:36273013-36758013 GCF_963924005.1 Protomyctophum bolini | reverse complement strand
ACTACTAAATAATACTAATACTAATAATAAAAGTATACTTTTATTAGTATACAAAAATACTTGTCATTAAAGCTTATGTGTTATTGCCAGATAATCTTTTAGTCTTTTAAAACAAATCTGCTACAAAGTGCTACAATACAGGGTACAAATAATTGCAACAAATATTAAAACTAGATCGTTACTAAAAGTTACTAAAGCTTACTTGTCTTATTATCTCTCTACAGGGGACGGGGAGGCGGTTGGAGTGGATGATTACGCAGAACGCTGGTTAGCCAATGGTCCCTCAGACAGTGATGACTGTGATGATGTTCAACCAAACAACGAGACTTGTACACAAGTAATGACAAGAACAGTGAAACATTATCAACATATTCAACATGTTTCAATATATCACCAACGTGAATATGCTCCATGCTAATTCTGTTTCCTTTTTCTAACCCACAGAGCGTAACGTGTGAACAGCTCTTGACATCACCTGCCTTAAAAGGCTGCAGAAAGCTGGTGGATTATGATTCTTTTCTCCAAGCTTGTTCCAGTGATCTCTGTCACTGTGACAACAGCAGCTCATGTCTGTGTTCAACCCTGGATGAGTATTCTCGCCAGTGTGCCCACGCCGGTGGAACTCCACAGAAGCATCAACTCTGTAGTAAGAAATATTAAATATTTTAAAAATATATCAAAGCACTGTTTAAAATTCTGTCATAACACTTCATTTTGATTTTGTTGAATAGCAAAGAACTGCCCATTCAACATGGAGTACAAAGAATGTGGAAGTCCCTGCACAGACACCTGCATTAACACAGAGAGGAGTAAGGAGTGTGATGACCACTGCATCAACGGATGCTTCTGTCCAGAAGGTACAACAAGACTGACCACATTAATATAACACCAATATCTGAAGAATTGGGTTATGAGTATGACAATAATAAGTATGTTATGTTTCCATGTGTTGGTCAAATAAATACATAGGATGATCTGATGTCAAAATAAGCCCTGAATATGATTTTCTCTAATCCACTGCAAGTGTATAACCCTGAATATATAATAATAATACTATATTCTCAAGGAACCGTATTTGACGACATCAAGAAGAGTGGCTGTGTCCCTGTTGAACAGTGTTCCTGTGTTCACGGTGGCAAAACCTACAAGGCTGGAGAGTCCTACACCAAGGCCTGTTCAAAATGGTAATAATAAAGTGTAAATATAAACATTGCAATGTACACAGTAGGCAACATTAGACTGCTTGTATTGTCACACAGAGAAAGAGACACAGACGGAAAGGTGTTTTTTCACTTTTTTGCATGCTGAAAATAGCCGATCTGAGCTTGTACATCTGCTATTTTCAGAGCGGAACCAAACTCTTCTCCATTAGTCCCTCCCTGACATTATGTCTATAGTTTTTTGACGAAATTGTCAGTGCATTTAGTCATAGTTTTAGTATATTCACTATATACTGCTATGTCTACATAAAATGCTATCTAAGTTACATAAATTGAGCCTTTGCATATACACCATAAGGTCGTCGCGGCTAGGGCAATATACGGCAAGTGCTACGGGCTACGTGCTACTGTATATACCTGTATGTGTGTGTGTGTTTCAGTACCTGTACAGGTGGAAGGTGGAGTTGTGCTGACACCAACTGTCCTGGAACCTGCAGCATCATGGCTGGCAGTTTCTTCAGCACCTTCGATGAGAGCGAATACCAGTTCAGCGGAGACTGCTCCTACATTCTGACACAAGTTAGTAATAACTAGTAAAACATGAACAAGATAAGAACTCCATTTCAGCAACTGTGTTGATTGTTGCTACTATTCCTGCTTTTGGCTGAGATGACTTGACATGTCACAAACGAGATGAGTTTGAGTGCAGTTAATTTGCACGCAAGATAATTCTCCACCTCCATCCATTTGTGTGCTTTTACACATCAACCATCTTATGTACCAAGGGAGTAGCTTAAAGCTGACTCCCCCCCCCCCTTGCTGAAAATAGCTGATCTACATACTGTAACGTGTACATCTGTCATTTAGTGAAAATGCATAATAAAGCATTAATGTAAAAAAGTATGAAATGTAAAGAAAAAGATAAAATAAAAATTTAAATAAAACAATGAACCCTTGTTGTACTTCTATCAAGTAAAAGTAGGCCTAAGACAAATAGAAATATGAATAGGAATATCAATAATATAGAAAAAGAAAACTAAAAAAAAAACCAAAAGAACTGGAGGGACAGTGCTTTTGTGGTAAATTCTGCCTGCCTTGCAAATTTAGGGTTGCAGACTTTGTTTAAAATATGTGTTTTAACATGGGCTTTCATGGGAAGGTGCTGCTTTGGCTTGCATTGATTTGTTAGCATCCCTGACACTCTGGCACCTCACCAATCAGAACTGTAACGTATCAGTACTGTATCAGTCCTCTCTTATACCCATGGGTCAAATAAAGGCTCTGTTTCTTATCTTCACCTTGTTTTCCAGGTGAAAAGTAAGAACATCACAGTTCATGGTGATCTGTCCAGATGTGGTAAATCTGACTCTGAGACATGTCTGGAGGCTATAACTGTGGTCCTGCCTGGACAGGTACATAACGCACGCACGCACGCACGCACGCACGCACGCACGCACGCACGCACGCACGCACACACGCACGCACGCACACACACACACACACACACACACACACACACACACACACACACACACACACGCGCGCGCGCACATATGCGCACATACGAACACACGCACACCGGACCGGCCTGTATGCGTAGGACACTACGCATTACGCATATAGGCCTATATTTGGACAATACCATTAGGTATAGTCAATTAACAGACCCTTTTCCTTTTTACTATACAGATGATTAAAGTTGAAGACAGTGGAGCAATATTTTATAACAAACTGATTTCTCAACTGCCCCTCCTCCTGGGTGAGTTTTCATTTATTGGATTGGCTTTGACAACCCCCCCCCCCCCCAATAATCTAATCCTATAATCGGTTCATTGGTGATGATGATTCATTCTGTAAATTTGTATTTCACAGACAATGTAAAGGTCTTCAAGCCGTCCACGTTTTACATGCTCATTCATACCAGCTATGGACTCCAGGTTCAGATACAGCTAACACCCAGAATGCAAGTCTACATCACAGCTGCTGCATCTCTTAAGGGGAAGCTCCGTGGTATGCATCCTTACCATAATGTTATGTATTATTGAAAAACAATATATTCAAATGGTGATGCAATGATATGATATGTTGTTTCCCAGGTCTTTGTGGAGACTTTAACGATGTTAAAACTGATGACTTAAAAACCACTAGTGGGCTGATTGAGGCTCGGGCTGCACAGTTTGCTAATACATGGATGAGTAAAGCTTCCTGTCCTGCCAGCAAAGTCTTTACCAGCGTATGCAGTTGGAATGTACAGAGAGGTATGTTATCTGCACATTGTTTTAGTCAGTCTATTGAACTTCAATTTCAGGCCATAACAATTCATTTGTTTAACAGAGAAGTATGCTGAGACTTGGTGTTCCAAGATTGCTGACCCCAAAGGGATTTTTTCTAAGTGTCATTCTGAAATAGATCCAGAGTTCTATGAAGATGTAAGATTCTGATATTTTACAGACAATTCAGCCAAATATTGATTAAATATGTCTGTGTAGATTGACCCTGTGAATAACCCTCTTCATAGAGCTGTAAGGAGGCTACCTGCTCCTGTGATAAGAGTGAAGACTGCATGTGTGCGGCTGTATCTGCATACGTTCAGACCTGCGCTGCAGCAGGCATCTTCATCACTGGGTGGAGAAACACAGTGTGCAGTAAGCTCTGCATACAAACATCTCATTTCAAATGAACAGCAGTGTTTGTTAGATAAAATAAACTGATAGCCTCTCATGTTTTCACAGAAAAATACACAACCTCCTGCCCTGCTAGCATGGTGTACAGCTACAAAATGACCAGCTGTAATCGTGGTTGTCGCTCTCTAAGCCAGCCCGACACCACATGTCAGATTGCCTTTACTCCTGTGGACGGCTGTGGATGTGCTGAAGGAACTTATCTTAATGAAAAGGGAGCGTGTGTGCCATCGATAAAATGTCCCTGCTATCATGGGTATCACCACATACCTTCTGGGAGCACCGTCAAGATTCAAGGCAGAAACTGGTGAGACTTTCACTGCTCCAATGCTTCTATCAGGATTTACTGCTTCTGTTTCATCTACTTTCTACTCTTTTCACCTACTTTCCAATGTGTCTCTTCCACTTCCTAGTGCCTGCAAGCGTGGGAAGCTCAACTGTTATGGAAGACCAGAGATTACATGTAGGTTCTCAGCACTTTGCTCATTGAATCATTTCTAACATAAGAAGTATGGTTTGGATTTTAACACCATTTTCTCTTCAGCCTGCAAAGCTCCGATGGTCTTCTTCAACTGCTCCAAAGCTTCGGTGGAGGCAAAAGGCTCAGAATGCCAGAAGAGCTGTCAGTCTGCCGACACTGAATGTGTAAATTACTTTTGGTCCTTTACTATATCTAAAATAATACAAAATGTTGTCAATGCAATGCTGACTTGAGCTTGTTGTAGATGGTGTTTACAATGAACTGAACTTGATGTGTTTTGTAGGTGAGCTCTGATTGTGTGTCAGGCTGTGTGTGTCCTGGCGGCTTGCTGTCCGATGGTAAAGGGGGATGTATCAAAGAAAACCAGTGTCCCTGTTCGTATGGTGGGGTCACCTATGAGCCTGGACAGACGGTCAAGGTGGACTGTAACACCTGGTAAAGGACTTTCATGCTCTGAAGTATGTCTCTTTGTGTGTTATTCAGAATCTTTTCTAGATTTAAACCTTTCTATCATGGTCATTATAGCACGTGCTCTGGGAAAACATGGAAATGCACCGCAACGCAATGTGAAGGGACTTGCAGTATCTATGGAGAGGGTCATTATGCCACTTTTGATGCCAAGAGGTTCTCTTTTCATGGTGGCTGTGGATATGTCTTTGCTCAGGTACAATAGATAGGTTTCTATTCGGTCTCTCTCTGTAATTTCAGTGTTTTGATGTGATTTCAGTCAGAATGCTAATGCCAGCATCTTACAGGATTACTGCGGCGGCACCAACGGCACCTTCAGGGTTCTGACTGAGAGTGTCCCATGTGGGCCTGCTTACCAGACCTGCTCCATCTCGATCAAGCTCTTCTTAGGGGTACAAAGCACAGTTACAAACACATGTTTTCTGTACACATACCATGGTGCATTACAAGTTAAGTCAACGTGCTTATGCTTTGCTCTTTGTTATTTCAGGACGCTGAAATTGAACTGAGTGAGGATTCTGAGGAAAGAGTCAAAGTTGTCAAACAAAGTAAAAGCCAGGACATCACCTATAAGGTCCACACTATGGGCATTTATTTGGTACTTGAGGCAAAACAGGGACTGACTCTAATCTGGGACAAGAAGACAGGTCTGATGATCAAACTCAGCTCTACATACAAGGTTAGTTAACAATAGAACTAACGTACATCTAGTTAACAATAGAACTAACACTTAGTATCTATAGTAACTAATAATATTATAGAATATAAATGTTGTTAAAGGGCAAGGACACTTTAACGTGGTGCTGCAGAATTATTAAACAATATACACGTAATCAAGATATAAAATGTAATCTATAAAGGTTTTTGCTTCAGAATTTGGAAAATAAACTCCTTTCTGTTTGAATGCAAGGTTCAATTTCTGACTATCTGGAGCTAACTGTTTTTATTTTCCATAATCAACATATTTTCTGTCCTCCAGGGAAAAGTGTGTGGTCTGTGTGGGAACTATGATGGAAATGCAAGGAATGACTTCACAGCCAGGAACCAGGAAGTGGTGACGAAAGCTCTTGAGTTTGGAAACAGCTGGAAAGTTTCTCCTAGTTGTCCTGACAAGGAAAGTGAGAAAGGCCCTTGTGCTGTCTACTCCTACAGACAGGCCTGGGCTGTGAAGCACTGCAGCATTATCAACACTGATGTATTCAAAGCCTGTCACTTGAAGGTAGCATGTCACACACATGCACGCACACACGTACACACACACACACACACACACACACACACACACACACACACACACACACACACACACACACACACACACACACACACACATGCATGCACGTACATATGTATGTATGTGTTTTTTGTGTAGTTATTACTAGTGAACTTTATTTATAATTCAAATGATTCTACCAAAACACCATATTTGTCAACTTAAACAAAATGTTGCAGAATTATTATAATGCCCCTAATATAATTATGCAACTAAATATTTAAGTTAATTTAGGTTTTCGAGGGCAGTGTTGTGGTCATACATCATCAAAAGGATGAGATCTGCATTTAAAAAGCTGAGGTCTAACTTTAATCGTGCACAATTACTACTAGTTCATACTAGTTAATAACATATCTATGTTTATTTCTTGCTGTATTCACTAGCAAATCGTAATTGCAATAATTAAATGTCTTCTCTGGAAAAAGGTGGATCCCAAAAACTATTTTGAAGCGTGTGTGAAGGACTCCTGTGCCTGTAACTCTGGGGGTGACTGTGAGTGTTTCTGCACAGCGGTGGCAGCTTACGCTGCTGCCTGTAACATAGCTGGAGTGTGCGTGAGGTGGAGAACTCCAAGAGTCTGCCGTGAGTCTTTGTCCTTCTAACAAATTAAACACATAAAGCATCTGTCATTGTCATTCTGTTGTATTCTGATACACTGACACTAACAGAGAGGGTGTTTGCTGTTGTCTTGTCTCTGTCCTACACAGCTCTGTTCTGTGATTATTACAACCCATCTGGAGAATGTGAATGGCACTACGAACCCTGTGGTAAACCATGTATGAAGACATGCACAAATCCTTCAGGATTATGCACCAATCCGATACCAGCTCTGGAAGGTATGATGTATACATTTAAGTATGATAACATAAAACGAAATGTTATTGTACTTCCTCGATAAAAAGGAGAATTCCAGCATAGCAGGCAGAAAAGTCGTAGTTTAAAGCAAATGGCAATACAAATGAGGACAATAAGTAGAAGTCCTATTTCACGGCTCGTTACAGTAGTTACTGATATGGTATGTAATAAATATAACTAAATGTTTACATCAGAGATCCGGATGTGCAATGTTAACTCATATCCATTCTGTATTGTTCTATGGTCTCCACGGAATAATGTTAACATAGGGTGCTACCCACGATGCCCTCCGGAACGACCTTATCTGGATGAATCTACTATGAAATGTGTGCAGATGAAGCAGTGTGGCTGTTATGTTGATGGGAAGCATTATGAGGAAGGAGAGGACATTCCTTCAGAAATTCCTTCAGTCCAGAACTGCCACAAATGGTATTTATGTAGTTGTAATGCTGTAGAAAGACTCAATTAACTACACATACAGTGAGAGAACGATGGAATGTGTATTGTGTGTGCCAAAACTCCCCAAATGGGAATAAATCAACCAAAGTCAGGGATTCAAATTAATATAATATGTGCAGATTCTATGCATAAAATCCAATGTATGAAATTAGGATACATGTATTTTCATTCCTCAGCCGACATTAGGCAAAAGAGATGAAAACCTGAAATGTGTTTAATTATTCAAATCTCTATACTAAATTAATACAAAAGTCCAAATTAAATATAATTGAAACTGTCCACTGCTACGGTAAATGTTCTAAAACAATAACACTCCACTTGACATGTGTGCTTTAAAAGAGAAGAGTATTATGAATACAATTTGTTATCTTATGAATGTGATGTCAAATTGTAATGTCATATTCAATATTCATGAACTAAACTTCTCTTAATCTCTATGTTTGAAGTTCTTGTGAATCCACAAAAGCGATCTGCACCTATGATGTCAAGGGTAACTATTAGTCTTATATATTTATTTTATAATGTAATATTATGACTTTAAACATATTTACTATAAACATGACTATCAATAACGTGTGTGTGTGTGTGTGTGTGTGTGTGTGTGTTTGTGTTTGTGTGGTTTCTATTCCAGCATGCCATTGTTTGTACAGGGGGAATAAATATGAATATGGAGCAATAATCTACGACACACATGATGGATATGATACTTGTATCACTGCATCCTGCGGAAAGGATGGAAACATTACAAGGGTCATGAAGCAATGTGCAAGTACTACAACTACAACAACAACTACACGTGCCCCAACTACTACACCCTTTATCTTTAGTAACACCACTATTCAAGCTACTACTACTAAGCCCACCACAACCACAGAAAAACCCACAGCTTCTACCACAGTTATTCGTGAAACCACCACCTCTGTTCCCGAGACCACAACTAGCCCAGAAACATCAATTACTTCCAAGCCCACTGTTGAAACCTCGACCACAATTGTACCGGTAACAACAACAACAAAGGAAACAACGCCTGTTGAAACAACCACAAAGGAATCAACATCTCAGTCTGTATCAACAACAAAGCCACCAAAAGTAGTAACAACTGGTCCAACGACAGCTTCTACCACAGTTATTCGTGAAACCACCACCTCTGTTCCCGAGACCACAACTAGCCCAGAAACATCAATTACTTCCAAGCCCACTGTTGAAACCTCGACTACAATTGTACCAGTAACAACAACAGGAAAATCTACAACAGGAACACCTCCAACAGGAACACCTCCAACAGGAACATCTACAACAGGAACACCTCCAACAGGAACACCTACAACTACCACAAGCACAGTAAAACCTCCAACAGGAACACCTCCAACAGGAACACCTACAACAGGAACACCTCCAACAGGAACACCTCCAACAGGAACATCTACAACAGGAACACCTCCAACAGGAACATCTCCAACAGGAACATCTACAACAGGAACACCTACAACTACCACAAGCACAGTAAAACCTCCAACAGGAACACCTCCAACAGGAACACCTCCAACAGGAACATCTCCAACAGGAATATATACAACAGGAACATCTCCAACAGGAACATCTACAACAGGAACACCTACAACTACCACAAGCACAGTAAAACCTCCAACAGGAACACCTCCAACAGGAACACCTCCAACAGGAACATCTCCAACAGGAATATATACAACAGGAACATCTCCAACAGGAACATCTACAACAGGAATATATACAACAGGAACATCTACAACAGGAACACCTCCAACAGGAACACCTCCAACAGGAACACCTCCAACAGGAACATCTACAACAGGAACACCTCCAACAGGAACACCTCCAACAGGAACATCTACAACAGGAACACCTCCAAAAGGAACATCTACAACAGGAATATATACAACAGGAACATCTACAACAGGAACATCTCCATCAGGAACACCTCCAACAGGAACACCTACAACTACCACAAGCACAGTAAAACCTCCAACAGAAACACCTCCAACAGGAACACCTACAACTACCACAAGCACAGTAAAACCTCCAACAGGAACACCTACAACAGGAACATCTACAACAGGAACACCTCCAACAGGAACACCTCCAACAGGAACATCTACAACAGGAACACCTCCAACAGGAACACCTACAACTACCACAAGCACAGTAAAACCTCCAACAGGAACACCTCCAACAGGAACACCTACAACAGGAATATATACAACAGGAACATCTACAACAGGAACACCTCCAACAGGAACATCTACAACAGGAACATCTCCAACAGGAACACCTCCAACAGGAACATCTCCAACAGGAACATCTACAACAGGAATATATACAACGGGAACATCTCCAACAGGAACATCTCCAACAGGAACACCTCCAACAGGAACATCTACAACAGGAACACCTCCAACAGGAACATCTACAACAGGAATATATACAACAGGAACATCTCCAACAGGGACATCTACATCAGGAACATCTCCAACAGGAACACCTCCAACAGGAACATCTACAACAGGAACACCTCCAACAGGAACACCTCCAACAGGAACATCTACAACAGGAACACCTCCAACAGGAACACCTACAACTACCACAAGCACAGTAAAACCTCCAACAGGAACATCTACAACAGGAACACCTCCAACAGGAACACCTCCAACAGGAACACCTACAACTACCACAAGCACAGTAAAACCTCCAACAGGAACACCTCCAACAGGAACACCTACAACTACCACAAGCACAGTAAAACCTCCAACAGGAACACCTCCAACAGGAACACCTACAACAGGAACATCTACAACAGGAATATATACAACAGGAACATCTACAACAGGAACACCTACAACAGGAACACCTCCAACAGGAACATCTACAACAGGAATATATACAACAGAAACATCTCCAACAGGAACACCTCCAACAGGAACACCTACAACAGGAACACCTCCAACAGGAACACCTACAACAGGAATATATACAACAGGAACATCTACAACAGGAACACCTCCAATAGGAACATCTACAACAGGAACATCTACAACAGGAATATATACAACAGGAACACCTCCAACAGGAACATCTACAACAGGAATATATACAACAGGAACATCTCCAACAGGAACATCTCCAACAGGAACACCTCCAACAGGAACATCTACAACAGGAACACCTCCAACAGGAACATCTACAACAGGAATATATACAACAGGAACATCTCCAACAGGAACATCTACAACAGGAACATCTCCAACAGGAACACCTCCAACAGGAACATCTACAACAGGAACACCTACAACAGGAACATCTACAACAGGAACATCTCCAACAGGAACATCTACAACAGGAATATATACAACAGGAACATCTCCAACAGGAACATCTACAACAGGAACATCTACAACAGGAATATATACAACAGGAACATCTCCAACAGGAACACCTCCAACAGGAACACCTACAACAGGAACATCTACAACAGGAACATCTCCAACAGGAACACCTCCAACAGGAACACCTACAACAGGAACACCTACAACAGGAACACCTACAACAGGAACATCTCCAACAGGAACATCTACAACAGGAACACCTCCAACAGGAACATCTACAACAGGAATATATACAACAGGAACATCTCCAACAGGAACATCTACAACAGGAACATCTACAACAGGAATATATACAACAGGAACATCTCCAACAGGAACACCTCCAACAGGAACACCTACAACAGGAACATCTACAACAGGAATATATACAACAGGAACATCTCCAACAGGAACATCTACAACAGGAACATCTCCAACAGGAACACCTCCAACAGGAACACCTACAACAGGAACATCTACAACAGGAACATCTCCAACAGGAACACCTCCAACAGGAACACCTACAACAGGAACATCTACAACAGGAACATCTCCAACAGGAACATCTACAACAGCAACATCTCCAACAGGAACACCTCCAACAGGAACATCTACAACAGGAACACCTCCAACAGGAACACCTACAACTACCACAAGCACAGTAAAACCTCCAACAGGAACATCTACAACAGGAACACCTCCAACAGGAACACCTACAACTACCACAAGCACAGTAAAACCTACAACAGGAACACCTACAACAGGAACACCTCCAACAGGAACATCTACAACAGGAATATATACAACAGGAACATCTCCAACAGGAACATCTACAACAGGAACATCTCCAACAGGAACACCTCCAACAGGAACACCTACAACAGGAACATCTACAACAGGAACATCTCCAACAGGAACACCTCCAACAGGAACACCTACAACAGGAACATCTACAACAGGAACATCTCCAACAGGAACATCTACAACAGCAACATCTCCAACAGGAACACCTCCAACAGGAACATCTACAACAGGAACACCTCCAACAGGAACACCTACAACTACCACAAGCACAGTAAAACCTCCAACAGGAACACCTCCAACAGGAACACCTACAACAGGAACACCTCCAACAGGAACATCTACAACAGGAACATCTCCAACAGGAACACCTCCAACAGGAACACCTACAACAGGAACATCTACAACAGGAACATCTCCAACAGGAACACCTCCAACAGGAACACCTACAACAGGAACATCTACAACAGGGACATCTCCAACAGGAACATCTACAACAGCAACATCTCCAACAGGAACACCTCCAACAGGAACATCTACAACAGGAACACCTCCAACAGGAACACCTACAACTACCACAAGCACAGTAAAACCTCCAACAGGAACATCTACAACAGGAACACCTCCAACAGGAACACCTACAACTACCACAAGCACAGTAAAACCTCCAACAGGAACACCTCCAACAGGAACACCTACAACAGGAACACCTCCAACAGGAACATCTACAACAGGAATATATACAACAGGAACATCTCCAACAGGAACATCTACAACAGGAACATCTCCAACAGGAACACCTCCAACAGGAACACCTACAACAGGAACATCTACAACAGGAACATCTCCAACAGGAACACCTCCAACAGGAACACCTACAACAGGAACATCTACAACAGGAACATCTCCAACAGGAACATCTACAACAGCAACATCTCCAACAGGAACACCTCCAACAGGAACATCTACAACAGGAACACCTCCAACAGGAACACCTACAACTACCACAAGCACAGTAAACCCTCCAACAGGAACATCTACAACAGGAACACCTCCAACAGGAACACCTACAACTACCACAAGCACAGTAAAACCTCCAACAGGAACACCTCCAACAGGAACACCTACAACAGGAACACCTCCAACAGGAACATCTACAACAGGAATATATACAACAGGAACATCTCCAACAGGAACATCTACAACAGGAACATCTCCAACAGGAACCCCTCCAACAGGAACACCTACAACAGGAACATCTACAACAGGAACATCTCCAACAGGAAAACCTCCAACAGGAACACCTACAACAGGAACATCTACAACAGGAACATCTCCAACAGGAACATCTACAACAGCAACATCTCCAACAGGAACACCTCCAACAGGAACATCTACAACAGGAACACCTCCAACAGGAACACCTACAACTACCACAAGCACAGTAAAACCTCCAACAGGAACATCTACAACAGGAACACCTCCAACAGGAACACCTACAACTACCACAAGCACAGTAAAACCTCCAACAGGAACACCTACAACAGGAACACCTCCAACAGGAACATCTACAACAGGAACATCTCCAACAGGAACACCTCCAACAGGAACACCTACAACAGGAACATCTACAACAGGAACATCTCCAACAGGAACACCTCCAACAGGAACACCTACAACAGGAACATCTACAACAGGGACATCTCCAACAGGAACATCTACAACAGCAACATCTCCAACAGGAACACCTCCAACAGGAACATCTACAACAGGAACACCTCCAACAGGAACACCTACAACTACCACAAGCACAGTAAAACCTCCAACAGGAACATCTACAACAGGAACACCTCCAACAGGAACACCTACAACTACCACAAGCACAGTAAAACCTCCAACAGGAACACCTCCAACAGGAACACCTACAACAGGAACACCTCCAACAGGAACATCTACAACAGGAATATATACAACAGGAACATCTCCAACAGGAACATCTACAACAGGAACATCTCCAACAGGAACACCTCCAACAGGAACACCTACAACAGGAACATCTACAACAGGAACATCTCCAACAGGAACACCTCCAACAGGAACACCTACAACAGGAACATCTACAACAGGAACATCTCCAACAGGAACATCTACAACAGCAACATCTCCAACAGGAACACCTCCAACAGGAACATCTACAACAGGAACACCTCCAACAGGAACACCTACAACTACCACAAGCACAGTAAAACCTCCAACAGGAACATCTACAACAGGAACACCTCCAACAGGAACACCTACAACTACCACAAGCACAGTAAAACCTCCAACAGGAACACCTCCAACAGGAACACCTACAACAGGAACACCTCCAACAGGAACATCTACAACAGGAATATCTCCAACAGGAACACCTCCAACAGGAACACCTACAACAGGAACATCTACAACAGGAACATCTCCAACAGGAACACCTCCAACAGGAACACCTACAACAGGAACATCTACAACAGGAACATCTCCAACAGGAACATCTACAACAGCAACATCTCCAACAGGAACACCTCCAACAGGAACATCTACAACAGGAACACCTCCAACAGGAACACCTACAACTACCACAAGCACAGTAAAACCTCCAACAGGAACATCTACAACAGGAACACCTCCAACAGGAACACCTACAACTACCACAAGCACAGTAAAACCTCCAACAGGAACACCTCCAACAGGAACACCTACAACAGGAACACCTCCAACAGGAACATCTACAACAGGAACATCTCCAACAGGAACACCTCCAACAGGAACACCTACAACAGGAACATCTACAACAGGAACATCTCCAACAGGAACACCTCCAACAGGAACACCTACAACAGGAACATCTACAACAGGGACATCTCCAACAGGAACATCTACAACAGCAACATCTCCAACAGGAACACCTCCAACAGGAACATCTACAACAGGAACACCTCCAACAGGAACACCTACAACTACCACAAGCACAGTAAAACCTCCAACAGGAACATCTACAACAGGAACACCTCTAACAGGAACACCTACAACTACCACAAGCACAGTAAAACCTCCAACAGGAACACCTCCAACAGGAACACCTACAACAGGAACACCTCCAACAGGAACATCTACAACAGGAATATATACAACAGGAACATCTCCAACAGGAACATCTACAACAGGAACATCTACAACAGGAACACCTCCAACAGGAACACCTACAACAGGAACATCTACAACAGGAACATCTCCAACAGGAACACCTCCAACAGGAACACCTACAACAGGAACATCTACAACAGGAACATCTCCAACAGGAACATCTACAACAGCAACATCTCCAATAGGAACACCTCCAACAGGAACATCTACAACAGGAACACCTCCAACAGGAACACCTACAACTACCACAAGCACAGTAAAACCTCCAACAGGAACATCTACAACAGGAACACCTCCAACAGGAACACCTACAACTACCACAAGCACAGTAAAACCTCCAACAGGAACACCTCCAACAGGAACACCTACAACAGGAACACCTCCAACAGGAACATCTACAACAGGAATATATACAACAGGAACATCTCCAACAGGAACATCTACAACAGGAACATCTCCAACAGGAACACCTCCAACAGGAACACCTACAACAGGAACATCTACAACAGGAACATCTCCAACAGGAACACCTCCAACAGGAACACCTACAACAGGAACATCTACAACAGGAACATCTCCAACAGGAACATCTACAACAGCAACATCTCCAACAGGAACACCTCCAACAGGAACATCTACAACAGGAACACCTCCAACAGGAACACCTACAACTACCACAAGCACAGTAAAACCTCCAACAGGAACATCTACAACAGGAACACCTACAACAGGAACACCTCCAACAGGAACATCTACAACAGGAACATCTCCAACAGGAACACCTACAACAGGAACACCTCCAACAGGAACATCTACAACAGGAACATCTCCAACAGGAACACCTCCAACAGGAACACCTACAACAGGAACATCTACAACAGGAACATCTCCAACAGGAACACCTCCAACAGGAACACCTACAACAGGAACATCTACAACAGGGACATCTCCAACAGGAACATCTACAACAGCAACATATCCAACAGGAACACCTCCAACAGGAACATCTACAACAGGAACACCTCCAACAGGAACACCTACAACTACCACAAGCACAGTAAAACCTCCAACAGGAACATCTACAACAGGAACACCTCCAACAGGAACACCTACAACTACCACAAGCACAGTAAAACCTCCAACAGGAACACCTCCAACAGGAACACCTACAACAGGAACACCTCCAACAGGAACATCTACAACAGGAACATCTCCAACAGGAACACCTCCAACAGGAACACCTACAACAGGAACATCTACAACAGGAACATCTCCAACAGGAACACCTCCAACAGGAACACCTACAACAGGAACATCTACAACAGGAACATCTCCAACAGGAACATCTACAACAGCAACATCTCCAACAGGAACACCTCCAACAGGAACATCTACAACAGGAACACCTCCAACAGGAACACCTACAACTACCACAAGCACAGTAAAACCTCCAACAGGAACATCTACAACAGGAACACCTCCAACAGGAACACCTACAACTACCACAAGCACAGTAAAACCTCCAACAGGAACACCTCCAACAGGAACACCTACAACAGGAACACCTCCAACAGGAACATCTACAACAGGAATATATACAACAGGAACATCTCCAACAGGAACATCTACAACAGGAACATCTCCAACAGGAACACCTCCAACAGGAACACCTACAACAGGAACATCTACAACAGGAACATCTCCAACAGGAACACCTCCAACAGGAACACCTACAACAGGAACATCTACAACAGGAACATCTCCAACAGGAACATCTACAACAGCAACATCTCCAACAGGAACACCTCCAACAGGAACATCTACAACAGGAACACCTCCAACAGGAACACCTACAACTACCACAAGCACAGTAAAACCTCCAACAGGAACATCTACAACAGGAACACCTCCAACAGGAACACCTACAACTACCACAAGCACAGTAAAACCTCCAACAGGAACACCTCCAACAGGAACACCTCCAACAGGAACATCTACAACAGGAACACCTACAACAGGAATATATACAACAGGAACATCTACAACAGGAACACCTCCAACAGGAACATCTACAACAGGAACATCTACAACAGGAATATATACAACAGGAACATCTCCAACAGGAACATCTACAACAGGAATATATACATCAGGAACATCTCCAACAGGAACATCTCCAACAGGAACACCTCCAACAGGAACACCTCCAACAGGAACATCTACAACAGGAACACCTCCAACAGGAACATCTACAACAGGAACACCTCCAACAGGAACACCTCCAACAGGAACACCTACAACTACCACAAGCACAGTAAAACCTCCAACAGGAACATCTACAACAGGAACACCTCCAACAGGAACACCTACAACTACCACAAGCACAGTAAAACCTCCAACAGGGACACCTCCAACAGGAACACCTACAACTACCACAAGCACAGTAAAACCTCCAACAGGAACACCTCCAACAGGAACACCTACAACAGGAACATCCACAACAGGAACACCTCCAACAGGAACACCTCCAACAGGAACATCTACAACAGGAATATATACAACAGGAACATCTCCAACAGGAACACCTCCAACAGGAACACCTACAACAGGAACATCTACAACAGGAACATCTCCAACAGGAACATCTACAACAGGAACATCTCCAACAGGAACATCTACAACAGGAACATCTACAACAGGAATATATACAACAGGAACATCTCCAACAGGAACACCTCCAACAGGAACACCTACAACAGGAACATCTACAACAGGAACATCTCCAACAGGAACACCTCCAACAGGAACACCTACAACAGGAACATCTACAACAGGAACATCTCCAACAGGAACATCTACAACAGGAACATCTCCAACAGGAACATCTACAACAGGAACACCTCCAACAGGAACATCTACAACAGGAATATATACAACAGGAACATCTCCAACAGGAACATATACAACAGGAACATCTACAACAGGAATATATACAACAGGAACATCTCCAACTGGAACACCTCCAACGGGAACACCTCCAACAGGAACACCTACAACAGGAACATCTACAACAGGAACATCTCCAACAGGAACATCTACAACAGGAACATCTCCAACAGGAACATCTACAACAGGAACACCTCCAACAGGAACATCTACAACAGGAATATATACAACAGGAACATCTCCAACAGGAACATATACAACAGGAACATCTACAACAGGAATATATACAACAGGAACATCTCCAACAGGAACATCTACAACAGGAATATATACAACAGGAACATCTCCAACAGGAACATATACAACAGGAACATCTACAACAGGAATATATACAACAGGAACTTCTACAACAGGAACATCTCCAACAGGAACACCTCCAACAGGAACACCTACAACAGGAACATCTACAACAGGAACATCTCCAACAGGAACATCTACAACAGGAACATCTCCAACAGGAACATCTACAACAGGAACACCTCCAACAGGAACATCTACAACAGGAATATATACAACAGGAACATCTCCAACAGGAACATATACAACAGGAACATCTACAACAGGAATATATACAACAGGAACATCTCCAACAGGAACATCTACAACAGGAACATCTCCAACAGGAACATCTACAACAGGAACACCTCCAACAGGAACACCTCCAACAGGAACACCTACAACTACCACAAGCACAGTAAAACCTCCAACAGGAACACCTACAACTACCACAATCACAGAAAAAACTTCAAGTACCACAACCACAGAAATACCCGTAATCACAGGAAAACCAAGTACCACAGTTAAAGCGACCACAGAAGGAGTGAAAACATGTAAATGCAAATACGAAAACCAGGAATTTGTTCAGGGTACGTAACATTTTTCCTGTAGCGATTGGCACCAATGGCTTTATTTCACATATCTTTTAAATCAGCATAGTGTAAAAATTAATGTTTTTTTCCTTCTCCCATAATAGGAGCTATTATCTATAATGCAACTGATGGCGATGGCTGGTGTTATTTTGCCGAATGTGATCCCATTGCGTGTACGGGTAACATTACAAAACACAGTAGACCATGCCAGTCTACAACCACAACCACAACAAAGATCACCACTCCTGTAGTAACCACTCCATCTGTGGATTGTTATTACCTAGAGCCACCATTAAAGGTATTCAAGCACGCTCATGCAAATGTGGAACAAAAACTATACTAGAGTTGAGTGAACACCATTCATTTAGTACAGATTTTGTGGTGTTGAATGTTTTTCTTTACTCTCCTTGATTAGAATGGACAAACCAGGGAATCAGGCTGTAAAATAGAAGAATGTTCATCTGGAAAAGTAATTACAGCATTTAAGACATGTATAGATAAACCAAAACCCACATGTTCAAATGGACGTCCACCAGTCAAGGTCTATGATGATGATGATGGCTGTTGTTTTCACCATGAATGTCAATGTAAGTTCATAATCATCAATACTAGATTTGATCCTAAATCTACCAATAAACAATTATGTTCTGCTTCAATGTGACCTTTAATGCTTTATGTTATTATCCATCCAGGTGTCTGCGATGGCTGGGGAGATCATCATCATATTACATTTGATGGACAATCTTACAACTTCCAAGCAAATTGCACATATGTTTTATTTAAAGAAATTGTTACAAAATACAATCTGACTGTTCTTATTCACAATGAGAATTGTTATGAAAATGTTCCATGTGACCGCTCCTTGATCGTACGCTACAAACGGCATGAAATTATTCTCACACAAAAAAGTGGAGAGGCGACTGAGAACAAGGTAAATAATATCACGGTGAACTGCTCTAAATACTTGTGGAATTACTCTAAATAGACAATGAACTACAACATTTCAATCTAATGAACCTTTTTCCCCCAGGTAATTGTCAATGGGAAGCGTGTAATCCCAACGTTCTCTAATGATGACCTCATCATAACAAGTAATGGAATTGAGATGCTGGTGAAAATCCCAGATATTGAAGGCGTTGTGAAGTTCAAAGGTCTTCGGTATAGCATCAGACTGCCAAACTCCCTTTTCCAAAACAACACAGAGGGACAGTGTGGTGAGATACCGCTTGAATTATATTTGCGTTGAGGAACAGTGAGGGGGTCATGTCATGTGATAAATGTTATATTACTGGTAAACACATAAACATCTGTTTTCTCTGTGTTTCTCTCTCTCCACCTGAATTGTCCTGACAGGCACATGTGACAACGACAAAACCAATGAATGCAGATTACCCGATGGTCAGATCATTACTGACTGTACTGAAATGGCTTATGAATGGCATGTCAGAGATAACATCACTGCCAATGCGACAAATACTTATTGTGAAAAGCCACCTCCTACAACCCCAACCCCCAGCACCACCCTACCGCCCCCATCGACCCCTACCGGCCCAACGCAATCGACCACTGCAGGCACCACACGTTTCGGCACCACTGCACGCCCAGTTGAATGCATGAAGACTGATGTCTGTAACGTCATCATTGGCCCGTAAGAAGGAATAAATCATCATGCTAAATCGTATCTAAATCGTATGTAATGTAAGTCACACACTAACACAAGTGTACTTTATTTGCACATGCAGGGTTTTTAAGGACTGCCACGTAGTCGTTTCACCAACACCATTCTATGCCGCCTGTAAGGAAGATTGTTACAAGGATCTTATCATGAAGTCCTGCAGTAGTATGGAGGCGTACGCTGAAGAATGTGCAGAAAACAACATCTGTCTTGACTGGAGGCATCTTACATTTGGAATGTGTGGTATGAAGGTTTTGTTTGTTTGTGTCTCATAAAGTCATAATACTTGTTACTATACTATACTATGTTCAGAGTTGTTAATAATTATAATCAGACTAAAGGCCTATTCATAGTCTGGATTTTAGGTGGTGAGGTGACCACCGCTCCGGTGGTGAGCTGACCACCGGAGCTGAAATAACGTTGAGCGGTGAGTAAAAACAGAGAGAAGGGCTGGAGCGGTGGCGGTGGTTTGCTCTTCACCGCGGCTCGTGACGTCATGTTGTAGTTCTGTGGTCACCTAACCACCGAAAATCCAGACTATGTATGAGCCTTAACTGTCTGTATCACCTTGATTCTTAATCTGCTTCTTCTTGTTTCAGAATCTAAATGCCCCAAGGGCCAGATCTACAAGGCGTGTGGACCAACCTCTTCACAAGCAACATGTAATGGAAGGTACCTGCTGTAGTCATTCTTTTTAAGACAAGGCAAATATACAGGGATGACATGCAGTAACGCACACTATATAGCTAAATGAGCTACTAACCTCGCGTCACCAGGCTTTCCACCGCGGAGGAAACCTGGCTTGTGTTACAAAATTGCCGTGTGAACCGGTGTGGAGCGAATTATCTCGCTATGTCATGTTTCTACGTCATCAGGCAGGAACAATCATCTGGAACTTCCTTTCCCTCAAACCGGAAGAATAACAATGAAAGCTCTCGTACCCTGCGAGAAAAAGTTCCGGATTATTGTTCCTGCCTGATGACTACAAAATAATACTACAACATGACGTAGCGATATCATCCGCTCCCGACCGGATCATAAACCCGAAAAGGAATGCTGCCCAGGCTAATGAGCTCCTGCAGACTGGGCCACCCCTTCATTGTCAGTTATCTTAACCCTTATGTCCTGATGTCACTCCCACTACCCCTGGGTTACAGGGTTATTTTTGGTATTGGAATTCCCATAGGGAAAATAAACAAACCACCCTGCCGATTTTATCAGGTAGCCGTAGCCCAATTTGACTGCGTAATGTATTTATTGAGTTATACCAGTAAGACACGTGAGGGCGAGAAGCGACTTCGCCTTAAAGGGTGAGGTCGCATGCACATATCCGCCTGGGTGACAGCAAACTGCTGGGCGAACGCTGGCGCTTTGGAATGGGGGGTCAGATCAACATATCCGCCTGGGTGACAGCAGACTGCTGGGCGAGTGCTGGCACTTTGGCGGAATCAACACATCTAATTAATTCTGTACTGGCCATATATGGAGCGTCTCTTGAGTCTACAGGGTTTGATGAGGTCAGATCAACATATGGAATGTGAGCACATGACGTAGAGATACTGTGTAATAATTTGATAATGAAAGTCGGCCTCCTGGTGGCGCTATAACAGGCTGTTTAGGAAAATTAGGTTCATTGTTGGATCTAGGGAGTGTGTGTGCAAAGTTTGGCATGGATCGGGCCAACGGTGCCTGAGATGGAGTGCAAAACATACTCTTTCCCCATACCTTCGCCCTGCTGGAGACAATAATGCAGAGACCCAAAGGGGATAGCACCCTATAGTGGCAGATGTCAGACTTGGTGATATTACATTAGTATTTTTTATTCTCTGCTGTACACAACATTAAGTGATCTCCTGATGTTTGTATCATCTTTCTGTCATGTATTTCTTCTTCTTCTTAGATACAATGAAAAGAATGTGGCGAACAAGACAAAAAATTCTGCGTCTAATGAAGGATGTTTCTGCCCTGAAGGAACTGTCTTGTTCAATTCAAAGTCGGATGTCTGTGTTTCCAGCTGTAAGTCCAAATATTTACAAAATAGGATATGTTCTTGAAATTATTATTATTATTATTATTATTGCGCAGTTAACTATTGAATGTACGCCTAAGGGCTTACTGGTTATTATTATTATTGTTGTTGTTTTCTCAATTAATCTAACCTTTGTATTCTATCAGGTTGTACTGGTCCGGACGGAAATCCTAAAGAGGTAGATGTTATGTGATTTTTACCTCTGTTTAAATATTGCTGCCATTGTTTAATAGTTTAGTAGACAGACAGACAGACAGACAGACAGACAGACAGACAGACAGACAGACAGACAGACAGACAGACAGACAGACAGACAGACAGACAGACAGACAGACAGACAGACAGACAGTAATGGTGTATATTGAAAGCCTAGGTTTTGTTAGATCTTCTGTTCGTACTAACATTGTTTCTGATCAAGGTGGGTGACACATGGAGGAGTGAGTGTAAGCAGTGTACTTGTGATGAAACCTCAAGTGTTGAGTGTGAGCCAGTGGCTTGTGCAACCCAAACATCTCCTCCTAGATGTGACAAAGATGGAGAGGTGCTGGTCAACGAAACCAAAGACTGCTGTCCAGTATCAAAATGTGGTGAGTTGTTTGTAACATAAAATAATAGAATTACATTAGACAATCCTTTCCAGAGTCGTGGTGTTAATGTAACCCACAGAGTATACAATACTAAAGTCACAGTATTTCCAAATATAAATCTTTATTTGCTCAAAATAACAAGCCCACATGATGAAAATATTCCTGATGTGCTACAATGTTCTACTTTGATGGTAATCATATATACATGATCTTCCTTCACCCACAGAGTGTGATAAAACAAAGTGTTCAAATCGCACACAAAAGTGTGCAACAGGGTTTGAAATGACCGTAGAAGACTTACCCGACAAATGTTGTGACTCACACTGTAGTAAGTTATTTTATTTATTCTGTATTCTGATTCTGTAATTGTTATTTTCATTGATATGGACTTTTGATTGATGTCAGGATGGAATGTGAGTGTTTGAATTCATTTTAAATATACAACATTATGCTTCTTCTCCAGAACCCAAAAAAGTTTGTGTCTACAATGACACTGAATACAAGGTAAGCTTTGGTGTCGATTTGTGAACATTCCTAATCAAACATTTGCAATACAAACAAGCTACAGACAATGCTCATTGGAATAACTGTATTTTGATCCATTTAAATATATGTCGGACAAATGTAATGAGCTTTCCATTCTGTCACAGCCAGGTGTATCCATCCCATCCCAAGACATTTGCAAGAAATGCAATTGTAGTGAAAAAACGGATAACATCACATCTCTGAATGTTATCGAGTGTGAACCTATACAATGTGACACCAACTGTTCCCAGGTAAATGTGCATGACATTAATAACCTTCTGCTCAGTATTGGTTTGCGATTTTAATTAAAAAAGCAATCTTTAATTACTTTTGCTTTTATCAAGGCTACAAGTCACACCTTTCACACAACTATGCACTGAATATCTGTATCTTAGCTATCATCTGTACAGTATGTGATCATGTGCAGAATTATTAGTGTCAGGCTGCTTGTGAAACCATATTTTTTCTTAAAATAATGCATAGTGTTGTTTGTAACTGTATCAACTGTTAACAGCTTAACAACCATAAAATGACAGGATCATTATAATTTAATTTGATTTGAATATTGTTGATGATGTCAGATATATTAAGTATTAAAAGGCATCATATTCATCTTCTTAATGATTTAATTGATTGTTGATCCCTAAAATATAACGTGCTGTGTTTCAAACAGGGCTTCAAGTATGAAAATGTGACAGGACAATGTTGTGGAACGTGTAAAAAGAACAGCTGCACTGTTCTTCTACCAGACAACACATCTTATGTTATTGAGGTGAGTTCAATAGAAAACCATTTGAAAACACTTAGTTTTACTATAGTTTCCAACGGGTTGTTGTTGGAAATGTGTTTTATGTTCCATCAAACCATATCATGTCTTTTAAAATGTAATTAATTGCATCCTCTCACAGCCTTCACAAACCTGGTCTTCACCAAACGACAACTGTACAAAGTATGAATGCGTCGCAGACCAACTCACAGTCCTTGAAGTCAAAACTGAATGTGCTGAATATGATCCCAGCAACTGCCTTCCAGTGAGTAGCCTATATCTGGATACTAGCTTCATAACGTTTTCTAATAAATGAATTTTGTATTTGTGAACGCTCAGGCTTTTCAGGAACATTGATCTTTCATCTGCAAGATTGAAGTGAAACGTGACGTTAGTCTCCATTAATTGTAGTAGTAAGAAGCTGTAGTCAGTTATCTGATGATTTCAATTTGTATAAAATTTGTATTACAGGGCACAGAAAAATTGGACAAGAAAGGCTGTTGCAAAACATGTAAGAATTCATTAACATTTGTTATGCTGTTTTTAACTGGTGTTTCCATTCATTTATAGTAGGCTACTACAGTAACATCATTTAACATTTTCTAAAATGTCTTATGTTTCTAATAACTGTGGCTTTGTAATGTGTATGCAAGACTTGTAAATGTAAGAGACTGTTATCAGTTATTGTATTCTTTCTCTTTGATAAATATTACCTTGTATGTGCAAACCAGGTACCAAGCGTGAAGACTGTGTACATAAGAACGAAACAACCATCCTGGAGGTTAAAAAGGGACGGCCTACAAGTCGACCCAGCAGTTCCAGTGAAACTCAAACTGTCACTGTTCCTACAAGTCAGTTCATCGGTTCCAAAGAAACTACAACTGTCGCTGTACCTACAACTCGGGTCATTGGTCCCGAAGGAACTAAAACTGTCCCTGTACCGACAGCTCAGTCCGTAGGTCCCGAAGGAACTAAAACTGGCGCTGTAACAACAGCTCAGCCCATTGGTCCTGAAGGAACTAAAACTGTCTCTGTACCGACAGCTCAGTCCGTAGGTCCCGAAGGAACTAAAACTGCCGCTGTAACTACACCTGAGCCCATCGGTCCAGAAGGAACTAAAACTGTCCCTGTACCGACAACTCAGTCCGTAGGTCCCGAAGGAACTAAAACTGCCGCTGTAACTCCAGGTCAGCCCATCGGGCCCGGAGGAACTAACACTGTCTCTGTACCGACAGCTCAGTCCGTAGGTCCCGAAGGAACTAAAACTGCCGCTGTAACTACAGCTGAGCCCATTGGTCCCGGAGGAACAAAAACTGTCCCTATACCGACTGCTCAGTCCGTAGGTCCCGAAGAAACTAAAACTTCCGCTGTAACTCCAGGTCAGCCCATCGGTCCTGAAGGAACTAAAACTGCCGCTGTAACTACAGCTGAGCCCATCGGTCCAGAAGGAACTAAAACTGTCCCTGTACCGACTGCTCAGTCCGTAGGTCCCGAAGGAACTAAAACTGCCGCTGTAACTCCAGGTCAGCCTATTGGTTCCGAAGGAACTAAAACTGTCTCAGTACCGACAGCTCTGTCCGTAGGTCCCGAAGGAACTAAAACTGCCGCTATAACTACAGCTGAGCCCATTGGTCCAGAAGAAACTAAAACTGTCCCAATACCGACAGCTCAGTCCGTAGGTCCCGAAGGAACTAAAACTGCCGCTGTAACTCCAGGTCAGCCCATCAGTCCTGAAGGAACTAAAACTGTCTCTGTACCGACAGCTCAGTCCGTAGGTCCCGAAGGAACTAAAACTGTCTCTGTACCGACAACTCAGTCCGTAGGTCCCGAAGGAACTAAAACTTCCGCTGTAACTACACCTGAGCCCATTGGTCCCGAAGGAACTAAAACTGTCCTTGTACCGACAGCTCAGTCCGTAGGTCCCGAAGGAACTAAAACTGCCGCCGTAACTCCAGGTCAGCCCATCGGTCCCGGAGGAACTAAAACGGTCTCTGTACCGACAGCTCAGTCCGTAGGTCCCGAAGGAACTAAAACTTCCGCTGTAACTACATCTGAGCCCATCGGTCCCGAAGGAACTAAAACGGTCCCTGTAGTTGTACAGACAGCTCAGACCATAGGTCCCAAAGGAGCTAAAACTGCTGCTGTAACTACAGCTGAGCCCGTTGGTCCCGAAGGAACTAAAACTGTCCCTGTACCTACAACTCAGTCTGTCGGATCCGAAAACACTGGAGCTGTCACTGTCACAAGGCCGTTCATTGGTTTCGAAGGCACACAAGCTGTCACTGAACCTACAGGTCGGTTCAGCGCTTTCACTGAAACTACAACTGTACCAGTTGGTCCTGAAACTCAAATTGTTGAATGCAGATCAACAGTTCCAGTTGAAATGACATCCTGCGGTGGTAGCTGTCCGACATACTCAATGTAAGATTTCAATCTATTCTATAGGATTTGGGATTGGGGTTTCATGGGAGGGATTTAGGCTATCACCAAATATTTACATTATTTGAAATTCTTCTCAAGACAACATTGTCTGCATTTTCCCCTTTGCAAAATATGCCAACAAATGAAACCATGTCTACAATATTTGTTATTGATTCATAAAATGCAAAGCATCTCTCCTGTTGATCCCTGCGTGACAAAAATGAGCATATGCACAAACACATAACTTAACAGCACTTATTTTTCCATTATATACACTATAGTCAGAGCAGGTTATACATTTGAGTGAGCAGTCGGACAATTTTTGTGCTTTTACTTGCTTTTATGTGTGTGTACACATATGCTCCTAAAAGCATGTTTGTTGCAGAACACAGTTATGTATTTGTTTATTTCATTAAGACGGTACTTTCTACAATACATATTATATTAGTAATTGAAGTCCAATATTTGTATTTGTTGATTGTTAATTTCCAGCAACTCTACCACTAACGCTACCAACCATTGCCACTAACACTGTTCTTCTCCTCTTTCTAAAGGTATTCATCAAAGACAAATGGCTTAATGCACAAATGCACCTGTTGTCAGGAGATGGCCACCAGCACGAAGGAAGTAGAGTTGAAATGTGATGATGGCACGACAGAGATGTACTCTTACACTTTCATTGAAAAGTGTGGTTGTCGTGACCTCAAGTGTGAGGATTTAATTTCGGGCTAGGATAAACATTTGCTCTGAAATGTAGCCTGGACTTTTCACAAAGCCATGACAGACAACATGGGACAGTGATTTGTTATTCCAGTCAATATGTCTACCTGTCAATTGAAACAACCAAAACCATCAACCATCAACAGTCGGAAACAATGTCATCATGATGTAGACGGGTCCCAATTCATTGTGAGGTGATTTACCTCATTTTGGTTTGGAGAAAAGTGTTTGATTAGTCTGGGTTGCTTCACAAAGACTTTTTCCATTTCTATTCTATCCTAATTTGTATTGTAACTAATCTCTTAGCTTTTATTATTTGATTGATTTGAACAGTGATTTGTCAATCTGAAGCAATCAATTAAAATTCTCAAGCATGTCTGGTCGTTTTCTTTGTGGTTCTTGGCTTATAACTGTGGGTCTAATTCAATGTGGAAATAGGCCTAAAATGAATGAATGGTTATTTTTCCATGTCTTATTGAAACACATTAATTTAAATACATTTGAATTGATAATGTATTAATTATTATCATATATTGCATTACAACTCACTATAAATGTTTTTTCCAGTAAAGGGGAAAAGTATCATTATAATGCATCATCACAAAACACTAAACAAATAAATACAAAGATCTCTATTTCCGAACAAAACGTAGTAGCAAGGTAAACCTATGGTTATGACATCAGCACAAATCACAGGCAACATTACAGAATGACAACAGTTACAGAGTGGATGTTACAATATGTTACACCAGTAATACGCCTTAAAGGCGATAAAGCGACCGCTAGGGCTGAGAACTTTGGCACAAAATACAGAAATGCAACAGTCTAAGTAAGTGAAAACAATATGAATTCAAATAGGTTTAAATGCACTTTGTCACAAAATTCAGAAATGCAACAGTGTAAGTACAAGTTAAAAAAATCACACCCGTGTGAACTGAGTGGTGCAACTCCCCCCCCCCCCCCCCCTCTCTCTCATTATCAGGCAACAGCGCAGCACTATCACTCTCTCTGTGTCTGGCACAACAGCGCCCCTGCTGGTACTAATAGTCATACTGGTGCTCATTAACCAACACATAGGCACATAGGTGAACACATAGGTGAACAGGGACATTGCTATATTGCTAGTGGTTGCACCACTCAAAAAAAGCAACAGTATAAGAGCAGCAGGAGGATCCCACTGTCATCGCACTTTGACAGCTCACCCATCGTAGCTTGTTTACTACTGAAACGGACTTCCTGTGCAGAAACTTCCTCATCAAAATAAGAGCCACTTGTAATGTTGTAAACATTTGTTTTATTTCTAAGTGCAGGACGTTAACATCTCATTTGAGTTCCTTTTGAGTGCCTGTCAGCAAAGACAAAAGCGATCGTTATAATCGTAATACTTATAGGCACAAACCAACTATTTTAGAAGAACAATATTGATGATTGGACGAGTTAGCTATGTTTTATATCCAGAGATTTAGAAGGAATAAGCAAAGTCGTGATGCGACATCAGGAGGATCCCACTAGCTATAGCAGCTTCAAAGCGACTGTCAGTCTGTCACTCACGTGTTGGGCTGCTCAGACACACAAAGTACTGTTCCCTCAGCACCAGCTGATCCAATCCAAGTGCGCTTGTGCCATGGTCTCTCCAGACTGAAGGCCGTTACTACTAGCGGTCGCAACAATGCCATAATGCTATACAGAGTCACAGAAAGTCCATTACTGTTGCCCTATGTGTGCATCATTATTATGCATTTCATTTATTATAGATGATTGAATCTAACCGAACTAACTACAGTATATCTTGTGGAGGCCATACTGTAGCTGGATGGATAGAGGGGCCATCTGAGAATCAGATGGATTGTGTTATTATAGAACTACGGTAACTACAGTATATCTTTGGGAGGCCATACTGTAGCTGAATGGATAGAGGGGCCATCTGAGAATCATTTATTATAGAACTAACTACAGTATATCTTTGGGAGGCCATACTGTAACTGAATGGATAGAACTAACTACAGTATATCTTTGGGAGGCCATACTGTAACTGAATGGATAGAACTAACTACAGTATATCTTTGGGAGGCCATACTGTAGCTGAATGAATAGAGAATCAGATGGATTGTGCTCCGGTCTATGTGCCGCTGAGCAAGACACTTGACCCCTAAATGCTCCCCGGGCACTAGCGCCCACTGCTATGAATAGAAAGTATGGGTTAACTTACATTAAATGCAGAGGAAATATTTCACTTAGGCCTAAAGGTCCTACAACATGCAATTCTACTTTTCCCATTGTTTTTTGGGCTTCCCTACGCCACGCATCTTCTATTCCCACCAGTGTTGGGCAGTAACTAGTTACTAATATATTACTGTAATAGTATTAGGCACACTACCTGTAGACAATTTGTGCAAGTATGATGTAAAAACAAACAGGTAAAATATTACATAGAATTTTCTTGGAACTATCTCTTTCAGATAGACGTTTTTTATTGCCTATGTGCTGAGTAACTTCATGGATCAATTTCAACCCTTTTGCAGTAAAAGTAAATCTCGGGACGATCCATTTCATGAAGGGGACATCCTAAATATATGAAAAAACTATGTCCCGTTTTGTTATACCTCGGGGAGGGGTATAGTCAACTTTTGGCGCTATTGTTCCTGCACTAAGTGCAGTGCGAGTCAGCGACAAAGTACAGAAAATAAATAATACTGGCCAAAACAACATTCCAATAAAACAAAACAAACACGTGAAAAACTATATACAATCAAGAGACAAGCAGGAACTGGTACAGGCTTTTCCCTGCCTGGCAGTTCTCCCCTGTTGTCTCTCACCTAGCCTCAAGTGAGACTGAACTCTGAACTGCCTCCACCTGCAGCAATCCTGCTCTTTCAACCATTGTGTTAATTACTAAAAATGTCATGTGTACAATATATATAAAACCGTTACTTCCAGTCCAGCTGTTTGTCAATTGATCAAGTTGACTTAACTGTGTGGTCTATTTGCAAGGTCCTTGATATTGTCTAAGGGCAGGGGCTGCCCCGTGACAGATCCCATCTCTCACTCACACGTTACAATTCTGGAAATTCCTGGAATAGTGGAATACAACAGGAAAAAAGGTTTCAGCACCACGGAGAGCGCTCTCTGCACTGACTAAGGACCCAGGCCAAATGCCATTGCGCATGCCTATACAGCCCTACACCAACAAGTCTATGCGTGGCATGTGAAACTATATCGTGCTGTATTTTGCTTTCCATTTCATGGTCATGGTTATGTGAGGAGAGAGAGAGAGATAGAGAGAGAGAGAGAGTGCAGAGAGAGAGAGAGAGAGAGAGAGAGAGAGAGAGAGAGAGAGAGAGAGAGAGGGGGGGGGGTGTGAATGGAATCATTGTGCGTGCGCATATGGCACATCTCTCTCATGTTTAGGTAATAATTGTCACGGAATATGGGATATCCGTGGATATACACGGCTTGGCAAGCCGTGGATCTACAAGCTCCAAGTGTTGCGTCCACTCCACATGCAGCGCGTTGGGAGCTTGCAGATCGTCGGTGCCCCACTCACAATGAATCCAAGCAGAGGTCCTCACAAGTATAGGTAAAACACTGCCAGTGCTGAGCGCAATGGCCCGTTGCAAAGAAGTTGATATATTACTTGTGCGATATTCAGATAATCTTCAACCGATTGTTATAATTCGAAGTGGTATATATGTAACAGTATTATATAATTACACAAAATAGGACACAAATAAGTGCTTTTACCTGACTTAAGCCCACCACACACCGGCTGCGACCGTCTGCGGCGCGTTGCTGCGCGGAGCCGCGCGCGGCGGACGGAGCCGGTGTGCGTTAGGTTCATTGAAAATAATGGAGGCGGCTGTGTGCGCCGCGCGGCGCCGCGCGGGGGACGCAGCCGGTGTGTGTCGGGCTTGAATTCTCCATAGTTCACGTGTATAGGAATACAGTACATAGTGCATTAAAGGTCACAGCTCCTTTCACTCCTCCTTTTGCCCCCTGTATAAATGTCCTGCGACACCCCCACCTCTTCCTTCTGTACTTCCGTCTTGGAACGAGGTGGGTGTCTTTGTTGAATTATCCGTATAACATGATAAGCATTGTACTTGCAAATTGATTTATACAGTGTTTGTTTAACCCTGTTTAGAGAGGAGTTGTTGCACTACTACGAAACTAACGTGGAGACGTGTCTTTGTTATTCTTTGTCAGGTATGTTACGTTCTATTATTTGTTGTGTTACTGTCGTCTTGCTTCTGTACTTCCGTCTTGGAACGAGAGGAGTTGTTGCACTACTACGAAACTAACGTGGAGACGTGTCTTTGTTATTCTTTGTCAGAATAAAGAGAGGTTTCCACTTTCCAAGGACAGTTCTGGGTCCGTCTCATGTACATCTACACAACGCAGAGAGAGACATTACACTGGTTACATATATTCCGTGAAGTTTATATTTTCATTGGGTGTACAAGTCATGTTTTTATGCCTTTATCAAATGATATAGAGAGATGGTAGGGTAGTGCCCAAGCCCTGTTATGCAGCCTGGGTTTTTAAATAAGTCTCTGATGGTCTGTGGAAGTTTAGGATTAGCCTGGTTTTGGGTGTTCAGGGTCGTAACTGTCATTTTCTGATATCTCCAGCTACTCTCTGCCAATGAGCCCGACTCCAGACTCATATGCGGGGAGGAATCTTCAATGAATCCCCGCTATGAGGCCAGCCTACCCAGGACCTATTCCATTGTAAACCTATATACATCACTGAAGCAGCATTAAAGAGAATGAAGGGGAGGAGGGAGACACACACACACACACACACACACACACACACACGGACGCACGCACGCAAGCACGTACACAGATCTTTATTTGAATCCACAAATTACAATTCATTTTACAAGGAATCAAATGGGTGGACAGTTCATGTTCACTTAAAGATACACATCACATGGCACCTCCTCCTCCACCCAGACAAACTGCCTATAACAGCCGAAACAGAACAGTATTTGGCAAATTGTTTAGCTTTGCTCTTTGTCATACCAGCTATTCTTAGGCCACTCATGGTCAGTTTATGCACATGGCCCAGGCTTCCGAATACCAGTGTGGCAAATCTACAACGATACCCCAGGTTTGTTATAATTCCAAGTAATGGTTGGTACTTATGTTTATATTGGAATGCCTGGTCCATGTACAAATCAAAGATACAGCCCACCTCCAGAATCAGGACCTCCTTGTGACTGGTGACACAATTTTCGAATGCTTCCGTCATACAGTCTGGAGCGCGGAAGCTCTGATCATGAGTAAATATAAAGCGACCGAAGTGAAGCCTCCTGCCCAACTCCGTTTCATCTTTACAGTCAAATTTATCCTAATATAAATGGAAATAAAAAAATAAGCTCTAAAGATATTGTAAAATATGCGATTGTGGGAGGTGTATAGTTCCAGACTCTATATAGCATTCTGAGATTGTCTGAGACTGCCTGCCTATATATCCACCTGTTTGATAACCGTCTCCACCCACTGACCTTCCACCGACACACAGAACACTCCTCCTGCTATTTGTTCTTTTTTATATCCTGCATTTTTATTTGCTCTTACTTTGTGAACCCATCGACTGAGTTCATTTTCTAACAAAGCACAATCTATTTCCACATAGGTAATAGTCCATAAATGAACTAGACAACAATTTGAGTTGCTTATGAAAGTGAAAAGGAGTTAAATAATGTATGAAGAATCATGATGGAGAAAGTAAAGCTGATATATCTTCAATACTCTGTAGCTCCAGATGATCCCTGTGCTTTTGACCCGTTATTGACTTGTCTATAGTAAGTATAAGTAGCCTTGCCGAGCCATGAGGCCCATAGGGGCAGGAGCCTATCTCCTGTTTCTGTAGTGTGAGGCAGCTTCATGTACAAGTACACCTCCTGGACATGACGCTGGTATGATCCGGCCCCAATCCAACCCTTGATGCTGAGTGTCAAGTAAGGAGGCACTGGGTCCCATTTTTAGAGTCTTTGGTATGACCCGGTCAGGGATTGAACCCCTGACCTCCCAGTCTCAGGGCTGACACTCTAAACACAAGGCCACTGAGCTGTTGAACTGCCTGAGTCATTTGACATGTAAAAAGTACCTACTGTATAATATTCCTCCTGTACTTTAAACATGTAATTCATTCAACAGAAGGGTTCGTCAATAGGAACATCCTGCATGTTAATTGGCACAGCCTACAACCATGACCTTTATATACATATGACACTATCACACATGCATTACACGCACGCACGCACGCACGCACGCACAGACAGAGAGAGAGAGAGAGAGAGAGACAATTAGGCCTAGAATCAGATATTTTTTGTGTGGGGGGTCGTGTGATTAAGATCATTCCCCTTTAAAACGTTCAACTTTCAAAGTATCATGTGATTTGCAGAAATCTCTCTGTGTGTGCACGCACATCTGTACGTCTGTAATCCACGTAACTCGTGGGTACCACTGCTGTACCCCCTTTAACTGTATATTAAGTGTACATTAAGTGTCATTGCCGGGGCTCAAACCTGGGACCTTCTGTTTCCCATGCAGGTGCAGGCCTTATACCCATTCAGCTATGGCCGTACTTGTAGCAGAATTGTGATTCTGAATACAATGTATAGGTTCAAAATGGTTCATGATGACTGGTTTTACGTAACGGCAAATATAAATTAAGGATAATGAGAAGAGCAAATAGCAGCTGTAGGGCTCTGGGCGTGTCGAGAGAAGGTCATTGGGCGGGATGTTACGATTAGGTGGATATAAAGACATGCCCAAAGTCCAACAAGAAGAAGCAAACCGAGCTATCGGAAAATGGTTCTGAACGGGATGGCACAGCGATGGCTGCAGCTTTGGATGGCCCTGTTCTTGGGGCTCCCTGCCATAAATGCTGGTATGTAACTAAAGTTCAAGTTTGTCAAATGCAGAAGTTCAAACAGTTCACTGGTTTATTTGTGTTTTATGTTGGATCTGAATCATCTGATACAGTGATCATTGGAAGTTAAAGGAATAGTTGTTAAAATATCTTCATGATGTCATTTATTAAATGCATTTAGGATTCTTTACAAAGTGCACAAATAAAGTGTACCAATCCACTGATGTGCTGATGGCAAAGAAGTTGTAAAGAAGATGTGATTCAACCGTAAATAATGTTTTATTCATTTTCTCCCAGTCTTAATTCATGAGGATTTCTGCAGTACATGGGGGAACCGTCACTTCAAGACATATGATGGAGATGTCTTCCAGATGTCTTCAAGTTGTAACTACATCCTGACGTCTCAATGCAAAGCAGCATATTCTCAGTTTAACGTCCAACTGCAGAGGACAGACGAAGGATACAAAGTCACACTGAACCTGGAAGGATCGATCATTGAAATGACTAACAACTCCATCACAGTCAACGACAAAGTGTACGTACTGGCCAGTATTATGAGAACAAGCTATGATCATTACTAGCATGGATGTCTTAATGGAACTGACTAGCCAGTAGGGCTGGTAAATTAAATGCAAATGTTTGTGCAAAATGTCAAGGAAAGCACACGCTGACGCTGCGTTCGTTATTTGAGGTATTTAGTTCTACACGGAGCACTCCTGCAAACTTTGGAAGTCAATCTTCAGGATGGAATATGAAAAAATCAGAAAGATTTAATGACTATAATGTGTAGGGCCTGCTGCCTACCGATTCCTGTGATCTGGAGGAGTAATCTAAATAAATGTGCTATAACAGGTCAATCAGATTTTTGGGGGGCAGAGGTTCAACTCTGGTATCAGGGGGTGTATGTGCAGTTTCAGCCCAACGGTGCCAGAGATTAGCTGCTCACAGACATACAGACGGACGGACGGACGGATGGACAGGATGCAAAATATATAGCCTATATGCAGAAATCATTGGCAAAGCAGCAAATGAGAAATAATATTAATAATAATACAAAAAAACACCGGATCCCATGGTCCAAAAATTCTAGGTCCCATGGCCTGGAGGGATAGTCAGCTGCAATGTGATAAGCTACTATTTGGTCTGGTAATAACTGCTTATTTTAGCTAGCTATCATTTTACACAAACTAGATTCAGCCATTGACTGTGGGGTTTTGTTGGACAGCAGCAAACTGTAAACAACTGTTTCTGTGTCTCTTCAGGGTGAAAGATCAGTTCAGTCAGTCTGGCGTTTCAGTGGAGAAAGTTTCGTCCTACATCAAGGTCAAAGCTACGTTCGGCCTCGTTCTCATGACCAACTTTGACGACTCTCTGTGGGTAGGTCTGGAAAACATACTCCTTCTTCTTCGTTATTAACTATTACAAATGTATACAAACATGCTATATTTTGCTCTGCACAATATTGAATATTTGGTTGGTCACCCTGTAGTGGCATCATGTGACATCCTGATGTATATCGATCAATATTAAGCTTGTATATGGGAATGCCCATATATGGAGATCACTGATGTCATCAATATTGTCCAGCAACTCTACATCTGACCTCAAACCTCAAAGCTGACACATCTGAGTAGAACATTACAATGACTAAAAGTAATACATTATAATGATGAGGCATTTTGCATTTGAACATTTGAGATAGGTGTCATGCTGATTTAAACATGTTCTAAATGTCTAGTTGACTAATCAGGTTGTATAATCTTTTAATACATAATGCTATTAATAAATATGAATGTTGAAAAAGCTTGAGCAGAACATAATGAATACGTTTTATTTTGAAATTTGTTTTAAGGTGGAATTGGATGAACAGTTCAGAAACCAAACCTGTGGACTGTGTGGAGATTTCAACGGAATTGAAGAGTTTGTGGAAAATGGTAAAAATAATAATTAAATACTGTAATAATAATTATAATAAATATACTGTATTTGCAAGCAGCAATATTAGGACCAAGAAATGCAATAAGCAATATATGCAAAATACAACATGCAATATATTATGCTCCCTGAAGAGGGACTGTGGAAATTGTAATCCATGTCTGTATTATGTTGGTTATAATGCAGATTTCAAATTTAGCTGACTTTTGGTTGATTTTCTTTTTTTTATTTGTATTCATTGGCTCATGGAGGCTTCATTCATTTACACACAACCTTCTCTTCAACTTGGACTTTAGATACAACATTTTTAGTCTTTTAAAACAAATCTGATACTGGGGCACAGTGGCACAGTTGGTTGTGCTGTCGCCTCACAGCTAGAAGGTCCTGGGTTCGATTCCCGCTCGGGGCACTGTGGGTGCTGGCGGCGTGTTTCCTCCTCCGCGTCATCAGTGCCCTTACCCGAAGGTGGGGTTGGCGAAAGGGCCTTTCTGTGTGGAGTTTGCATGTTCTCCCCGTGTCCCCTAGGGTAGGTACCCTCACAAAAACATGCAGTAATCCTGGTCTCTAAACTGCCTCCCCCTGGCCAGCCGGGGCGCCTGATGGAGGGGAAAGGAACTGGTTGGAATAACGTGTTCCTTCCACGCGCTACGTCCAACCAGGGAAACTCCCCCCTGTCAGGTGTAAAGGAGCAACTTGGACACTCAGGCATGAAGGGAGCATGAGTTAAGTCTGTTGCTCTCCCCAGGTTGGCGGAGGGTGTGTAGAGCCCAGGATCACAGTAGATGATTGGCACAGGGGTAAAAAATGGGTTACAAAATCGTGGGATAAAAAATATATTAAAAAACAAACAAATCTGATACAAAGTGCTACAATACAGGGCAAAAATATTTGCAACAAATATTAAAACTAGAGCGTTACTAAAAGCTACTTGTCATTAAAGCTTACTTGTCTTGTCTCTCAGGGGAGGCTATTGAAGTGGATGATTACGCAGAACGCTGGTTAGCCAATGGTCCTTCAGACAGTGATGACTGTGATGATGTCCAACCAAACAACGAGACTTGTACACAACAAGTAATGACAAGAACAGTGAAACATTATCAACATATTCAACATGTTTCAATATATCACCCACGTGAATATGCTCCATGCCAATTCTGTTTCTTTATTCTGATCCACAGAACGTAGCGTGTGAACAGCTCTTGACATCACCTGCCTTAAAAGGCTGCAGAAAGCTGGTGGATTATGATTCTTTTCTCCAAGCTTGTTCCAGTGATCTCTGTCACTGTGACAACAGCAGCTCATGTCTGTGTTCAACCCTGGCTGAGTATTCTCGCCAGTGTGCCCACGCCGGTGGAGCTCCACAGAAGCATCAACTCTGTAGTAAGAAATATTAAATATTTTAAAAATATATCAAAGCACTGCTTAAAATTCTGTCATAACACTTCATTTTGATTTTGTTGAATAGCAAAGAACTGCCCATACAACATGGAGTACAAAGAATGTGGAAGTCCCTGCACAGACACCTGCAGTAACACAGAGAGGAGTAAGCAGTGTGATGACCACTGCATCAACGGATGCTTCTGTCCAGAAGGTACAACAAGAATTATGACCACATTAATATAACATCAATATCTGATTGCTGATAAGAATCAGGTTGCGACAATAACTAGGTTAACATGCTTCCATGTGTTGGTCACATAACACAGAAGGTTCTGATGTCAGAATACGCCTTAAATGTTTTTTCTCCCATGAACGGTAAGTGTAAGAATCTCTGACTATGTAATAATATTGATTTTTCTTACCCTAATCTCAAGGAACTGTGTTTGACGACGTCAAGAAGAGTGGCTGTGTCCCTATTGAACAGTGTTCCTGTGTTCACGATGGCAAAATCTACAAGGCTGGAGAGTCCTACACCAAGGCCTGTTCAAAATGGTAATAGACTGTAGAGAAAAAAGGGAATCCCAAACACTATCTTCACTTACAGCCAAACCAAACATTTCGATCGTTTGGACACTTTTTGTCACAGAGACTCACAGACAGAACATATTTAAAGTTGTATTAGTACTCCAGTGCTCCAATATAAGAACAGAAAATACAGATCCAGAAATAATATAATCCAGTTGTTTAAAGGCCAACCTCAGGTCCCTCTGCAAAGCTTTTGTACATAATAATAATGTCAGTCAATATTTAAAAATGACAAAAATGTACATCTAATTATAATTACATAACAATTATAATGTTTTTTGCCATTCAATGTGGCACAATGTCTCAGCACTTTCACACCTAGTGTCTGCATGTAGTATACGTATATGAATGAGAGACATGACAAATTACCGATACAATGTATAGACATAGGCTATTTATGTATTATTAAAGGGAATTTACTTACATGAACATGTAGTGTTACATACAGTTTATGTAATTTATATACGTGTCATATGTCATGTAAATAATTAATGTATATATCTACAGTTTAAATTTACATTTTCATCTATGCATAGTGGCATATGCAAATATGATGAATGATGACAGATGTGCTAAGGGCATGAAATGCACTGTACATGTGCATATACAGGACAATAATATACATGAACTACTACATGGAATTATGTGAAGTGTGTATACTGAGAGTATGTAAATGTACACATGTGTGTGTTTCAGTACCTGTACAGGAGCAAGGTGGAGTTGTGTTGACACCGATAACTGTCCTGGAACCTGCAACGTCATGGCTGGCAGTTTCTTCACCACCTACGATGAGAACCAATACGAGTTCAGCGGAGACTGCTCCTACATTCTGACACAAGTTAGTGAAACAATTAAATGCAGTGGAATCCCTTTTTAAATCAATAACTCATGTGTATTCAATATTCAATTAATTACATTTAAATACATTCAATAATATACAACAGTAAACAAGACATAATCAACACTATAGTAACAATGAACGTGCACAGTAAACAGGTGTGCGGTGGGGGTCATTCCTGGTGTTAAAGATGGAGTGCCGTGAATTCTTAAAAAATCGTCCGTTTTTCATGTGACAGTACTTTATTAGACCCCTCGGTGTGGTTGTTATGTGTAATGATGTCATCCCTTTGTATTTAGGGTTTCTTCCTGGAGGCTGAAACCTTGACAGTCAAACGTGCCAATGAAATAAACAGTGATAATATCATCCCCTCCCCTAACCCCTCCAACTTTATCATACAACAACAGCTGTGGGTGCGGCTTCAGTTCAGGTGGATCACCATTCATCACTCATCACCACCCACAAAGCAAACCAGGCATACTTAATACTTCAATCACGGCACTCCATATTTAAGCTTAGGGGGCTTATGACCCTGTCAGGACCCGTTGTCAACTTGTTGGTCTGCTATTCTTGGCCATTCCCGGCCAGACACCATCGTGTGATCGGAGCATGCATTATCATTTATTCCTCTATCCATCCCAGGTCAAACAAAGGCTCTGTTAATTATCTTCACCTTGTTTTCCAGGTGAAAAGTAAGAACATCACAGTTCATGGTGATCTGTCCAGATGTGGTAAATCTGACTCTGAGACATGTCTGGAGGCTGTAACTGTGGTCCTGCCTGGACAGGTAGGTTATTATGTCTCTCTACAATAAAATCAAATCAACATATGTTTTATATACAGTAGCCTAAGTACATAATGGTGACTTACTTATTATTTTTTATTACAGAAAATTAAAGTTGAAGAAAGTGGAAAAGTATATTATAACAAACTGATTTCTCAATTACCCCTCCTCCTGGGTGAGTTTCCATCCATTGAAAGGTTGTCATTATTTTTTTTCTTCTTCCATGTAATGAATTGGTTTATTACAGACATCGATGTTGAATGGCTTCAATGTACTATAAGTCATTCTGTATTTCACAGACAATGTAAAAGTCTTCAAGCCGTCCACGTTCCACATTCTCATTCATACTAGCTATGGACTCCAGGTTCAGATACAGCTAACACCCAGAATGCAAGTCTACATCACAGCTGCTGCATCTCTTAAGGGGAAGCTCCGTGGTATGTATCCATACCATAATGTTATGTATTTTTGAAAAACTATATATTCAAATGGTGATGCAATGATATGACTGTTGTTTCCCCAGGTCTTTGTGGAGACTTTAACGATGTTAAAACTGATGACTTAAAAACCAGTAGTGGGCTGATTGAGGCTCGGGCTGCAGAGTTTGCTAATACATGGATGAGTAAAGCTTCCTGTCCTGCCAGCAAAGTCTTTACCAGCGCATGCAGTCTGAATGTACAGAAAGGTCTGTAATCTGCACATTGCTTTAGTCTGTCTATTGAACTATTTCAGTGGATAAAACGTTTTCATCTTTTTTAATTTTTACAGAGAAGTATGCTGAGAATTGGTGTTCCATGATTGGTGACGCCAAAGGGATTTTTTCTAAGTGTCATTCTGAAATTGATCCAGAGTTCTATGAAGATGTAAGATTTTATATTTTTACAAACAATTCAGCCAAATGTTGATTAATATGTCTGTGTAGATTGACCCTGTGAATAACCCTCTTCATAGAGCTGTAAGGAGGCTACCTGCTCCTGTGATAAGAGTGAAGACTGCATGTGTGCGGCTGTATCTGCCTACGTTCAGACCTGCGCTGCAGCAGGCATCTTCATCACTGGGTGGAGAAACACAGTGTGCAGTAAGCTCTGCATACAAACATCTCATTTCAAATGAACAGCAGTGTTTGTTAGATTTAAACCACTGACAGCCTTTCATGTTTTCACAGAAAAATACACAACCTCCTGCCCTGCTAGCATGGTGTACAGCTACAAAATGACCAGCTGTAATCATGGTTGTCGCTCTCTAAGCCAGCCCGACACTACGTGCCAGATTGCCTTTACTCCTGTGGACGGCTGTGGATGTGCTGAAGGAACTTATCTTAATGAAAAGGGAGAGTGTGTGCCAGCGATAAAATGTCCCTGCTATGACAAGTATCACCAGATTCAACCTGGGACCAACGTCAGGATTCAAGGAAAAACCTGGTGAGGATTTCATTGCTCCAATGCTTCTTCTTTGATGTTTTACTACTTCTCTTTGATCTACTGTTCAATGTGTCTCTTTCACTTCCTAGTGTCTGCAAGCGTGGGAAGCTCAACTGTTATGGAAAACCAAGCATTACATGTGGGTACTCAGCACTCTTCTCATTGCATCATTTCTAACATAAGAAGTATGTTTTTTAACACCATTTTCTCTTCAGCCTGCAAAGCTCCGATGGTCTTCTTCAACTGTTCCAAAGCTTCGGTGGACGCAAAAGGCTCAGAATGCCAGAAGAGCTGTCAGTCTGCCGACACTGAATGTGTAAATTACTTTTGGCGCTTTATCATGTGATGGAAATAAAATGTGTGTCTTTGTTCAGAGAAGAATTGAAACAGAACCCCAGAACCTCTAATCTAGTCAGAAATTAAACATATACCCTTCTTCTAATATAGTTACATGTTATCAATGCAATGCTGACTTCAGCTTGTTGTAGATAAAGGTGGTGTTTACAATGAACTGAACTTGATGTGTTTTGTAGGTGAGCTCTGATTGTGTGTCAGGCTGTGTGTGTCCTGGCGGCTTGCTGTCCGATGGTAAAGGGGGATGTATCAAAGACAACCAGTGTCCCTGTTCGTATGGTGGGGTCACCTATGAGCCTGGACAGACGGTCAAGGTGGACTGTAACACCTGGTAAAGGATTTTCATGCTCTGAAGTATGTAATTGTGTGTTATTCAGAATCTGTTCTAGATTTAAACCTTTTGTTATGGTCATTATAGCACGTGCTCTGGGAAAACATGGAAATGCACCACAAAGCAATGTGAAGGGACCTGCAGTATCTATGGAGAGGGTCATTATGCCACTTTTGATGCCAAGAGGTTCTCTTTTCATGGGGGCTGTGGATATGTCTTTGCTCAGGTACAATAGAGAGGTTTCTATTTATTTCAGTGTTTTGATGTGAATTCAGTCAGAATGCTAATGCCAGCATCTTACAGGATTACTGCGGCGACAACACCGACGGCACCTTCAGGGTTCTGACTGAGAGTGTCCCATGTGGGCCTGCTTATCAGACCTGCTCCATCTTGATCAAGCTCTTCTTAGGGGTACAAAGCACAGTTACAAACACATATTTTCGGTACACATACCATGGTGCATTACAAGTTAAGTCAACATGCTTTGCTCTTTGTTATTTCAGGACACTGAAATTGAACTGAGTGAGGAAAGAGTCAAAGTTGTCAAACAAAGCAAAAGCCAGGAGGTCTCCTATAAGGTCCACACTATGGGCATTTATTTGGTCCTTGAGGCAAAACAGGGACTGACTCTAATCTGGGACAAGAAGACAGGTCTGATGATCAAACTCAGCTCTACATACAAGGTTAGTTAAGAATAGAACTAACACTTATAGTATGAATTATGTGATGCTGCTGTAACTTATTATTCAACTACTGTATATCCAAACACCTGAGGTCTTCAGAATTGGGGTAAAATGCTAAACTGACAGCCTGAAGCAAAGGTGGTTGTTTGATGATTCCTGAATGTTTTATAAACAACATATATTTTTTTCCTCCAGGGAAAAATCTGTGGTCTGTGTGGGAACTATGATGGAAATGCAAGGAATGACTTCACAACCAGGAACCAGGAAGTGGTGGCGAAAGCTCTTGAGTTTGGAAACAGCTGGAAAGTTTCTCCTAGTTGTCCTGACAAGGAAAGTGAGAAAGGTCCTTGTGCTGTCTACTCCTACAGACAGGCCTGGGCTGTGAAGCACTGCAGCATTATCAACACTGATGTATTCAAAGCCTGTCACTTGAAGGTAGCATGTCACACACCTGCACGCACACACATACGTATGTACGTGTTTTTTGTGTAGTAATTAGTGAACTTTATTTATAATTCAAATGATTCTACCAAAACACCATATTTGTCAACTTAAACAAAATTATTATATATACATTATTATAATGCCCCTAAAATAATTATGCAACAAAATATTTAAGTTATTTTGGTTATCGAGGGCAGTGTTGTGGTCATACATCATCAAAAGGATGAGATCTGCATTTAAAACCCCAAGCTGAGGTCTAACTTTAATCGTGCACAGTTACTACTAGTTCATACTAGTTGATATCATATCTATGTTTATTTCTTGCTGTATTCACTAGCAAATCGTAATTGCAATAATGAAATGTCTTCTCTGGAAAAAGGTGGATCCCAAAAACTATTATGAAGCGTGTGTGAAGGACTCCTGTGCCTGTAACTCTGGGGGTGACTGTGAGTGTTTCTGCACAGCGGTGGCAGCTTACGCTGCTGCCTGTAACATAGCTGGAGTGTGCGTGAGGTGGAGAACTCCCAAAGTCTGCCGTGAGTCTTTGTCCTTCTAACAAATGAAACACATAAAGCATCTGTCATTGTCATTCTGTTGTATTCTGATACACTGACCCTAACAGAGAGGGTGTTTGCTGTTGTCTTGTCTCTGTCCTACACAGCTCTGTTCTGTGATTATTACAACCCATCTGGAGAATGTGAATGGCACTACGAACCCTGTGGTAAACCATGTATGAAGACATGCACAAATCCTTCAGGATTATGCACCAATCCGATACCAGCTCTGGAAGGTATGATGTATACATTTATGGAAAACAGAGGAAGTACGATAACATAAAACTAATTGCCAGAGGAGAATTCAAGCATAGCAGGCAGAAAAGTCATAGTTTAAAGCAAATGGCAATACAAATGAGGACAATAAGTAGAAGTCCTCTTTCACGGCTCAAGTTTGTTACAGTAGTTACTGATATGGTATGTAATAAATATAACGAAATGTTTACATCAGAGATCCAGGTGTGCAATGTTAACTCATATCCATTCTGTATTGTTCTATGTTTCTGTCTCCACGGAATAATGTTAACATATAGGGTGCTACCCACGATGCCCTCCGGAACGTCCTTATCTGGAAGAATCTACTATGAAATGTGTGCACATGAAGCAGTGTGGCTGTTATGTTGATGGGAAGCATTATGAGGAAGGAGAGGACATTCCTTCAGACATTTCTTCAGTCCTGAACTGCCACACATGGTATTTATGTAGATGTAATGCTGTAGAAAGACTAAATTAACTACACATACAGTGAGAGAACGGTGGAATGTGTATTGTGTGTGCCAAAACTCCCCAAATGGGAAAGTCAGGGATTCAAATTCATAGCAGATCATGTGCAGATTCTATGCATAAAATCAAAAGAGCTGAGAACATGAAAACCTGAAATGTGTTTAATTATTCAAATCTCTATACTAAATTAATACAAAAGTCCAAATTAAATATAATTGAAACTGTCCACTGCTACGGTAAATGTTCTAAAACAATAACACTCCACTTGACATGTGTGCTTTAAAAGAGAAGAGTATTATGAATACAATTTGTTATCTTATGGATGTGATGTCAAATTGTAATGTTGTATTCAATATTCATGAACTAAACTTCTCTAAACCTCTATGTTTGAAGTTCTTGTGAATCCACAAAAGCGATCTGCACCTATGATGTCAAGGGTAACTATTAGTCTGATATATTTATAATGTAATATATTATGACTTTAAACATTTATTATAAACATGACTGTATCATGTAATAACGTGTGTGTGTGTTGTTTCTATTCCAGCCTGCTATTGTTTGTACAATGGGAAAGAATATGAATATGGAGCAACAATCTACGACACACATGATGGAGATGATACTTGTATCACTGCAACCTGCGGAAAGGATGGAAACATTACGAGGGTCATGAAGCAATGTGCAAGTACTACAACTACAACAACAACTACACGTGCCCCAACTACTACAGCCTTTATCTTTAGTACCACCACTATTCAAGCTACTACTACTAAGCCCACCACAACCACGGAAAAACCTCCAACAGGAACACCTACAACTACCACAACCACAGGAAAACCTACAACTACGACAATCACAGAAAAAACTCCAAGTACCACAACCACAGAAATACCTACAACAGAAACACCTCCAACAGGAATACCTACAACTACCACAACAACAAAGGAAACAACGCCTGTTGAAACAACCACAAAGGAAACAACATCTCAGAGTGTATCAACAACAAAGCCACCAAAGGTAGTAACAACTGGTCCAACCACAGCTTCTACCACAGTTTTTCGTGAAACCACGACATCTGTTCCCGAGACTAGCCCAGAAACAGCAATTACTTCCAAGCCCACTGTTGAAACTTCGACTACAATTGTACCGGTAACAACAACAACAACAAAGGAAACAACGCCTGTTGAAACAACCACAAAGGAAACAACATCTCAGTCTGTATCAACGACAAAGCCACCAAAGGTAGTAACAACTGGTCCAACCACAGCTTCTACCACAGTTATTCGTGAAACCACCACCTCTGTTCCCGAGACCACAACTAGCCCAGAAACATCAGTTACTTCAAACCCCACTGTTGAAACCTCGACTACAATTGTACCAGTAACAACAACAACAAAGGAAACAACGCCTGTTGAAACAACCACAAACGAAACAACATCTCAGTCTGTATCAACAACAAAAACACAGAAAGTAGTAACAACTGGTCCAACCACAGCTTCTACCACAATTATTCGTGAAACCACCACCTCTGTTCCCGAGACCACAACTAGCCCAGAAACATCAATTACTTCCAAGCCCACTGTTGAAACCTCGACCACAATTGTACCAGTAACAACAACAACAAAGGAAACAACACCTGTTGAAACAACCACAAAGGAAACAACATCTCAGACTGTATCAACAACAAAGCCACCGAAGGTAGTAACAACTGGTCCAACCACAGCTTCAACCACAGTTATTCGTGAAACCACGACATCTGTTCCCGAGACTAGCTCAGAAACAGCAATTACTTCCAAGCCCACTGTTGAAACCTCGACTACAATTGTACCAGTAACAACAACAACAGAGGAAACAACGCCTGTTGAAACAACCACAAAGGAAACAACATCTCAGTCTGTATCAACAACAAAGCCACCGAAAGTAGTAACAACTGGTCCAACCACAGCTTCTACCACAGTTATTCGTGAAACTACCACCTCTGTTCCCGAGACCACAACTAGCCCAGAAACAGCAACAACTACAACACCTACAACTACCACAATCACAGAAAAACCTCCAACAGGAACACCTCCAACAGGAACACCTACAACTACCACAAGCACAGTAAAACCTCCAACAGGAACACCTACAACAGGAACATCTACAACAGGAACACCTCCAACAGGAACACCTCCAACAGGAACATCTACAACAGGAACACCTCCAACAGGAACATCTACAACAGGAACACCTCCAACAGGAACACCTCCAACAGGAACACCTACAACTACCACAAGCACAGTAAAACCTCCAACAGGAACACCTCCAACAGGAACACCTCCAACAGGAACACCTCCAACAGGAACATCTACAACAGGAACACCTCCAACAGGAACACCTCCAACAGGAACACCTCCAACAGGAACATCTACAACAGGAACACCTCCAACAGGAACACCTCAAACAGGAACATCTACAACAGGAATATATACAACAGGAACATCTCCAACAGGAACATCTACAACAGGAACATCTACAACAGGAATATATACAACAGGAACATCTCCAACAGGAACACCTACAACAGGAACATCAACAACAGGAATATATACAACAGGAACATCTCCAACAGGAACATCTACAACAGGAACACCTCCAACAGGAACACCTACAACTACCACAAGCACAGTAAAACCTCCAACAGGAACACCTCCAACAGGAACACCTCCAACTACCACAAGCACAGTAAAACCTCCAACAGGAACACCTCCAACAGGAACACCTCCAACAGGAACATCTACAACAGGAACACCTCCAACAGGAACACCTCCAACAGGAACACCTCCAACAGGAACATCTACAACAGGAACACCTCCAACAGGAACACCTCCAACAGGAACATCTACAACAGGAATATATACAACAGGAACATCTCCAACAGGAACACCTCCAACAGGAACACCTACAACAGGAACATCTACAACAGGAATATATACAACAGGAACATCTCCAACAGGAACATCTACAACAGGAACACCTCCAACAGGAACACCTCCAACAGGAACACCTCCAACTACCACAAGCACAGTAAAACCTCCAACAGGAACACCTACAACTACGACAAGCACAGTAAAACCTCCAACAGGAACACCTCCAACAGGAACACCTACAACAGGAATATATACAACAGGAATATATACAACAGGAACATCTACAACAGGGACATCTCCAACAGGAACACCTCCAACAGGAACACCTACAACAGGAACACCTACAACTACCACAAGCACAGTAAAACCTCCAACAGGAACACCTACAACAGGAACATCTACAACAGGAACACCTCCAACAGGAACACCTACAACTACCACAAGCACAGTAAAACCTCCAACAGGAACACCTCCAACAGGAACACCTCCAACAGGAACACTTCCAACAGGAACATCTAGAACAGGAACACCTCCAACAGGAACATCTACAACAGGAACATCTACAACAGGAATATATACAACAGGAACATCTCCAACAGGAACATCTACAACAGGAACATCTACACCAGGAATATATACAACAGGAACATCTCCAACAGGAACACCTCCAACAGGAACACCTACAACAGGAACATCTACAACAGGAATATATACAACAGGAACATCTCCAACAGGAACATCTACAACAGGAACACCTCCAACAGGAACACCTACAACTACCACAAGCACAGTAAAACCTCCAACAGGAACACCTCCAACAGGAACACCTCCAACTACCACAAGCACAGTAAAACCTCCAACAGGAACACCTCCATCAGGAACACCTCCAACAGGAACACCTCCAACAGGAACATCTACAACAGGAACACCTCCAACAGGAACACCTCCAACAGGAACACCTCCAACAGGAACATCTACAACAGGAACACCTCCAACAGGAACACGTCCAACAGGAACATCTACAACAGGAATATATACAACAGGAATATATACAACAGGAACATCTCCAACAGGAACACCTCCAACAGGAACACCTACAACAGGAACATCTACAACAGGAATATATACAACAGGAACATCTCCAACAGGAACATCTACAACAGGAACACCTCCAACAGGAACACCTCCAACAGGAACACCTACAACTACCACAAGCACAGTAAAACCTCCAACAGGAACACCTCCAACAGGAACACCTACAACTACGACAAGCACAGTAAAACCTCCAACAGGAACACCTCCAACAGGAACACCTCCAACAGGAACACCTCCAACAGGAACATCTACAACAGGAACACCTCCAACAGGAACACCTCAAACAGGAACATCTACAACAGGAATATATACAGCAGGAACATCTCCAACAGGAACATCTACAACAGGAACATCTACAACAGGAATATATACAACAGGAACATCTCCAACAGGAACACCTCCAACAGGAACACCTACAACAGGAACATCTACAACAGGAATATATACAACAGGAACATCTCCAACAGGAACATCTACAACAGGAACACCTCCAACAGGAACACCTACAACTACCACAAGCACAGTAAAACCTCCAACAGGAACACCTCCAACAGGAACACCTCCAACTACCACAAGCACAGTAAAACCTCCAACAGGAACACCTCCAACAGGAACACCTCCAACAGGAACACCTCCAACAGGAACATCTACAACAGGAACACCTCCAACAGGAACACCTCCAACAGGAACACCTCCAACAGGAACATCTACAACAGGAACACCTCCAACAGGAACACCTCCAACAGGAACATCTACAACAGGAATATATACAACAGGAACATCTCCAACAGGAACACCTCCAACAGGAACACCTACAACAGGAACATCTACAACAGGAATATATACAACAGGAACATCTCCAACAGGAACATCTACAACAGGAACACCTCCAACAGGAACACCTACAACTACCACAAGCACAGTAAAACCTCCAACAGGAACACCTACAACTACGACAAGCACAGTAAAACCTCCAACAGGAACACCTCCAACAGGAACACCTACAACAGGAACATCTACAACAGGAATATATACAACAGGAATATATACAACAGGAACATCTACAACAGGGACATCTCCAACAGGAACACCTCCAACAGGAACACCTACAACAGGAACACCTACAACTACCACAAGCACAGTAAAACCTCCAACAGGAACACCTAAAACAGGAACATCTACAACAGGAACACCTCCAACAGGAACACCTCCAACAGGAACATCTACAACAGGAACACCTCCAACAGGAACACCTCCAACTACCACAAGCACAGTAAAACCTCCAACAGGAACACCTCCAACAGGAACACCTCCAACAGGAACACCTCCAACAGGAACATCTACAACAGGAACACCTCCAACAGGAACACCTCAAACAGGAACATCTACAACAGGAATATATACAACAGGAACATCTCCAACAGGAACATCTACAACAGGAACATCTACATCAGGAATATATACAACAGGAACATCTCCAACAGGAACACCTCCAACAGGAACACCTACAACAGGAACATCTACAACAGGAATATATACAACAGGAACATCTCCAACAGGAACATCTACAACAGGAACACCTCCAACAGGAACACCTACAACTACCACAAGCACAGTAAAACCTCCAACAGGAACACCTCCAACAGGAACACCTCCAACTACCACAAGCACAGTAAAACCTCCAACAGGAACACCTCCAACAGGAACACCTCCAACAGGAACATCTACAACAGGAACACCTCCAACAGGAACACCTCCAACAGGAACATCTACAACAGGAACACCTCCAACAGGAACACCTCCAACAGGAACATCTACAACAGGAATATATACAACAGGAACATCTCCAACAGGAACACCTCCAACAGGAAAACCTACAACAGGAACATCTACAACAGGAATATATACAACAGGAACATCTCCAACAGGAACATCTACAACAGGAACACCTCCAACAGGAACACCTCCAACAGGAACACCTACAACTACCACAAGCACAGTAAAACCTCCAACAGGAACACCTCCAACAGGAACACCTACAACTACGACAAGCACAGTAAAACCTCCAACAGGAACACTTCCAACAGGAACACCTACAACAGGAACATCTACAACAGGAATATATACAACAGGAACATCTACAACAGGAACATCTCCAACAGGAACACCTCCAACAGGAACACCTCCAACAGGAACACCTACAACTACCACAAGCACAGTAAAACCTCCAACAGGAACACCTACAACAGGAACATCTACAACAGGAACACCTCCAACAGGAACACCTCCAACAGGAACATCTACGACAGGAACACCTCCAACAGGAACACCTCCAACAGGAACACCTCCAACAGGAACATCTACAACAGGAACACCTCCAACAGGAACACCTCAAACAGGAACATCTACAACAGGAATATATACAACAGGAACATCTCCAACAGGAACATCTACAACAGGAACACCTACAACAGGAACACCTACAACAGGAACATCTACAACAGGAATATATACAACAGGAACATCTCCAACAGGAACACCTCCAACAGGAACACCTACAACAGGAACATCTACAACAGGAATATATACAACAGGAACATCTCCAACAGGAACATCTACAACAGGAACACCTCCAACAGGAACACCTACAACTACCACAAGCACAGTAAAACCTCCAACAGGAACACCTCCAACAGGAACACCTCCAACTACCACAAGCACAGTAAAACCTCCAACAGGAACACCTCCAACAGGAACACCTCCAACAGGAACATCTACAACAGGAACACCTCCAACAGGAACACCTCCAACAGGAACACCTCCAACAGGAACACCTCCAACAGGAACATCTACAACAGGAACACCTCCAACAGGAACACCTCCAACAGGAACATCTACAACAGGAATATATACAACAGGAACATCTCCAACAGGAACACCTCCAACAGGAACACCTACAACAGGAACATCTACAACAGGAATATATACAACAGGAACATCTCCAACAGGAACATCTACAACAGGAACACCTCCAACAGGAACACCTCCAACAGGAACACCTACAACTACCACAAGCACAGTAAAACCTCCAACAGGAACACCTCCAACAGGAACACCTACAACAGGAACATCTACAACAGGAATATATACAACAGGAACATCTACAACAGGAACATCTCCAACAGGAACACCTCCAACAGGAACACCTCCAACAGGAACATCTACGACAGGAACACCTCCAACAGGAACACCTCCAACAGGAACACCTACAACTACCACAAGCACAGTAAAACCTCCAACAGGAACACCTCCAACAGGAACACCTCCAACAGGAACACCTCCAACAGGAACATCTACAACAGGAACACCTCCAACAGGAACATCTCCAACAGGAACATCTACAACAGGAACATCTACATCAGGAATATATACAACAGGAACATCTCCAACAGGAACACCTCCAACAGGAACACCTACAACAGGAACATCTACAACAGGAATATATACAACAGGAACATCTCCAACAGGAACATCTACAACAGGAACACCTCCAACAGGAACACCTCCAACAGGAACACCTACAACTACCACAAGCACAGTAAAACCTCCAACAGGAACACCTACAACTACCACAAGCACAGTAAAACCTCCAACAGGAACACCTCCAACAGGAACACCTCCAACAGGAACATCTACAACAGGAATATATACAACAGGAACATCTCCAACAGGAACATCTACAACAGGAACATCTACAACAGGAATATATACAACAGGAACATCTCCAACAGGAACACCTCCAACAGGAACACCTACAACAGGAACATCTACAACAGGAATATATACAACAGGAACATCTCCAACAGGAACATCTACAACAGGAACACCTCCAACAGGAACACCTCCAACAGGAACATCTACAACAGGAACACCTCCAACAGGAACACCTCCAACAGGAACACCTACAACTACCACAAGCACAGTAAAACCTCCAACAGGAACACCTCCAACAGGAACACCTCCAACAGGAACACCTCCAACAGGAACATCTACAACAGGAACACCTCCAACAGGAACATCTCCAACAGGAACATCTACAACAGGAACATCTACATCAGGAATATATACAACAGGAACATCTCCAACAGGAACACCTCCAACAGGAACACCTACAACAGGAACATCTACAACAGGAATATATACAACAGGAACATCTCCAACAGGAACATCTACAACAGGAACACCTCCAACAGGAACACCTCCAACAGGAACACCTACAACTACCACAAGCACTGTAAAACCTCCAACAGGAACACCTACAACTACCACAAGCACAGTAAAACCTCCAACAGGAACACCTCCAACAGGAACACCTCCAACAGGAACACCTCCAACAGGAACATCTACAACAGGAACACCTCCAACTGGAACACCTCCAACAGGAACATCTACAACAGGAATATATACAACAGGAACATCTCCAACAGGAACATCTACAACAGGAACATCTACAACAGGAATATATACAACAGGAACATCTCCAACAGGAACACCTACAACAGGAACATCTACAACAGGAATATATACAACAGGAACATCTCCAACAGGAACATCTACAACAGGAACACCTCCAACAGGAACACCTCCAACAGGAACACCTACAACTACCACAAGCACAGTAAAACCTCCAACAGGAACACCTCCAACAGGAACACCTACAACAGGAACACCTACAACAGGAACATCTACAACAGGAATATATACAACAGGAATATATACAACAGGAACATCTACAACAGGAACATCTCCAACAGGAACACCTCCAACAGGAACACCTACAACAGGAACATCTACAACAGCAACATCTACAACAGGAACATCTACAACAGGAACATCTCCAACAGGAACATCTACAACAGGAATATATACAACAGGAACATCTCCAACCGGAACATCTACAACAGGAACATCTACAACAGGAATATATACAACAGGAACATCTCCAACAGGAACACCTCCAACAGGAACACCTCCAACAGGAACACCTCCAACAGGAACATCTACAACAGGAACACCTCCAACAGGAATACCTCCAACAGGAACACCTAGAACAGGAACATCTACAACAGCAATATATACAACAGGAACATCTCCAACAGGAACACCTCCAACAGGAACACCTACAACAGGAACATCTACAACAGGAACATCTACAACAGGAACATCTACAACAGGAACATCTCCAACAGGAACATCTACAACAGGAATATATACAACAGGAACATCTCCAACAGGAACATCTACAACAGGAACATCTACAACAGGAATATATACAACAGGAACATCTCCAACAGGAACACCTCCAACAGGAACACCTACAACAGGAACATCTACAACAGGAATATTTACAACAGGAACATCTCCAACAAGAACATCTACAACAGGAACATCTCCAACAGGAACACCTCCAACAGGAACACCTACAACAGGAACATCTACAACAGGAACATCTCCAACAGGAACACGTCCAACAGGAACATCTACAACAGGAACACCTCCAACAGGAACACCTCCAACAGGAACACCTCCAACAGGAACACCTCCAACAGGAACACCTCCAACAGGAATACCTCCAACAGGAACATCTACAACAGGAATATATACAACAGGAATATATACAACAGGAACACCTCCAACAGGAACACCTCCAACAGGAACACCTACAACTACCACAAGCACAGTAAAACCTCCAACAGGAACATCTACAACAGGAACACCTCCAACAGGAACACCTCCAACAGGAACACCTACAACTACCACAAGCACAGTAAAACCTCCAACAGGAACACCTCCAACAGGAACACCTACAACTACCACAAGCACAGTAAAACCTCCAACAGGAACACCTCCAACAGGAACACCTCCAACAGGAACACCTCCAACAGGAACATCTACAACAGGAACACCTCCAACAGGAACATCTACACCAGGAACACCTCCAACAGGAACACCTCCAACAGGAACACCTCCAACAGGAACACCTACAACAGGAACATCTACAACAGGAACACCTCAAACAGGAACACCTCCAACAGGAACATCTACAACAGGAACACCTCCAACAGGAACATCTACAACAGGAACATCTACAACAGGAACACCTCCAACAGGAACACCTCCAACAGGAACACCTAAAACTACCACAAGCACAGTAAAACCTCCAACAGGAACACCTCCAACAGGAACACCTACAACTACCACACGCACAGTAAAACCTCCAACAGGAACACCTCCAACAGGAACACCTACAACTACCACAATCACAGAAAAAACTCCAAGTACCACAACCACAGAAATACCTGTAATCACAGAAAAACCAAGTACCACAGTTAAAGCGACCACAGAAAGACTGAGAGTGAAATGTTCATGCAAATACAAGAACCAGGAATTTGTTCAGGGTACGTGAAAATGTTCCTGTAGTGATTGGCACCCATGGCTTTATTTCACATATCTTTTAAATCAGTATAGTGTATAAATTAATGTTTTTTCCTTCTCCCATAATAGGAGCTATTATCTATAATGCAACTGATGGCGATGGCTGGTGTTACGTTGCCGTCTGTGATCCCATTGCGTGTACGGGTAACATTACAAAACACAGTAGACCATGCCAGTCTACAACCACAACCACAACAAAGATCACCACTCCTGTAGTAACCACTCCATCTGTGGATTGTTATTACCTAGAGCCACCATTAAAGGTATTCAAGCACGTTCATGCAAATGTGGAACAAAAACTATACTAGAGTTGAATGAACACCATTTAGTACTGATTTTGTGGTGTTGAATGTTTTTCTTTACTCTCCTTGATTAGAATGGACAAACCAGGGAATCAGGCTGTAAAATAGAAGAATGTTCATCTGGAAAAGTAATTACAGCATTTAAGACATGTATAGATAAACCAAAACCCACATGTTCAAATGGACGTCCACCAGTCAAGGTCTATGATGATGATGATGGCTGTTGTTTTCACCATGAATGTCAATGTAAGTTCATATCAATACTAGATTGTATCCTAAATCTACCAAGAAACGATATGTTCTGCTTCAATGTGACCTTTAATGCTTTATGTTATTATCCATCCAGGTGTCTGCGATGGCTGGGGAGATCGTCATCATATTACATTTGATGGACAATCTTACAACTTCCAAGCAAATTGCACATATGTTTTATTTAAAGAAATCGTTAAAAAATACAATCTGACTGTTCTTATTCAAAATGAGAATTGTTATGAAAATGTTCCATGTGACCGCTCCTTGATCGTACGCTACAAACGGCATGAAATTATTCTCACACAAAAAAGTGGAGAGGCGACTGAGAACAAGGTAAATAATATTACGGTGAACTGCTCTAAATATTTGTGGAATTACTCTAAATAGACAATGAACTACAACATTTCAATCTAATGAACCTTTTTCCCCCAGGTAATTGTCAATGGCAAGCGTGTAATCCCATTCTTCTTTAATGCTGACCTCATCATAGCAAGTACTGGAATTGAGATCCTGGTGTTAATCCCAGAGATTGAAGGCACTGTGAAGTTCAAAGGACCTCGGTATAGCATCAGACTGCCAAACTCCCGTTTCCAAAACAACACAGAGGGACAGTGTGGTGAGATACCGCTTGAATTACATTTGCGTTGAGGAACAGTGAGGGGGTCATGTGATGTGATAAATGTTATATTACTGGTAAACACATAAACATCTGTTCTCTCTGTGTTTCCCTCTCTCCACATGAACTGTCCTGACAGGCACATGTGACAACGACAAAACCAATGAATGCAGATTACCCGATGGTCAGATCATTACTGACTGTACTGAAATGGCTTATAAATGGCATGTCAGAGATAACATCACTGCCAATGCGACAAATACTTATTGTGAAAAGCCACCTCCTACAACCCCAACCCCCAGCACCACCCTACCGCCCCAATCGACCCCTACAGGCCCAACGCAACAATCGACCACTGCAGGCACCACACGTTTCGGCACCACTGAACGCCCTGCACTTAAATGCATGAAGACTGAAGTCTGTAAAGTCATCTTGGGCCCGTAAGAAGGAATCAATCATCATGCTAAATCGTATCTGTGTAATGTAAGTCACACACTAACACAAGTGTACTATATTTGCACATGCAGGGTTTTTAAGGACTGCCACAAAGTCATTTCACCAACACCATTCCATGACGCATGTCAGGATGATTGTTACAAGGAATTGATTGTGAACACCTGCAGTAGTTTGGAGGCGTACGCTGAAGAATGTGCAGAAAACAACATCTGTCTTGACTGGAGAAACCTTACATTTGGAATGTGTGGTATGAAGGTTTTGTTTATTTGTGTCTCATAACGTCATACATGTTCAGAGTTGTTAATAATAAGGATCAGACTAACTGTCTACATGTATCAGCTTGATTCTTAATCTGCTTCTTCTTGTTTCAGAATCTAAATGCCCCAAGGGCCAGATCTACAAGGCATGTGGTCCAACCTCTTCACGAGCAACATGTAATGGAAGGTACCTGCTGTAGTCATTATTTTAAGATTTATATTTTTAGCATTTTAAAGGAAAATATAAAGGGATGACATGCAGTAACGCACCTTGGGTTTGGATTTGAACGGGGTTCAGTGTTATGAAGCACTATAGCAACCGGTATATGAGCTACTAACCTCGCGTCACCAGGCTTTCCACCTCGGAGGAAACCTGGTCTGTGTTACAAAATTGCTGTGTGAACCGTTCTGGAGCGGATTATCTCGCTATGTCATGTTTCTACGTCATCAGGCAGGAACAATCATCTGGAACTTCCTTTCCCTCAAACAACAAAAGCTTTGAGGGAAAAGGACGTTCCGGACGATTGTTCCTGCCTGATGACTACAAAATAATACTACAACATGACATAGCGATATCATCCGCTCTCGACCGGATCATAAACCCGGCCATACATGGGGCCTTTTCTTGATTCTACAGGGTTTGATGAGGTCAGATTCAACATATGGAATGTAAGCACATGACGTAGAGATACTGTGTAATGATTTGCGGGATTTTTCAAAATCTGGAGGAGTAGTAGCAAAACATGTGTTATACAAAAGTCGGCCTCCTGGTGGCGCTATAACAGGCCGTTCAGGAAAATTAGGTTCATCGGGCATCTAGGGAGTGTGTGTGCAAAGTTTGGCATGGATCGGGCCAACGGTGCCGGAGATCAGCTGGTAACGGACGGACGGAGTGCAAAACATACTCTCTCCCAATACCTTCGGCCTGGTGGAGCCAATAATGCAGAGACCAAGGGGGATAGCACCCTATAGTGGCAGATGTCAGACTTGGTGATATTACATTAGTAGTTTTTATTCTCTGCTGTACACAACATTAAGTGATCTCCTGATGTTTGTATCATCTTTCTGTCATGTATTTCTTCTTCTTCTTAGATACAATGAAAAGAATGTGGCGAACAAGACACTAATTCCTGCATCTCGTGAAGGATGTTTCTGCCCTGAAGGAACTGTCTTGTTCAGTTCAAAGTCGGATGTCTGTGTTTCCAGCTGTAAGTCCAAATATTTACAAAATAGGATATGTTCTTGAAATTATTATTATTATTATTGCACAGTTAACTATTGAATGTACGCCTAAGGGCGCCTTACTGGTTATTATTATTATTATTATTATTATTATTATTACCCTTATTATTATTACAATTATTATAATAATTATTATTATTATAAGTGTTGTTTTCTCAATGAGATGAATCTAACCTTTGTATTCTATCAGGTTGTACTGGTCCGGACGGCAATCCTAAAGAGGTAGATGTTATGTGATTTTTACCTCTGTTTAAATATTGCTGCCATTGTTTAATAGTTTAGTAGTAATAGTAGACAGACAGACAGACAGACAGACAGACAGACAGAGACAAACAGACAGACAGACAGACAGACAGACAGTAATGGTGTATATTGAAAGCCTAGGTTTTGTTAGATCTTCTGTTGGTACTAACATTGTTTCTGATCAAGGTGGGTGACACATGGAAGAGTGATTGTAAGCAGTGTACTTGTGATGAAACCTCAAGTGTTGAGTGTGAGCCAGTGGCTTGTGCAACCCAAACATCTCCTCCTAGATGTGACAAAGATGGAGAGGTGCTGGTCAACGAAACCAAAGACTGCTGTCCAGTATCAAAATGTGGTGAGTCAACATAAAATAATAGAATTAAATTAGACAATCCTTTCCAGAGTCGTGGTGTAACCCACAGAGTATACAATACTACATTTCCAAATATAAATCTTCATTTGCTCAAAATAACATATTTGAATTCTATAAAAGCTGAAAATATTCCTGATGTGCTACAATGTTCTACTTTGATGGTAATCATATATACATGATCTTCCTTCACCCACAGAGTGTGATAAAACAAAGTGTTCAAATCGCACACAAAAGTGTTCAACAGGGTTTGAAATGACCGTAGAAGACTTACCCGACAAATGTTGTGACTCACACTGTAGTAAGTTATTTTATTTATTCTGTATTCTGATTCTGTAATTGTTATTTTCATTGATATGGACTTCGATGATGATTATGTCAGGAATGTGTGTGTTTGAATTCATTTTAAATATACACCATTATGCTTCTTCTCCAGAACCCAAAAAAGTTTGTGTCTACAATGACACTGAATACAAGGTAAGCTTTGATTTCGATTTGTGAACATTCCTAATCAAACATTTGCAATACAAATAAGCTACAGACAATGCTCATTGGAATAACTGTATTTTGATCCATTTAAATATCTGTCGGACAAATGTAATGAGCTTTCCATTCTGTCACAGACAGGTGTATCCATCCCATCCCAAGACATTTGCAAGAAATGCAATTGTAGTGAAAAAACGGATAACATCACATCTCTGAATGTTATCGAGTGTGAACCTATACAATGTGACACCAACTGTTCCCAGGTGAATGTGAATTTTTAATATTGTTGATGATGTCAGCCGCAATACCAATACATGTAATGAATGTTGTCAGGAGATACAACAGATATATTAAGTATTAAAAGGCATCATATTCATCTTCTTAATGATTTAATTGATTGTTGATCCCTAAAATATAACGTGCTGTGTTTCAAACAGGGCTTCAAGTATGAAAATGTGACAGGACAATGTTGTGGAACATGTAAAAAGAACAGCTGCACTGTTCTTCTACCAGACAACACATCTTATGTTATTGAGGTGAGTTCAATAGAAAACCATTTGAAAACACTTAGTTTTACTATAGTTTCCAACGGGTTGTTGTTGGAAATGTGTTTTATGTTCCATCAAACCATATCATGTCTTTTAAAATGTAATTAATTGCATCCTCTCACAGCCTTCACAAACCTGGTCTTCACCAAACGACAACTGTACAAAGTATGAATGCGTCGCAGACCAACTCACAGTCCTTGAACTCAAAACTGAATGTGCTGAATATGATCCCAGCAACTGCCTTCCAGTGAGTAGCCTATATCTGGATACTAGCTTCATAACGTTTTCTAATAAATGAATTTTGTATTTGTGAACGCTCAGGCTTTTCAGGAACATTGATCTTTCATCTGCAAGATTGAAGTGAAACGTGACGTTAGTCTCCATTACTTGTAGTAGTAAGAAGCTGTAGTCAGTTATCTGATGATTTCAATTTGTATAAAATGTGTATTACAGGGCACAGAAAAATTGGACAAGAAAGGCTGTTGCAAAACATGTAAGAATTCATTAACATTTGTTATGCTGTTTTTAACTGGTGTTTCCATTCATTTATAGTAGGCTACTACAGTAACATCATGTAACATTTTCTAAAATGTCTTATGTTTCTAATAACTGTGGCTTTGTAATGTGTATGCATAGACTTGTAAATGTAAGAGACTGTTATCAGTTATTGTATTCTTTCTCTTTGATAAATATTACCTTGTATGTGCAAACCAGGTACCAAGCGTGAAGACTGTGTACATAAGAATGAAACAACCATCCTGGAGGTTAAAAAGGGACGGCCTACAAGTCGACCCAGCGGTTCCAGTGAAACTCAAACTGTCACTGTTCCTACAAGTCAGTTCATCGGTTCCAAAGAAACTACAACTGTCGCTGTACCTACAACTCGGGGCATCGGTCCCGAAGGAACTAAAACTGTCCCTGTATCGACAGCTCAGTCCGTAGGTCCCGAAGGAACTAAAACTGCCGCTGTAACAACAGCTCAGCCCATTGGTCCTGAAGGAACTAAAACTGTCTCAGTACCGACAGCTCAGTCCGTAGGTCCCGAAGGAACTAAAACTGCCGCTGTAACTACACCTGAGCCCATCGGTCCAGAAGGAACTAAAACTGTCCCTGTACCGACAACTCAGTCCGTAGGTCCCGAAGGAACTAAAACATCCGCTGTAACTCCAGGTCAGTCCATCGGTCCCGGAGGAACTAAAACTTCCGCTGTAACTCCAGGTCAGCCCATCGGTCCCGAAGGAACTAAAACTGCCGCTGTAACTACAGCTGAGCCCATTGGTCCAGAAGGAACTAAAACTGTCCCTATACCGACTGCTCAGTCCGTAGGTCCCGAAGGAACTAAAACTGCCGCTGTAACTCCAGGTCAGCCTATCGGTTCCGAAGGAACTAAAACTGTCTCAGTACCGACAGCTCAGTCCGTAGGTCCCGAAGGAACTAAAACTGCCGCTGTAACTACAGCTGAGCCCATCGTTCCAGAAGAAACTAAAACTGTCCCTATACCGACTGCTGAGTCTGTAGGTCCCGAAGGAACTAAAACTGCCGCTGTAACTTCAGCTGAGCCCACTGGTCCCGAAGGGACTAAAACTGTCTCTGTACCGACAGCTCAGTCCGTAGGTCCCGAAGGAACTAAAACTTCCGCTGTAACTACAGCTGAGCCCATCGGTCCAGAAGGAACTAAAACTGTCCCTATACCGACAACTCTGTCCGTAGGTCCCGAAGGAACTAAAACTGCTGCTGTTACTACAGCTGAGCCCATCGGTCCCGGAGGAACAAAAACTGTCCCTATACCGACTGCTCAGTCCGTAGGTCCCGAAGAAACTAAAACTTCCGCTGTAACTACAGCTGAGCCCATCGGTCCAGAAGGAACTAAAACTGTCCCTATACCGACTGCTCAGTCCGTAGGTCCCGAAGGAACTAAAACTGCCGCTGTAACTCCAGGTCAGCCTATTGGTTCCGAAGGAACTAAAACTGTCTCAGTACCGACAGCTCTGTCCGTAGGTCCCGAAGGAACTAAAACTGCCGCTGTAACTACAGCTGAGCCCATCGGTCCCGAAGGAACTAAAACTGTCCTTGTACCGACAGCTCAGTCCGTAGGTCCCGAAGGAACTAAAACTGCAGCCGTAACTCCAGGTCAGCCCATCGGTCCCGGAGGAACTAAAACGGTCTCTGTACCGACAGCTCAGTCCGTAGGTCCCGAAGGAACTAAAACTTCCTCTGTAACTACATCTGAGCCCATCGGTCCCGAAGGAACTAAAACGGTCCCTGTAGTTGTACAGACATCTCAGACCATAGGTCCCAAAGGAGCTAAAACTGCTGCTGTAACTACAGCTGAGCCCGTTGGTCCCGAAGGAACTAAAACTGTCGCTGTACCTCAGTCTGTCGGATCCGAAAACACTGGAGCTGTCACTGTCACAAGGCCGCTCATTGGTTTCGAAGGCACACAAGCTGTCACTGAACCTACAGGTCGGTTCAGCGCTTCCACTGAAACCACAACTGTACCAGTTGGTCCTGAAACTCAAATTGTTGAATGCAGATCAACAGTTCCAGTTGAAATGACATCCTGCGGTGGTAGCTGTCCGACATACTCAATGTAAGATTTCCATCTATTCTATAGGATTTGGGATTGGGGTTTCATGGGAAATTATTTGAAATTCTTCTCAAGACAACATTGTCTGCATTTTCCCCTTTGCAAAATATGCCAACAAATGAAACCATGTCTACAATATTTGTTATTGATTCATAAAATCACCAAATTCCTCTTTCATTTAACATGCGATAGTAGTTTGAAGTCTTGACAAAGAAGGAAATCCCCAATTGAACTGCCCATTCAGAATACTCCTCAGTCTGTCCTTCCTTCATAGAATACATTTGAATTGATGTAAACAGACGCTGATAGATATCCCCTAGTAACTAAATCTGGTGCAAAGCATCTCTCCTGTTGATCCCTGCATGACAAAAATTAGCATATGCACAAACACATAACTTAACAGCACTTCTTTTTCCATTATATACACTATAGTCAGAGCAGGTTATACATTTGAGTGAGCAGTCGGACAATTTTCGTGCTTTTACTTGCTTTTATGTGTGTGTGTACGCATATGCTCCTAAAAGCATGTTTGTTGCAAAACACAGTTATGTATTTGTTTATTTCATTAAGACGGTACTTTCTACAATACATATTATATTAGTAATTGAAGTCCAATATTTGTATTCGTTGATTAACGGCTTCATTTCCAGCAACTCTACCACTAACGCTACCAACCATTGCCACTAACACTGTTCTTCTCCTCTTTCTAAAGGTATTCATCAAAGACAAATGGCTTAATGCACAAATGCACCTGTTGTCAGGAGATGGCCACCAGCACGAAGGAAGTAGAGTTGAAATGTGATGATGGCACGACAGAGATGTACTCTTACACTTTCATTGAAAAGTGTGGTTGTCGTGACCTCAAGTGTGAGGATTTAATTTCGGGCTAGGATAAACTTGTTTGCTCTGAAATGTAGCCTGGACTTTTCACAAAGCCATGACAGACAACATGGGACAGTGATTTGTTATTCCAGTCAATATGTCTACCTGTCAATTGAAACAACCAAAACCATCAACCATCAACAGTCGGAAACAATGTCATCATGATGTAGACGGGTCCCAATTCATTGTGAGGTGATTTACCTCATTTTGGTTTGGAGAAAAGTGTTTGATTAGTCTGGGTTGCTTCACAAAGACTTTTTCCATTTCCATTCTATCCTAATTTGTATTGTAACTAATCTCATAGCTTTTATTATTTGATTGATTTGAACAGTGATATGTCAATCTGAAGCAATCAATTAAAATTCTCACGCATGTCTGGTCGTTTTATTTGTGGTTCTTGGCTTATGACTGTGGGTCTAATTCAATGTGGAAATAGGCCTAAAATGAATGAATGGTTATTTTTCCATGTCTTATTGAAACACATTAATTGAAAAACATTTGAATTGATAATGTATTAATTATTATCTTAATGCATTACAACTCACTATAAATGTTTTTTCCAGTAAAGGGGAAAAGTATCATTATAATGCATCATCACAAAACACTAAACAAATAAATACAAAGATCCCTATTGCAGAACAAAACGTAGTAGCAAGGTAAACCTATAGTTATGACAGCACAAATCACAGGCAACATTACAGAATGACAACAGTTACAGAGTGGATGTTACAATATGTTACACCAGTAGTGGCTGGATGGTAACCACAAGGTCGCCAGTTCGAACCCGGGCTCCCCCAGAGTTAGGGCCGATTCATACTCCTATTTTACCGCTGTTTCGGCGCTGTAGTGCCGAAATGATTTCGGCTCGTCAGAACTGACAGCTGACTTTAGGACGGTACCCGCCCCCCCGAACCTCAAATTACGTCAAATTGTAGGCTCTACAGCGCCGAACCGACTTTTATTCGGCTCTAAAATAGGAGTATGAATCGGCCCTTAGTGTCGAAGTGTCCTTGAGCAAGACACTGAACCCCTAATTGCTCCCGATGTGCTGGTTGGTGCCTTGCATGGTTTCTGCCGCCATCGGTGTATGAATGTGTGTGTGAATGGGTGAATGTAATGCACAATCTATGTAAAGTGCCTTGGATAAAGGCGCTATATAAATGCACCATTTACAATTTACTCTATTACTAAATTATCTAAAAGATAATTCATAACTTTTTTCCATAGTTCTATAGTACATTGCAATAATAATGTCACAAAGTTCCACGGCCACTCACTGTCTTCACACACTGTTTGAGAACCACTGATCTAGATGCTGTTAAAATCTCACTCTTCACTATCTCATTCACATTGTCAATTTGTCATGCTTGTTATTGTGGAAATTTATATTATATCTACAAGCTCACAGCTTGCTATTTTCAGCTGAGTGCATCTGGAAAAAAGGATTATAATACTATTATGTATATACTACCGACCCATGCACAACCTTGTGTGATCCAAAGGTGAGTGAGCTACCGACTGAGGCCTACAGTAAAAGTACCTCAAAACAGCATGTCACAGCCTGGGCCGTGGCTCTACAGTCCAGGCACCTTGGCTGGCAATCCAGTCTGGCAGTGTGCCACAGGTTCAACTCCCGATCCAGACGGCCCTTACTGCATGTCACCCCCCCCCCCCCATCTCTCTCCCCATTTCCTGTCAGCCTGTCCCTCCATAAAAAATATAAAAATAAAAATAAAGGCGAAAGCCACAAAAGAAGAACATAAAAGAAAAAAACAGCATGTCACTGTATAGGCCAGTGATTTTCAACCCTTTTCATATATCAAGGTCCATTATTTATTGGGCTTTTGAGCCATGTACGGACAAACGATTTGATGAGATTTATCTTCTCAGACCCAAAATGTATAGAATATTTTATTGGATAATATTTTGTCCATAATTCCATGCTGTATTGATGTTGAGGTATACCATTATAGAGAGATAACGGGCAAAAGGTTGATCAAAACAACAATTATTCTACATTCTCGAATTGTGTAGATTTCTTGAAAGTTTTAGCCTAAGTAATGCTGATGTTTAACAATAATTGAACTATTGAGAGCTTAAAATGTGGTCTCATTTTACACCTAAAAGTTAAAGATCTAAAAAGGTTGGTTATACCACTCATAGAGGTTCCAACTCCATCATTTAGCTGGGGACCACCTGGAACCCCCCTCAAGGACCACTGGTTGAAAACCACTGCTTAGCTGTAGGATCTCAATGTGGGTTCTGGAGACCACCAGGGGTCCCCATATGGCTAAATTAATTAGGCCTATGTTTTTTTAGGACGTTTAGGGACATTTGGGTCCAGCGGTAGGCTAATGGGGGTCTGTGGCCTTATGCATAACAAAATGGAGGGTTCTTGATTTTGTGGATATTTTGTTGATTTACTTCATCAGAGGGGTTATAAAAAACGAATTCATATGTTTTTTGAGCCCCTCCTATATACAGGTTTAATGTTTATTTTTTGTTCAATGTTTGTTTTAAAAACGCCATTGGCAATGAAGGGGACATTTACATCATCTTGTCCCCAAACACAAACATTAAATGCCATTAACAAAAAAGATAATTTAATGTTTGAGTTGGCACCGTTTGTTTTACATCACAATAGGCAGCAGCTGGCTACATTACCTAAATCAACATAGACCATCACTTCACACGGGTGTGATTTTTTTTTAGAGTCACACAGCTCCTTCTCTTTAGTTGTTATTAATAATATTAAACTAAAGTGTGCTTTCTTATTTGTTTATTGTCCCGTTCCGGGGGGGCAATGTGGCAACATCCGAAATAGGGCCACCCAATCTTCAAAACAAAATAAAAATGCAAAACAAACAGTGAATCCACAAAATCATGGACGTTGTGTAAGTGTTATTATCAGACACTAGACACACCGCGGGCTCTTTAAATCCTCCGGTGTCTCCGCGCGCCTCCCCCCCCCCCCCCCCCCCCCCCCCCCCACACACACACACACACACACACAGACAAGCTCCGGTATTATTTGGCAGTAAAAAGTGTGAAATAAACATCTTATAATGTCACGTTACACATCATGGACGTCGAGTAGAGTTGCCATGTATTTCCAGGGAGTGAAACCAGTGCTGAGTGACATGTTGTCGACGTTGAAGGAGATGTTTTAACCTTCAGGACAAACTCCTGCGGATAATTACGTGTATTCTCCACAGGTGAGTTAGCTGTTGCCTGCTAGCCTACAGTTATCTTCTTTAATATAGCTTTAATATTTACCTGGAGCTCAGCTAAATGGGTGTGGTGTAGGCCTAGTGTTGCTTTTATAATTTTTACTTGGTAAAACAAAAACTAGTCAGGATAAAGTAGTCTACAGTAGGCTAGCCTTAAAACTAGGTTTATTTTTATAATGGGTTGAGAGAGTTGCAACACCCTCCATTGACAGGCAGCCCATTCATCCAAATAGAAAAGTCCAATGTGCTTGTATTAAACGACATTACACTCATCAAATTGCAGCTGTACGAAAAACTTGAATTATCCTCTCAAGTGTTTGTTTCACAAAAAACAAATGTTATGAGCTACTTTTGTTAAGAAATTCTGTGCAGGCCAGGTGATTACCACCTGTTTGAATTTGCACATGATGCAAAGAGGCAGCAGCATGATGCTTATAAGCTTCCTCACAAAAAAGAACGAACTAAAAATAATCGCCTGCACAGAATTTCTTGACAGAAAGTAGCTCACATAACATGTCACATATCTACAGTGGATTTTTATGAAACAAATATCCATTATATATACATCTAGTGTTGCAAATTGCAGCTATGGGGGTTCATTTTGTTTTTCTTTGAGGACTTATTGCATTGGTCATCATTCATCAATATTTATTTCAAGGCATACCCTATCCTAGCCCCTCTCGGAACCCTACATAAAGCTTTTATGAAATTTGATTGTCGCTTAATCAAAGTGTCAGAAACTTTACTACATTTGGGTTCTGCTTGCGGGGCTAACCCTATCCCATACCCAGAATTATAGGTGCTGCTGTTTAGGTGTGTAGGGAAAAGAAACATGTTTATTATTCTACTATTTATTGTATTTGTTTGTTGAAATGAAAAGCATAGTTACTTTTTCAAGGCCTGCAAACAATGACAAAAATGGTACCGGCTAGTGGGTTGTTGTGAGTTGTGACAGTGTAGACTAGAGTGTATATATCACTTTGGTTCTCAAACGTTTTCATGTCAAGGACCCCCACGTTCATGTGTGTTTGGCTGCCGACCCTATAGCCATGCAGCAGAACCCCATCTGAAAAGGTTTTGTGCCGGAGACCCCCACACAAGATTTGTGTTAAGAACATAAAATAAATCACATTTTATTATACATTTTTGATATAGCAGACCTACAAGTTCATCACAACATATCATTATGTGGCACGTTGTGACTTGTGAGCTTATAGATGTATTTTCAAAAGGCCGATCTATGGGGTTATAGTGGTTAACCCGTTTAGGCCTGAGATCAGATTAAAGAAATGTCTTCTACATCTGAAAAAGCTATGTTTCTATGTTAGTCGTTCTTTGATTTTTCAAAAATAGCAGACCTACAAGCTCGTAGCGCGCCACTCGTAGGGCGCCACTCGGTGCTAACACCAAAAGGGGTTCCCTCCCACGTTGAATGCTATATTACACATTTTGCTGCCTGAGACCCCCTGGAACCTCGTCAAGGGGGCCCACTTTGAGAACCACAGCTGTACATTATAATGTCTTTCTTTCTTTCTTTCTTTCTTTCTTTCTTTCTCTGCAGGGAGGACACCTCGCTTGCTCTGAATGGGATGGCCAGTGTGTGGAAGTCCCCCCCCCCCCCCCCCCCCCCCACACACACACACACACACACACACACACACACACACACACACACCATACCAATCTCAGCTTCCTCTCGGTCCTGTGGAGTCCATTCTCCTGTACATGCTGTGAATGCTGGACCCTAAAGCCTGACCTACAGAAGTCCACTGTGCTACACCAGAATGCTACAGGGTGTGCGTGCGCTATACTGAACATCAACCAAGATGAACATACATGACGTGTTACCAACCCAAAAGCATCCATCTGTAGGGGATGGATGGGGGGCCACCAAGGGCAGGCTGAGTGAGAAGATGGCAGCCGCCTGGGAGGGAGAATGAGGCTGGTCGGTCACTGCCATCGACACCGGGAGCTCCCAACAAACAGGACAGGAAAGCAGTGGAGAGCTGGCCAGATGTATGGAGGATGACGATGATGACTGGAGTTGACACTGGCCTGGAGGGCTCATGCGAGGATGAACTAGAGAGGAAGGCTCGATCTCTAATCCATGGTGGGTTCCAAACTTTGACCGTGGTCGTCATTTACACAACTGATGAAATCAAGACAACTCAAGGTACGAACATTTTTTTTCTCTCTCTCTCTCTCTCTCTCTCTCTCTCTCTGCTGCTGCTTCTTGTGTTTTAAGCTGTGTATACACTTCACGCTGTTGTACTTTTGCTGTCATTTTGGGACCCCAATTTGGTGGCAATGAAATTAATGAAACATGTTCAGTGACTGTTTCTGGCTCTGGGATTGAAGACTGGTGTGGATCTGCAGTCTGTGTTGTGGCCTGTGGGTGGTGTTGAAGATACTGATTGTGACATAGTGGCTTTATTGGTTCATGACTGGCTTGGTATAGGCCCTTAATTAATTTCTTTCTTTCTTTCTTTCTTTCTTTCTTTCTTTCTTTCTTTCTTTCTTTCTTTCTTTCTTTCTTCTTGTGTTGTATGCTGTGTATACGAATGTGATGCTTGTTGTTCTTATCGTTTGTATAAACTTTTAAACTTGTTGCGTTGAGGGCAGCCATTGTTGTTTTGAAAGTACTGCAGCATGAAATGTTACGTTACGTCACCATATACACATGAACCAATCTGCTGCTGCTTTTCACTGTTGACAGCCGTTGAAACGCAGTCACTGATCATTTTCTGATTTCTCCAGCTTCCGCATACTCTCTGCCAATGAGCCCGATTCCAGACTCATATGCGGGGAGGAATCTTCAATGAATCCCCGCTATGAGGCTGGCCAAGCCAGTCTACCCGGGACCTAGCCTAAGATTTAGACTCTCGTAGAGGTATTTTTCGATTCTGACGTCTGCTCTCTACGAGAGTCTAAGTGATCATTACTCATGGTGTTTAAATGTTTGGCTTGCGGACATATAATCCCTCTTAACATGTACGTGCATATGCTAAATCTAAGGTGCTTACGTTGCTGCTAAAGGGGAGGACACGCGCACACACACACACACACACACACACACACACACACACACACACACACACACACACACACACACACACACACACACACACACACACACACACACACACACATTTTAGATCTTTATTTTAATCCACAAATTACAATTAATTTCCTTAATTATTTTAAAGGAATCAAATGGATAAGGAATCAAATGCGTTGACAGTTCATGTTCACTTAAAGATACACATGGCACCTCCTCCTCCACACAGACAAACTGCCTATAACAGCCGAAACAGAACAGTATTTGCTCTTTGTCATGCCAGCTATTCTTAGGCCACTCATGGTCAGTTTATGCACATGCCCAGGCTTCCGAATACCAGTATGGCAAATCTAAAACGATACCCCAGGTTTGTTATAATTCCAAGTAATGGTTGGTACTTAGAATGTTTATCTTGGCCCAGGCGGTGGCGTAACCATCTGGGCACCCGACTGGCAATCCAGTCGCAGTGTGCCGCGGGTTCGACTCCTGAGCCCGACACGGCCTTTACTGCATGTCTTCCCCCATCTCTCTCCCGTGTCCTGTCAGCCCCTTCAAAAACCAATAAAGGGCGTAAGAAAAAAAAAAATAATAATAATAATAATAATAATGTTTATCTTGGAATGCCTGGTCCATGTACAAATCAAAGATACAGCCCACCTCCAGAATCAGGACCTCCTTGTGACTGGTGTCAGCAAAAACACACGGCATCCAAGGCTAGTCTTGCATTGCCAGACTGTTGCCTCTCGCAATGCTTCCGTCATACAGTCTGGATGATCATGAGTAAAATATAAAGCGGAAGTGAAGCCTCCTCCCCAACTCTGTTTCGTCTTTACAGTCATGCAAATTTATCCTAATATAAATGGAAATTAAAAAATAAGCTATAAAATATGCGATTGTGGAAGGTGCAGTTCCAGACATTCTGAGATTGTGGAATAGTTGTCTGGCCACACGAGACTAATCCAAGGCTTTAGCCAGGCTGTGGCATCCTGTTCAGAACCATTTCTGACAGGTTGGTTTTGCATGCCTATATATCCACCTGTTTGATAACCGTCACCACCCACTGACCTTCCATCGACACACCCAGAACACTCCTCCTGCTATTTGTTCTTTTTTAATATCCTGCATTTGTATTTGCTCTTGCTTTGTGAGCCCATATCGACTGAGTTAATTCAGAGTTCATCAGTTGCTTATGAAAGTGAAAAGGAGCTAAATAATTCAAGAAGAATCATGATGGAGAAAGTAAAGCTGCTATATCTGCAATACTCTGTAGCTCCAGATGATTCCTGTGCTTTTGATCCCAATCCAACCCTTGATGCTGAGTGCTTTGATTGATTGAAATATTTATTAACAGTTTGTAGAATTACAGTACATTTCAAGCACAAACTCAATACAGAGACTGTTAACTGTGAGTGGACGACCCAATTAAGCATTACACTTGTTCACAACAGGGTCCACATTGTTAGAAACATTAAAGAGGAATGTGCACGGAGGCTCCTGGCCTCCTGCCAGGGCTCCTGCGGGAGGTTTGCACATGTGCAGTGTAAACAGGAACTGCGATGATGGAGTGTTCCAGCAGAGGTGCTGAAATAATAAAAAGGATATAAAAAAAAAGAGAATAGTACAAAGTTGATTTTGCTTTTATATTAAAGTATATCAATTTCATAAGTTTCATAACTGTGGATTTTTTTTGTGTATAACAGACTGAAAGATAAAGGACAAGTACATTTACTAAATGTTAATGTTTTTGTACACGGATGGCTGCAATTCGAAACTGGCCCCCGTAAAATCTAAATCCCCCACCCACCCCTTTTTCCTCTCACTGTATATGTTTCTTTTCTTCCTTTTTACCTCCTCTATGATGATTTCCTGTTTTTGGCTATATAGTAGTGTATATTTGTATGTTATAATGAATTGAACATGTGGACCCTATTGTAAACAAGTGTGATGCTTTATGGTGTCGTCCACTATAACAGTCTTGTATTGAGTTGTGCTTGAAATGTACTGGACAACTTTATTAGAAAACAAGTAAAATAAGAATAAAACCAATAAAAACAGTACCTGCAAGAAGAAGTTAAAAACACATCAGCTCGGGAATGCTATTCTGAGCAGGTGGGTTTTCAGTGCGGTTTTGAAGGTGGGGGGTGAGGGGGCATCTCGGATGTGTTTGGGGAGGGCATTCCAGAGGGTAGGGGCGGCCACAGAGAAGGCCCTGTCGCCCCAGGTTTTCATTCAGGTTTTCAATCAATCGATAACTAGCCATAAATAATGGCTGAGTCATTTGAAAAAGGTACCTACTGTATAATACTCCTCCTGTACTTTAAACATGACATTCATTCAACCACAGGGTTCGTCAATAGGAACATCCTGCATGCTGGCACAGCCTACAACCATGACCTTTATATACATATGACACTATCACACTGTGTCACACACACACACACACACACACACACACACACACACACGCATGCACCTCTAGACCTACTGTACAGCTAACAGAGCTGCTACTTTTACACGTTTAAATTTGAGGCTTTTTTCTTTTTTTTTATAGTATCTAACTATAAATGCACCAAGTCACCAAGTATGTGTGTACATACATCTGTACGTCTGTAATCCACGTAACTCGAGAAACGTTCGCCCCACCGACTTCACACGCATTCCACACCACCGCAGGGAGTGCAGTGTGCGGTGTCGAGTCGGTCGGACCCACGGTTGTCCAGAACCACCACGAAAGGGCTCTCTCTGCCTGGGCTCCGGAACTGATCACCCCTATATCTCCATATATGGAGCTGGCCTGTTCTGTCATCACAACACTTCATATTTGGGCATGCCTGACACAGAACTCCATATAGGAATAAAGGGACACAGAGAGACAGCTACAGAAATCTCCATATATGGGCATAGAAGGGACACAGACAGATAGATGGGTGGAACGGGTATTCTGACATGGGTACAACGGGTATTGCATACGCATAGCCGGGTGAGGCATGTATCTCCAACTTCCATCGTTACAGACTCGGTGCTCTACAGTCGGTCTATAGTTTAAATAGTTTTGAGGAAAAAAGCTGCTATTCGTTTCAAACAGCTTTATACCCTGTACATATGTCATATAGCATAACGATGCAATGTGACATAGCTCTGTTTACACAATGCTGTACCCCCGTTAAATTAAGGATAATGAGAAGAGCAAATAGCAGCTGTAGGGCTCTGGGCGTGTCGAGAGAAGGTCATTGGGCGGGATGTTGCGATTAGGTGGATATAAAGCCATGCACAAAGTCCAACAAGAAGAAGCAAACCGAGCTATCGGAAAATGGTTCTGAACGGGATGGCACAGCGATGGCTGCAGCCGTGGATGGCCGTGTTCTTGGGACTCCCTGCCATAACTGCTGGTATGTAACTGAAGTTCAAGTTTGTCAAATGCAGAAGTTCAAACGGTTCACTGAACAGTTACTTGAGGCTGTATTACAGATCATGAGGTACAAAATGGACAAATTAGATGGGTTTATTTGTGTTTTATGTTGGATCTGATATAGTGACTATTGGAAGTTAAAGGAATATTTATTAAAATATCCTCATGATGTAATTTATTAAATGCATTTAGGATTCTTTTCAAAGTACACAAATAAAGTGTACCAATCCACTGATGTGCTGAAGTTGTAAAGAAGATGTGATTCAACAGTAAATATGTTTTATATTTTATTCCGTTTCTCCCAGTCTTAATTCAGTCGATCAACAAAGGCCCTCTAACAGGTAACATTGGAGCATTTGACAACACTGCATACAGGAATAGACATGCATGCATGAACGCACACATGCCCCCTAACACATGCTTGTTTTATCGTAAATCAATAGTTTAGTAACTTTAGTTACTTAAGCAGCTTACAATGTATGTTACTCTTATTAGACAAAGCCCAGGCTAATTGTTTTGACTTCCCTGCAGAGGTTAGACCATCTCGTAATGAGAAGTTCTGCAGTACATGGGGGAACCGTCACTTCAAGACATATGATGGAGATGTCTTCCAGATGTCTTCAAGTTGTAACTACATCCTGACGTCTCAATGCAAAGCAGCATATTCTCAGTTTAACGTCCAACTGCAGAGGACAGACGAAGGATACAAAGTCACACTGAACCTGGAAGGATCGATCATTGAAATGACTAACGACTCCATCACAGTCAACGACAAAGTGTACGTACTGGCCAGTTTTATGAGCTATGATCATTACTAGCATGGATGTCTTAATAATGGAACTGACTAGCCTGCTTGTTTTAGCTAGCTATCAGTATCATTTTACACAAACTAGATTCAGCCATTGACTATGGGGTTTTGTTGGACAGCAGCAAACTGTAAATAACTGTATGTGTCTCTTCAGGGTGAAAGATCAGTTCAGTCAGTCTGGCGTTTCAGTGGAGAAAGTTTCGTCCTACATCAAGGTCAAAGCTACGTTCGGCCTCGTTCTCATGACCAACTTTGAAGACTCTCTGTGGGTAGGTCTGGGAAACATACTCCTTCTTCTTCGTTATTAACTATTACAACTATTTCAAACCTCAAAGCTGACACATCTGAGTAGAACATTACAATGACTAAAAGTAATACAATCATTATAATGGTGAGGCATTTTTCATTTGAACATTTGAGATACGTGTCATGCTGATTTAAACATGTTCTAAATGTCTAGTTGACTAATCAGGTTGTATATTTTTTTAATACATAATGCTATTAATAAATATTAATGTTAAAATAGCTTGAGCAGAACATAATGTTACATAACGTTTTATTTTGAAAATTGTTTTAAGGTGGAATTGGATGAACAGTTCAGAAACCAAACCTGTGGACTGTGTGGAGATTTCAATGGAATTGAAGAGTTTGTGGAAAATGGTACAAATAATAATGAAATACTGTAATAATAATTATAATAAATATACCGTAGTTGCAAGCAGCAATATTAGGACCAATAAATGCAATAAGCAATATATGCAAAATGCAATATGCTATATTATGCTCTGTATTTTCTGTACATGTCTGTATTGTGTTGGTTATAATACAGATTTCAAACTCATGTAAAACATTATCATATAAGTTATCATGACAACATTTAGCTGACTTTTGGTTGATTTTCTTTTTTTTAAATTTATTATTCATTGGCTCATGGAGGCTTCATTCATTTACGCACACCCTTCTCTTCAACTTGGACTTTAGATACAACATTTTTTGTATTTTAAACAAATCTGCTACAAAGTGCTACAATACAGGGTACAAATATTTGCTAACAAATATTAAAACTAGAGCGTTACTAAAAGTTACTAAAGCTTACTTGTCTTATTGTCTCTCTACAGGGGAGGCGAGTGAAGCGGATGATTACGCAGAACGCTGGTTAGCCAATGGTCCTTCAGACAGTGATGACTGTGATGATGTCCAACCAAACAACACGACTTGTACACAACAAGTAATGACAAGAACAGTGAAACATTATCAACATATTCAACATGTTTAAATATATCACCCACGTGAATATGCTCCATGCCAATTCTGTTTCTTTATTCTGACTCACAGACCGTAACGTGTGAACAGCTCTTGACATCACCTGCATTAAAAGGCTGCAGAGAGCTGCTGGATTATGATTCTTTTCGCCAAGCTTGTTCCAGTGATCTCTGTCACTGTGACGACAGCAGCTCATGTCTGTGTTCAACCCTGGCTGAGTATTCTCGCCAGTGTGCCCACGCCGGTGGAGCTCCACAGAACCATCAACTCTGTAGTAAGAAATATTAAATATTTTAAAAATATATCAAAGCACTGTTTAAGGTTCTGTCATAACACTTCATTTTGATTTTGTTGAATAGCAAAGAACTGCCCATACAACATGGAGTACAAAGAATGTGGAAGTCCCTGCACAGACACCTGCAGTAACACAGAGAGGAGTAAGCAGTGTGATGACCACTGCATCAACGGATGCTTCTGTCCAGAAGGTACAACAAGAATTATGACCACATTAATATAACACCAATATCTGATTGCTGATAAGAATCAGGTTGCGACAATAACTAGGTTAATATGCTTCCATGTGTTGGTCACATAACACAGAAGGTTCTGATGTCAGAATACGCCTTAAATGTTTTTTCTCCCATGCACCGTAAGTGTAAGAATCTCTGACTATGTAATAATATAGATTTTTTTTATTACCATAATCTCAAGGAACTGTGTTTGACGACGTCAAGAAGAGTGGCTGTGTCCCTGTTAAACAGTGTTCCTGTGTTCACGATGGCAAAATCTACAAGGCTGGAGAGTCCTACACCAAGGCCTGTTCAAAATGGTAATAGACTGTAGAGATAAAAAGGCAATCCCAAACACTATCTTCACTTACAGTCAAACAAAACATTTTTATCGTTTGGACACTTTTTGTCACAGAGAGAAAGACTCACAGACAGAAGATATTTAAAGTGATATTTAATGTCAGTTGTATTAGTACTCCAGTGCTCCAATATACGAACAGAAAATACAGATTCAGACATAATATAATCCAGTGGTGTAAAGGCAACCTCAGGTCCCTCTGCAAAGCTTTTGTACATAATAATAATGTCAGTCAATATTTAAAAATGTGATCTGTGATCTGATTATATAATTTATAATGTTTTTTGCTATTCAATGTGGCACAATGTCTCAGCACTTTCACACGTATATTGTCTGCCATTGAATACTACATGCATGTAGTATACGTATATGAATGAGAGACATGACAAATTGCTGATACAATGTATAGACATATTTATGTATTATTAAAGAGAATTTACTTACATGTAGTGTTACATACAGTTGATGTAATTTATATACGTGTCTGTACATAATTCATGTATATATCTACAGTTTAAATGTACATTTTCATCTATGCATAGTGGCATATGCAAATATGATGAATGATGACAGATGTGCTAAGGGCATGAAATATACTGTACATGTGCATATACAGGACAATAATATACATGGACTGTAGCCTACTACATGGAATTATGTGAATTGTGTATACTGAGAGTATGTAAATGTACACATGTGTGTGTTTCAGTACCTGTACAGGAGCAAGGTGGAGTTGTGTTGACACCGATAACTGTCCTGGAACCTGCAACGTCATGGCTGGCAGTTTCTTCACCACCTACGATGAGAACCAATACGAGTTCAGCGGAGACTGCTCCTACATTCTGACACAAGTTAGTGAAACAATTACATGCAGTAGAATCCCTTTTTAAATCAATAACTCCTGTGTATTCAATATTAAATTAATTACATTTAAATACATTCAATAATATATATTATATATTAAACAAGACATAATCAACACTATAGTAACAATGAACGTGTACAGTAAACATTAGGTGGGTGTCATTCCTGGTGTTAAACATGGAGTGCCGTGATTTAAAAAACAATCGTCAGTTTTTCCATGTGACAGTGACAGTACTTTATTAGACCCCTCGGTGTGGTTGTTATGTGCAATGATCCCGATCCCAGTCATCCCTTTGTATTTAGGGTTTCTTCCTGGAGGCTGAAACCTTGACAGTCAAACGGGCCAATAAGAAAATATATAGTGACAACACAATATCATCCCCTCCCCTAACCCTTCCCCCTTTATCATACAACAACAGCTGTGGGTGCGGCTTCAGTTCAGGTGGATCACCATTCACCACCCATCACCACCCACAAAGCTAACCATGCATACTTAATACTAAAATTACGGCACTCATATTTAAGCTTAGGGGGACTTGTTGTTCTGCTATTCTTGGCCGTTCCCGGAGTGTGATCGGATCATGCATTATCATTTATTCCTCTATCCATCTCAAACAAAGGCTCTGTTTCTTATCTTCACCTTGTTTTCCAGGTGAAAAGTAAGAACATCACAGTTCATGGTGATCTGTCCAGATGTGGTAAATCTGACTCTGAGACATGTCTGGAGGCTGTAACTGTGGTCCTGCCTGGACAGGTAGGTTATTATGTCTCTCTACAATAAAATAAAATCAACATATGTTTTATATACAGTAGCCTAAGTACATAATGGTGACATACTTATTATTTTTTATTACAGAAAATTAAAGTTGAAGAAAGTGGAAAAGTATATTATAACAAACTGATTTCTCAAGTACCCCTCCTCCTGGGTGAGTTTCCATCCATTGAAAGGATGTCGTTTTTTTTCTTCTTATTCCATGTAATGAATTGGTTTATTACAGACATCGATGTGGAATGGCTTCAATGTACTATAAGTCATTCTGTATTTCACAGACAATGTAAAAGTCTTCAAGCCGTCCACGTTCCACATGCTCATTCATACCAGCTATGGACTCCAGGTTCAGATACAGCTAACACCCAGAATGCAAGTCTACATCACAGCTGCTGCATCTCTTAAGGGGAAGCTCCGTGGTATGCATCCTTACTATAATGATTTGTATTATTGAAAAACAATATATTCAAATGGTGATGCAATGATATGACTGTTGTTTCCCCAGGTCTTTGTGGAGACTTTAACGATGTTAGAACTGATGACTTAAAAACCAGTAGTGGGCTGATTGAGGCTCGGGCTGCAGAGTTTGCTAATACATGGATGAGTAAAGCTTCCTGTCCTGCCAGCAAAGTCTTTACCAGCGCATGCAGTCTGAATGTACAGAAAGGTATGTTATCTGCACATTGCTTTAGTCAGTCTATTGAACTATTTCAGTGGATAAAAGGTTTTCATATTTTTTTCTTTTTACAGAGAAGTATGCTGAGAATTGGTGTTCCATGATTGGTGACGCCAAAGGGATTTTTTCTAAGTGTCATTCTGAAATTGATCCAGAGTTCTATGAAGATGTAAGATTTGATATTTTACAAACAATTCAGCCAAATGTTGATTAAATATGTCTGTGTAGATTGACCCTGTGAATAACCCTCTTCATAGAGCTGTAAGGAGGCTACCTGCAGCTGTGAGAAGAGTGAAGACTGCATGTGTGCGGCTGTATCTGCCTACGTTCAGACCTGCGCTGCAGCAGGCATCTTTATCACTGGGTGGAGAAACACAGTGTGCAGTAAGCTCTGCATACAAACATCTCATTTCAAATGAACAGCATTGTTTGTTAGATTTAAACCACTGACAGCCTTTCATGTTTTCACAGAAAAATACACAACCTCCTGCCCTGCTAGCATGGTGTACAGCTACAAAATGACCAGCTGTAATCATGGTTGTCGCTCTCTAAGCCAGCCCGACACTACGTGCCAGATTGCCTTTACTCCTGTGGACGGCTGTGGATGTGCTGAAGGAACTTATCTTAATGAAAAGGGAGAGTGTGTGCCAGCGATAAAATGTCCCTGCTATGACAAGTATCACCATATTCAACCTGGGACCAACGTCAGGATTCAAGGAAAAACCTGGTGAGGATTTCACTGCTCCAATGCTTCTTCTTTGATGTTTTACTACTTCTCTTTGATCTACTGTCCAATGTGTCTCTTTCACTTCCTAGTGTCTGCAAGCGTGGGAAGCTCAACTGTTATGGAAAACCAAGCATTACATGTGGGTACTCAGCACTCTTCTCATTGCATCATTTCTAACATAAGAAGTATGTTTTTTAACACCATTTTCTCTTCAGCCTGCAAAGCTCCGATGGTCTTCTTCAACTGTTCCAAAGCTTCGGTGGACGCAAAAGGCTCAGAATGCCAGAAGAGCTGTCAGTCTGCCGACACTGAATGTGTAAATTACTTTTGGCGCTTTATCATGTGATGGAAATAAAATCTGTGTCCTTGTTCAGAGAAGAATTGAAACAGAACCCCAGAACCTCTAATCTAGTCAGAAATTAAACATACAGGATTTAATCGTCATCAACACAACACTTGAATCATATAGTTATACCCTTCTTCTAATATAGTAACATGTTATCAATGCAATGCTGACTTCATGTGTTTACAATGAACTGAACTTGATGTGTTTTGTAGGTGAGCTCTGATTGTGTGTCAGGCTGTGTGTGTCCTGGCGGCTTGCTGTCCGATGGTAAAGGGGGATGTATCAAAGAAAACCAGTGCCCATGTTCGTATGGTGGGGTCACCTATGAGCCTGGACAGACGGTCAAGGTGGACTGTAACACCTGGTAAAGGACTTTCATAATCTGAAGTATGTCTTTGTGTGTTATTCAGAATCTGTTCTAGATTTAAACCATTCTGTCATGGTCATTATAGCACGTGCTCTGGGAAAACATGGAAATGCACCGCAACGCAATGTGAAGGGACCTGCAGTATCTATGGAGAGGGTCATTATGTCACTTTTGATGCCAAGAGGTTCTCTTTTCATGGTGGCTGTGGATATGTCTTTGCTCAGGTACAATAGAGAGGTTTCTATTCGGTCACTCTCTGTTATTTCAGTGTTTTGATGTGATTTCAGTCAGACTGCTAATGCCAGCATCTTACAGGATTACTGTGGCGGCACCGACGGCACCTTCAGGGTTCTGACTGAGAGTGTCCCATGTGGGCCTGCTTACCAGACCTGCTCCATCTCGATCAAGCTCTTCTTAGGGGTACAAAGCACAGTAACAAACACATGTTTTCTGTACACATACCATGGTGCATTACAAGTTAAGTCAACATGCTTATGCTTTGCTCTTTGTTATTTCAGGACACTGAACTTGAACTGAGTGAGGATTCTGAGGAAACAGTCAAAGTTGTCAAACAAAGTAAAAGCCAGGACATCACCTATAAGGTCCACACTATGGGCATTTATTTGGTCCTTGAGGCAAAACAGGGACTGACTCTAATCTGGGACAAGAAGACAGGTCTGATGATCAAACTCAGCTCTACATACAAGGTTAGTTAACAATATAACTAACACTTAGTATCTATAGTATCAATGATGTCATGCTGCTGTAACTTATTATTCAACTATATCCAAACACCTGAGGTCTTCAGAATTGGGGTAAAATGCTAAACTGACAGCCTGAAGCAAAGGTGGTTGTTTGATGATTCCTGAATGTTTTATAAACAACATATGTTTTTTCCTCCAGGGAAAAATCTGTGGTCTGTGTGGGAACTATGATGGAAATGCAAGGAATGACTTCACAGCCAGGAACCAGGAAGTGGTGGCGAAAGCTCTTGAGTTTGGAAACAGCTGGAAAGTTTCTCCTAGTTGTCCTGACAAGGAAAGTGAGAAAGGTCCTTGTGCTGTCTACTCCTACAGACAGGCCTGGGCTGTGAAGCACTGCAGCATTATCAACACTGATGTATTCAAAGCCTGTCACTTGAAGGTAGCATGTCACACACATGCACACACATACACATGCATGCACGTACAGTACATACGTAGGTACATGTTTTTTGTGTAGTAATTAGTGAACTTTATTTATAATTCAAATGATTCTACCAAAACACCATATTTGTCAACTTAAACAAAATGTTGCAGAATTATTATAATGCCCCTAATATAATTATGCAACAAAATATTTAAGTTAATTTAGGTTATCGAGGGCAGTGTTGTGGTCATACATCATCAAAAGGATGAGATCTGCATTTAAAACCCCAAGCTGAGGTCTAACTTTAATCGTGCACAGTTACTACTAGTTCATACTAGTTGATACCATATCTATGTTTATTTCTTGCTGTATTCACTAGCAAATCGTAATTGCAATAATGAAATGTCTTCTATGGAAAAAGGTGGATCCCAAAAACTATTATGAAGCGTGTGTGAAGGACTCCTGTGCCTGTAACTCTGGGGGTGACTGTGAGTGTTTCTGCACAGCGGTGGCAGCTTACGCTGCTGCCTGTAACATAGCTGGAGTGTGCGTGAGGTGGAGAACTCCAAAAGTCTGCCGTGAGTCTTTGTCCTTCAAACGAAACACATAAAGCATCTGTCATTGTCATTCTGTTGTATTCTGAGACACTGACCCTAACAGAGAGGGTGTTTGCTGTTGTCTTGTCTCTGTCCTACACAGCTCTGTTCTGTGATTATTACAACCCATCTGGAGAATGTGAATGGCACTACGAACCCTGTGGTAAACCATGTATGAAGACATGCAGAAATCCTTCAGGATTATGCACCAATCCGATACCAGCTCTGGAAGGTATGATGTATACATTTATGGAAAACGGAGGAAGTACGATAACATAAAACTAAATGCCAGAGGAGAATTCAAGCATAGCAGGCAGAAAAGTCGTAATTTAAAGTAAATGGCAATACAAATGAGGACAATAAGTAGAAGTCCTGTTTCACGGCTCAAGTTTGTTACAGTAGTTACTGATATGGTATGTAATAAATATAACGGAATGTTTACATCAGAGATCCAGGTGTGCAATGTTAACTCATATCCATTCTGTATTGTTCTATGGAATCCACGGAATAATGTTAACATAGGGTGCTACCCACGATGCCCTCCGGAACGTCCTTATCTGGAAGAATCTACTATGAAATGTGTGCAGACGAAGCAGTGTGGCTGTTATGTTGATGGGAAGCATTATGAGGAAGGAGAGGACATTCCTTCAGACATTCCTTCAGTCCAGAACTGCCACACATGGTATTTATGTAGATGTAATGCTGTAGAAAGACTCAATTAACTACACATACAGTGAGAGAACAGTGGAATGTGTATTGTGTGTGCCAAAACTCCCCAAATGGGAAGAAATCAACCAAAGTCAGGGATTCAAATTCATATATGTGCAGATTCTATGCATAAAATCCAATGTATGAAATTGAGATACATGTATTTTCATTCCTCAGCCGACTCTGTGCTCCATACATTAGGCAAAAGAGCTGAGAACATGAAATCCTGAAATGTGTTTAATTATTCAAATCTCCAAATTAATACAAAAGAACAAATTAAATATAATTGAAACTGTCCACTGCTACGGTAAATGTTCTAAAACAATAACACTCCACTTGACATGTGTGCTTTAAAAGAGAAGAGTATTATGAATACAATTTGTTATCTTATGAATCGGATGTCAAATTGTAATGTTGTATTCAATATTCATGAACTAAACTTCTCTTAATCTCTATGTTTGAAGTTCTTGTGAATCCACAAAAGTGATCTGCACCTATGATGTCAAGGGTAACTATTAGTCTGATATATTTATAATGTAATATTATGACTTTAAACATTTATTATAAACATGACTGTATCATGTATCATGTAATAACGTGTGTGTGTTGTTTCTATTCCAGCCTGCTATTGTTTGTACAACGGGAAAAAATATGAATATGGAGCAACAATCTACGACACACATGATGGAGATGATACTTGTATCACTGCAACCTGCGGAAAGGATGGAAACATTACGAGGGTCATGAAGCAATGTGCAAGTACTACAACTACAACAACAACTACACGTGCCCCAACTACTACAGCCTTTATCTTTAGTACCACCACTATTCAAGCTACTACTACTAAGCCCACCACAACCACGGAAAAACCTCCAACAGGAACACCTACAACTACCACAAGCACAGTAAAACCTCCAACAGGAACACCTCCAACAGGAACACCTACAACTACCACAAGCACAGTAAAACCTCCAACAGGAACATCTCCAACAGAAACACCTCCAACAGGAACACCTACAACAGGAACACCTCCAACAGGAACATCTCCAACAGGAACATCTACAACAGGAATATATACAACACGAACATCTACAACAGGAACACCTCCAACAGGAACATCTACAACAGGAACATCTCCAACAGGAACACCTCCAACAGAAACATCTCCAACAGGAACACCTACAACTACCACAAGCACAGTGAAACCTCCAACAGGAATATATACAACAGGAATATATACAACAGGAACATCTCCAACAGGAACATCTACAACAGGAACATCTCCAACAGGAACACCTCCAACAGAAACACCTCCAACAGGAACACCTACAACTACCACAAGCACAGTAAAACCTCCAACAGGAACACCTCCAACAGGAACACCTACAACTACCACAAGCACAGTAAAACCTCCAACAGGAACATCTACAACAGGAACATCTCCAACAGGAACACCTACAACAGGAACACCTCCAACAGGAACACCTACAACAGGAACACCTCCAACAGGAACATCTCCAACAGGAACATCTCCAACAGGAACATCTACAACAGGAATATATACAACACGAACATCTACAACAGGAACACTTCCAACAGGAACATCTACAACAGGAACACCTCCAACAGGAACATCTACAACAGGAACACCTCCAACAGGAACACCTACAACTACCACAAGCACAGTAAAACCTCCAACAGGAACACCTCCAACAGGAACACCTCCAACAGGAACATCTCCAACAGGAATATATACAACAGGAACATCTACAACAGGAATATATACAACAGGAACATCTCCAACAGGAACACCTCCAACAGGAACATCTCCAACAGGAATATATACAACAGGAACATCTACAACAGGAACATCTCCAACAGGAACACCTCCAACAGGAACACCTCCAACAGGAACACCTACAACTACCACAAGCACAGTAAAACCTCCAACAGAAACACCTCCAACAGGAACACCTACAACTACCACAAGCACAGTAAAACCTCCAACAGGAACACCTACAACAGGAACATCTCCAACAGGAATATATACAACAGGAACATCTACAACAGGAATATATACAACAGGAACATCTACAACAGGAACATCTCCAACAGGAACACCTCCAACAGGAACACCTCCAACAGGAACACCTCCAACAGGAACACCTCCAACAGGAACATCTACAACAGGAACACCTCCAACAGGAACACCTCCAACAGGAACACCTCCAACAGGAACATCTCCAACAGGAACACCTACAACTACCACAAGCACAGTAAAACCTCCAACAGGAATATATACAACAGGAATATATACAACAGTAACATCTCCAACAGGAACATCTACAACAGGAACACCTCCAACAGGAACACCTCCAACAGGAACACCTCCAACAGGAACACCTACAACTACCACAAGCACAGTAAAACCTCCAACAGGAACACCTCCAACAGGAACACCTACAACTACCACAAGCACAGTAAAACCTCCAACAGGAACATCTACAACAGGAACATCTCCAACAGGAACACCTACAACAGGAACACCTCCAACAGGAACACCTCCAACAGGAACATCTCCAACAGGAACATCTCCAACAGGAACATCTCCAACAGGAACATCTCCAACAGGAATATATACAACACGAACATCTACAACAGGAACACCTCCAACAGGAACATCTACAACAAGAACACCTCCAACAGGAACACCTACAACTACCACAAGCACAGTAAAACCTCCAACAGGAACACCTCCAACAGGAACACCTCCAACAGGAACACCTCCAACAGGAACATCTCCAACAGGAATATATACAACAGGAACATCTACAACAGGAATATATACAACAGGAACATCTCCAACAGGAACATCTCCAACAGGAACACCTCCAACAGGAACACCTCCAACAGGAACACCTACAACTACCACAAGCACAGTAAAACCTCCAACAGGAACACCTCCAACAGGAACACCTACAACTACCACAAGCACAGTAAAACCTCCAACAGGAACACCTCCAACAGGAACATCTACAACAGGAACACCTCCAACAGGAACACCTCCAACAGGAACACCTCCAACAGGAACATCTACAACAGGAACACCTCCAACAGGAACACCTCCAACAGGAACATCTACAACAGGAACACCTCCAACAGGAACACCTCCAACAGGAACATCTCCAACAGGAACATCTCCAACAGGAACACCTCCAACAGGAACACCTCCAACAGGAACACCTACAACTACCACAAGCACAGTAAAACCTCCAACAGGAACACCTACAACTACCACAAGCACAGTAAAACCTCCAACAGGAACACCTCCAACAGGAACACCTCCAACAGGAACATCTCCAACAGGAATATATACAACAGGAACATCCACAACAGGAATATATACAACAGGAACATCTCCAACAGGAACATCTACAACAGGAACATCTCCAACAGGAACACCTCCAACAGGAACACCTCCAACAGGAACACCTACAACTACCACAAGCACAGTAAAACCTCCAACAGGAACACCTCCAACAGGAACACCTACAACTACCACAAGCACAGTAAAACCTCCAACAGGAACACCTCCAACAGGAACACCTACAACTACCACAAGCACAGTAAAACCTCCAACAGGAACATCTACAACAGGAACATCTCCAACAGGAACACCTCCAACAGGAACACCTACAACAGGAACACCTCCAACAGGAACATCTCCAACAGGAACATCTCCAACAGGAATATATACAACACGAACATCTACAACAGGAACACCTCCAACAGGAACATCTACAACAGGAACACCTCCAACAGGAACATCTACAATAGGAACACCTCCAACAGGAACACCTACAACTACCACAAGCACAGTAAAAGCTCCAACAGGAACACCTCCAACAGGAACACCTCCAACAGGAACATCTCCAACAGGAATATATACAACAGGAACATCTACAACAGGAATATATACAACAGGAACATCTCCAACAGGAACACCTTCAACAGGAACATCTCCAACAGGAATATATACAACAGGAACATCTCCAACAGGAACATCTACAACAGGAACACCTCCAACAGGAACACCTACAACTACCACAAGCACAGTAAAACCTCCAACAGGAACACCTCCAACAGGAACACCTACAACTACCACAAGCACAGTAAAACCTCCAACAGGAACATCTACAACAGGAACATCTCCAACAGGAACACCTCCAACAGGAACACCTACAACAGGAACACCTCCAACAGGAACATCTCCAACAGGAACATCTACAACAGGAATATATACAACACGAACATCTACAACAGGAACACCTCCAACAGGAACATCTACAACAGGAACACCTCCAACAGGAACATCTACAACAGGAACACCTCCAACAGGAACACCTACAACTACCACAAGCACAGTAAAACCTCCAACAGGAACACCTCCAACAGGAACATCTCCAACAGGAATATATACAACAGGAACATCTACAACAGGAATATATACAACGGGAACATCTCCAACAGGAACACCTCCAACAGGAACACCTACAACTACCACAAGCACAGTAAAACCTCCAACAGAAACACCTCCAACAGGAACACCTACAACTACCACAAGCACAGTAAAACCTCCAACAGGAACACCTACAACAGGAACATCTCCAACAGGAATATATACAACAGGAACATCTACAACAGGAATATATACAACAGGAACATCTACAACAGGAACATCTCCAACAGGAACATCTCCAACAGGAACACCTCCAACAGGAACACCTCCAACAGGAACATCTACAACAGGAACACCTCCAACAGGAACACCTCCAACAGGAACATCTACAACAGGAACACCTCCAACAGGAACACCTACAACTACCACAAGCACAGTAAAACCTCCAACAGGAACACCTCCAACAGGAACACCTCCAACAGGAACACCTACAACTACCACAAGCACAGTAAAACCTCCAACAGGAACATCTACAACAGGAACATCTCCAACAGGAACACCTCCAACAGGAACACCTACAACAGGAACACCTCCAACAGGAACATCTCCAACAGGAACATCTCCAACAGGAACATCTACAACAGGAATATATACAACACGAACATCTACAACAGGAACACCTCCAACAGGAACATCTACAACAGGAACACCTCCAACAGGAACATCTACAACAGGAACACCTCCAACAGGAACACCTACAACTACCACAAGCACAGTAAAACCTCCAACAGGAACACCTCCAACAGGAACACCTCCAACAGGAACATCTCCAACAGGAATATATACAACAGGAACATCTACAACAGGAATATATACAACAGGAACATCTCCAACAGGAACACCTCCAACAGGAACACCTCCAACAGGAACACCTACAACTACCACAAGCACAGTAAAACCTCCAACAGAAACACCTCCAACAGGAACACCTACAACTACCACAAGCACAGTAAAACCTACAACAGGAACACCTACAACAGGAACATCTCCAACAGGAATATATACAACAGGAACATCTACAACAGGAACATCTACAACAGGAACATCTACAACAGGAACATCTCCAACAGGAACATCTCCAACAGGAACACCTCCAACAGGAACACCTCCAACAGGAACATCTACAACAGGAACACCTCCAACAGGAACACCTCCAACAGGAACATCTACAACAGGAACACCTCCAACAGGAACATCTCCAACAGGAACACCTACAACTACCACAAGCACAGTAAAACCTCCAACAGGAATATATACAACAGGAATATATACAACAGTAACATCTCCAACAGGAACATCTACAACAGGAACATCTCCAACAGGAACACCTCCAACAGGAACACCTCCAACAGGAACACCTCCAACAGGAACACCTCCAACAGGAACACCTACAACTACCACAAGCACAGTAAAACCTCCAACAGGAACACCTCCAACAGGAACACCTACAACTACCACAAGCACAGTAAAACCTCCAACAGGAACATCTACAACAGGAACACCTCCAACAGGAACACCTACAACAGGAACACCTCCAACAGGAACATCTCCAACAGGAACATCTACAACAGGAATATATACAACACGAACATCTACAACAGGAACATCTCCAACAGGAACATCTACAACAGGAACACCTACAACTACCACAAGCACAGTAAAACCTCCAACAGGAACACCTCCAACAGTAACACCTCCAACAGGAACATCTCCAACAGGAATATATACAACAGGAACATCTACAACAGGAATATATACAACAGGAACATCTCCAACAGGAACATCTACAACAGGAACATCTCTAACAGGAACACCTCCAACAGGAACACCTACAACTACCACAAGCACAGTAAAACCTCCAACAGGAACACCTCCAACAGGAACATCTACAACAGGAACACCTCCAACAGGAACACCTCCAACAGGAACATCTACAACAGGAACACCTCCAACAGGAACATCTCCAACAGGAACATCTCCAACAGGAACACCTCCAACAGGAACACCTCCAACAGGAACACCTCCAACAGGAACATCTACAACAGGAACACCTCCAACAGGAACACCTACAACTACCACAAGCACAGTAAAACCTCCAACAGGAACACCTCCAACAGGAACACCTACAACTACCACAATCACAGAAAAAACTCCAAGTACCACAGTTAAAGCGACCACAGAAAGACAGAGAGTGAAATGTTCATGCAAATACAAGAACCAGGAATTTGTTCAGGGTACGTGAAAATGTTCCTGTAGCGATTGGCACCCATGGCTTTATTTCACATATCTTTTAAATCAGCATAGTGTCAAAATTAATGTTTTTTCCTTCTCCCATAATAGGAGCTATTATCTATAATGCAACTGATGGCGATGGCTGGTGTTACGTTGCCGTCTGTGATCCCATTGCGTGTACGGGTAACATTACAAAACACAGTAGACCATGCCAGTCTACAACCACAACCACAACAAAGATCACCACTCCTGTAGTAACCACTCCATCTGTGGATTGTTATTACCTAGAGCCACCATTAAAGGTATTCAAGCACGTTCATGCAAATGTGGAACAAAAACTATACTAGAGTTGAATGAACACCATTCATTTAGTACAGATTTTGTGTTGTTGAATGTTTTTCTTTACTCTCCTTGATTAGAATGGACAAACCAGGGAATCAGGCTGTAAAATAGAAGAATGTTCATCTGGAAAAGTAATTACAGCATTTAAGACATGTATAGATAAACCAAAACCCACATGTTCAAATGGACGTCCACCAGTCAAGGTCTATGATGATGATGATGGCTGTTGTTTTCACCATGAATGTCAATGTAAGTTCATATCAATACTAGATTGTATCCTAAATCTACCAAGAAACGATATTTTCTGCTTCAATGTGACCTTTAATGCTTTATGTTATTATCCATCCAGGTGTCTGCGATGGCTGGGGAGATCGTCATCATATTACATTTGATGGACAATCTTACAACTTCGAAGCAAATTGCACATATGTTTTATTTAAAGAAATCGTTACAAAATACAATCTGACTGTTCTTATTAAAAATGAGAATTGTTATGAAAATGTTCCATGTGACCGCTCCTTGATCGTACGCTACAAACGGCATGAAATTATTCTCACACAAAAGAGTGGAGAGGCGACTGAGAACAAGGTAAATAATATCACGGTGAACTGCTCTAAATATTTGTGGAATTAATCTAAATAGACAATGAACTACAACATTTCAATCCAATGAACTTTTTTCCCCCAGGTAATTGTCAATGGCAAGCGTGTAATCCCATTCTTCTTTAATGAGGACCTCATCATAGCAAGTACTGGAATTGAGATCCTGGTGTTAATCCCAGATATTGAAGGCACTGTGAAGTTCAAAGGACCTCGGTATAGCATCAGACTGCCAAACTCCCGTTTCCAAAACAACACAGAGGGACAGTGTGGTGAGATACCGCTTGAATTACATTTGTGTTGAGGAACAGTGAGGGGGTCATATCATGTGATAAATGTTATATTACTGGTAAACACATAAACATCTGTTCTCTCTGTGTTTCCCTCTCTCCACATGTACTGTCCTGACAGGCACATGTGACAACGACAAAACCAATGAATGCAGATTACCCGATGGTCAGATCATTACTGACTGTACTGAAATGGCTTATAAATGGCATGTCAGAGATAACATCACTGCCAATGCGACAAATACTTATTGTGAAAAGCCACCTCCTACAACCCCAACCCCCAGCACCACCCTACCGCCCCAATCGACCACAGGCCAAACGCAACAATCGACCACTGCAGGCACCACACGTTTCGGCAGCACTGAACGCCCGCCTCCACTTAAATGCATGAAGACTGATGTCTGTAAAGTCATCTTGGGCCCGTAAGAAGGAATCAATCATCATGCTAAATCGTATCTGTGTAATGTAAGTCACACACTAACACAAGTGTACTTTATTTGCACATGCAGGGTTTTTAAGGACTGCCGCCTAGTCATTTCACCAACACCATTCTATGACGCCTGTCAGGATGATTGTTACAAGGAATTGATTGTGAAGACCTGCAGTAGTTTGGAGGCGTACGCTGAATCATGTGCAGAAAACAACATTTGTCTTGAATGGAGGCATCTTACATTTGGAATGTGTGGTATGAAGGTTTTGTTTGTTTGTCATAATACATAATGTTCAGAGTTGTTAATAATAATAATCAGACTCTAGTCAGTCTCTATCAGCTTGATTCTTAATCTGCTTCTTCTTGTTTCAGAATCTAAATGCCCCAAGGGCCAGATCTACAAGGCGTGTGGACCAACCTCTTCACAAGCAACATGTAATGGAAGGTACCTGCTGTAGTCTTTTTTTTAAGATTTATTTTTTTAGCATTTTAAAGGCAAATATACAGGGATGACATGCAGTAATGCACCTTGGGTTTGGATTTGAACGGGGTTCAGTGTTATGAAGCACTATAGCTACCGGTATATGAGCTACTAACCTCGCGTCACCAGGCTTTCCACCTCGGAGGAAAGCCTGGTCTGTGTTACAAAATTTCCGTGTGAACTGGAGTGGATTATCTCGCTACGTCATGTTCCTACGTCATCAGGCAGGAACCGGAAGAATAACAACAAAAGCTTTGAGGGAAAAGGAAGTTCCGGACGATTGTTCCTGCCTGATGACTACAAAATAATACTACAACATGACGTAGCGATATCATCCACTCCTAACCGGATCATAAACCCAATAAGGAATGCTGCCCAGGCTAATGAGCTCCTGCAGACTGGGGCACGCCTTCATTGTCAGTTATCAGATCAACATATGGAATTAATTCTGTACTTGTCATATATGGGGCGTCTCTTGATTCTGCAGGGTTTGATGAGGTCAGATCAACATATGGAATGTAAGCACATGACGTAGAGATACTGTGTAATGATTTGTGGGATTTTTCAAAATCTGGAGGAGTAGTAGCAAAACATGTGTTATACAAAAGCCGGCCTCCTGGTGGCGCTATAACAGGCCGTTCAGGAAAATTAGGTTAATCGTTGGCATCTACGGAGTGTGTGTGCAAAGTTTGGCATGGATCGGGCCAACGGTGCCGGAGATCAGCTGGTAACGGACGGACGGAGTGCAAAACATACTCTCTCCCAATACCTTCGGCCTGGTGGAGACAATAATGCAGAGACCCTAGGGGGATAGCACCCTATAGTGGCAGATGTCAGACTTGGTGATATTACAATTACATTGTATATTACATAATATATTACATTAGTAGTTTTTATTCTCTGCTGTACACAACATTAAGTGATCTCCTGATGTTTGTATCATCTTTCTGTCATGTATTTCTTCTTCTTCTTAGATACAATGAAAAGAATGTGGCGAACAAGACACTAATTCCTGCATCTCGTGAAGGATGTTTCTGCCCTGAAGGAACTGTCTTGTTCAATTCAAAGTCGGATGCCTGTGTTTCCAGCTGTAAGTCCAAATATTTACAAAATAGGATATGTTCTTGAAATTATTATTATTATTATTATTGCACAGTTAACTATTGAATGTACGCCTAAGGGCGAGAAGCGCCTTACTGGTTATTATTACTATTATTATTACTACTATTATTACCCTTATTATTATTACATTTATTATTATTATTATTATTATTATTAGTCTTGTTTTCTCAATGAGATTAATCTAACCTTTGTATTCTATCAGGTTGTACTGGTCCGGACGGCAATCCTAAAGAGGTAGATGTTATGTGATTTTTACCTCTGTTTAAATATTGCTGCCATTGTTTAATAGTTTAGTAGTAATAGTAGACAGACAGACACACAGACAGACAGACAGTAATGGTGTATATTGAAAGCCTAGGTTTTGTTAGATCTTCTGTTGGTACTAACATTGTTTCTGATCAAGGTGGGTGACACATGGAAGAGTGATTGTAAGCAGTGTACTTGTGATGAAACCTCAAGTGTTGAGTGTGAGCCAGTGGCTTGTGCAACCCAAACATCTCCTCCTAGATGTGACAAAGATGGAGAGGTGCTGGTCAACGAAACCAAAGACTGCTGTCCAGTATCAAAATGTGGTGAGTTGTTTGTATGCCAACATAAAATAATAGAATTACATTAGACAATCCTTTCCAGAGTCGTGGTGTTAATGTAACCCACAGAGTATACAATACTAAAGTCACAGTATTTCCAAATATAAAACTTTATTTGCTCAAAATAACAAATTTGAATTCTATAAAAGCCCACATGATGAAAATATTCCTTATGTGCTACAATGTTGTACTTTGATGGTAATCATATATACATGATCTTCCTTCACCCACAGAGTGTGATAAAACAAAGTGTTCAAATCGCACACAAAAGTGTGCAACAGGGTTTGAAATGATCGTAGAAGACTTACCCGGCGACAAATGTTGTGACTCATTTACATCATCATGTAGTAAGTTATTTTATTGATTCTGTATTCTGATTCTGTAATTGTTATTTTCATTGATATGGACTTCGATGATGATTATGTCAGGAATGTGAGTGTTTGAATTCATTTTAAATAAACAACATTATGCTTCTTCTCCAGAACCCAAAAAAGTTTGTGTCTACAATGACACTGAATACAAGGTAAGCCGTGATGTCGATTTGTGAACATTTCTAATCAAACATTTGCAATACAAACAAGCTACAGACAATGCTCATTGGAATAACTGTATTTTGATACATTTAAATATCTGTCGGACAAATGTAATGAGCTTTCCATTCTGTCACAGCCAGGTGTATCCATCCCATCCCAAGACATTTGCAAGAAATGCAATTGTAGTGAAAAAACGGATAACATCACATCTCTGAATGTTATCGAGTGTGAACCTATACAATGTGACACCAACTGTTCCCAGGTAAATGTGCATGACATTAATAATCCGTGTTTGATTGGGATTTTCTATTCATTTTTCAAATCACCAATTTTTTAATTGATTTTGCTTTTATCAAGGCTATAAATCACACCTCTTTCACACCTAACTATGCACTTAATCTCTGTTTTAGCTATCTGTATGTGATCATGTGCAGAATTGGTCATGTCAGACTACTTGTGAAACCATTTTTATTCTTACAATAATGCATGGTGTTGTTTGGAACTGTATCAACTGTTAACAGCTCAACAACCATAATATGACAGGATCATTATAATTAAATTTGAATTGAATATTGTTGATGATGTCAGCAGCAATACCAATACATGTACTGAATGCTGTCAGGAGATACAACAGATATATTAAGTATTAAAAGGCATCATATTCATCTTCTTAATGATTTAATTGATTGTTGATCCCTAAAATATAACGTGCTGTGTTTCAAACAGGGCTTCAAGTATGAAAATGTGACAGGACAATGTTGTGGAACGTGTAAAAAGAACAGCTGCACTGTTCTTCTACCAGACAACACATCTTATGTTATTGAGGTGAGTTCAATAGAAAACCATGGTCCTCAATTTATTTTACTAGTTTCCAACAGGTTGTTGTTGGAAATGTGTTTTTTGTTCCATCAAATTATTTCATGTATTTTATAATAACTGCATCCTCTCACAGCCTTCACAAACCTGGTCTCCACCAAACGACAACTGTACAAAGTATGAATGCGTCGCAGACCAACTCACAGTCCTTGAACACAAAACTGAATGTGCTGAATATGATCCCAGCAACTGCCTTCCAGTGAGTAGCCTATATCTGGATACTAGCTTCATAACGTTTTCTAAGAAAGGAATTGTGTACGGTAGTTGTGAAAGTGAAACGCTTTCCAGGGACATCATTTTCTTTCATCAGCAAGATTGAAGTGAAACGTGACGTTAGTCTTTTTTTAACTGCAGTAGTAAGAAGCTGTGTTTTATCTGATTTCAATTTGTATCAAATTTGTATTACAGGGCACAGAAAAAATTGACAAGAAAGGCTGTTGCAAAACATGTAAGAATTCATTCACATTTGTTATGCTTCATTTATAGTAGGCCTACAATAACATAATTTCAAACTTTGCTGTGTTCAGTATTATGTCTCTAATAACTGTGGCTTTGTAATGTGTATGCACAGACTTGTACATGTAAGATACTGTTATCAGTTATTGTATTCTTACTCTTTGATAAATATTACCTTGTATGTGCAAACCAGGTACCAAGCGTCACAACTGTGTACATACGAACGAAACAACCACCGTGAAGGTTAAAGAAGAACGGCCTACAAGTCGGCCCATCGGTTTCACTGAAACTCAAACTGTAACTGTTCCTACAAGTCAGTTCATCGGTTCCAAAGAAACTACAACTGTCGCTGTACCTACAACTCGGGGCATAGGTCCCGAAGGAACTAGAACTGTCCCTGTACCGACAACTCAGTCCGTAGGTCCAGAAGGAATTAAAACTTCCGCTGTAACTACATCTGAGCCCATCGGTCCCGAAGGAACTAAAACTGTCCCTGTAGTTGTACAGACAGCTCAGACCATAGGTCCCAAAGGATCTAAAACTGCTGCTGTAACTACACCTGAGCCCATCGGTCCCGGAGGAACTAAAACTGTCCCTGTACCGACAACTCAGTCCGTAGGTCCAGAAGGAACTAAAACTGCCGCTGTAACTACACCTGAGCCCATTGGTCCCGGAGGAACTAGAACTGTCCCTGTACCGACAACTCAGTCCGTACGTCCCGAAGGAACTACAACTGCCGCTGTAACTACACCCGAGCCCATTGGTTCTGGAGGAACTAAAACTGTCCCTGTACCGACAACTCAGTCCGTAGGTCCCGAAGGAACTACAACTGCTGCTGTAACTACACCTGAGCCCATCGGTCCCGGAGGAACTAAAACTGTCCCTGTACCGACAACTCCGTCCGTAGGTCCCGAAGGAACTAAAACTGCCGCTGTAACTACACCTGAGCCCATTGGTCCCGAAGGAACTAAAACTGTCCCTGTACCGACAACTCAGTCCGTAGGTCCCGAAGGAACTACAACTGCTGCTGTAACTACACCTGAGCCCATCGGTCCCGAAGGAACTAAAACTGTCCCTGTACCGACAACTCAGTCCGTAGGTCCCGAAGGAACTAAAACTGCCGCTGTAACTACACCCGAGCCCATTGGTTCTGGAGGAACTAAAACTGTCCCTGTACCGACAACTCAGTCCGTAGGTCCCGAAGGAACTACAACTGCTGCTGTAACTACACCTGAGCCCATCGGTCCCGGAGGAACTAAAACTGTCCCTGTACCGACTACTCAGTCCGTAGGTCCCGAAGGAACTAAAACTGCCGCTGTAACTACACCCGAGCCCATTGGTTCTGGAGGAACTAAAACTGTCCCTGTACCGACAACTCAGTCCGTAGGTCCCGAAGGAACTACAACTGCTGCTGTAACTACACCTGAGCCCATCGGTCCCGGAGGAACTAAAACTGTCCCTGTACCGACTACTCAGTCCGTAGGTCCCGAAGGAACTAAAACTGCCGCTGTAACTACACCTGAGCCCATTGGTTCTGGAGGAACTAAAACTGTCCCTGTACCGACAACTCAGTCCGTAGGTCCAGAAGGAACTACAACTGCTGCTGTAACTACACCTGAGCCCATCGGTCCCGGAGGAACTAAAACTGTCCTTGTACCGACAACTCAGTCCGTAGGTCCCGAAGGAACTACAACTGCTGTAACTACATCTGAGCCCATCGGTCCCGGAGGAACTAAAACTGTCCCTGTACCGACAACTCAGTCCGTAGGTCCCGAAGGAACTACAACTGCTGCTGTAACTACACCTGAGCCCATCGGTCCCGGAGGAACTAAAACTGTCCCTGTACCGACAACTCCGTCCGTAGGTCCCGAAGGAACTAAAACTGCCGCTGTAACTACACCTGAGCCCATTGGTCCCGAAGGAACTAAAACTGTCCCTGTACCGACAACTCAGTCCGTAGGTCCCGAAGGAACTACAACTGCTGCTGTAACTACACCTGAGCCCATCGGTCCCGAAGGAACTAAAACTGTCCCTGTACCGACAACTCAGTCCGTAGGTCCCGAAGGAACTAAAACTTCCGCTGTAACTACACCCGAGCCCATTGGTTCTGGAGGAACTAAAACTGTCCCTGTACCGACAACTCAGTCTGTAGGTCCCGAAGGAACTACAACTGCTGCTGTAACTACACCTGAGCCCATCGGTCCCGGAGGAACTAAAACTGTCCCTGTACCGACTACTCAGTCCGTAGGTCCCGAAGGAACTAAAACTGCCGCTGTAACTACACCCGAGCCCATTGGTTCTGGAGGAACTAAAACTGTCCCTGTACCGACAACTCAGTCCGTAGGTCCCGAAGGAACTACAACTGCTGCTGTAACTACACCTGAGCCCATCGGTCCCGGAGGAACTAAAACTGTCCCTGTACCGACAACTCAGTCCGTAGGTCCCGAAGGAACTACAACTGCTGCTGTAACTACACCTGAGCCCATTGGTCCCGAAGGAACTAAAACTGTCCCTGTACCGACAACTCAGTCCGTAGGTCCCGAAGGAACTACAACTGCTGCTGTAACTACATCTGAGCCCATCGGTCCCGGAGGAACTAAAACTGTCCCTGTACCGACAACTCAGTCCGTAGGTCCCGAAGGAACTACCACTGCTGCTGTAACTACACCTGAGCCCATTGGTCCCGAAGGAACTAAAACTGTCCCTGTACCGACAACTCAGTCCGTAGGTCCAGAAGGAACTACAACTGCTGCTGTAACTACACCTGAGCCCATCGGTCCCGGAGGAACTAAAACTGTCCCTGTACCGACTACTCAGTCCGTAGGTCCCGAAGGAACTAAAACTGCCGCTGTAACTACACCCGAGCCCATTGGTTCTGGAGGAACTAAAACTGTCCCTGTACCGACAACTCAGTCCGTAGGTCCCGAAGGAACTACAACTGCTGCTGTAACTACACCTGAGCCCATCGGTCCCGGAGGAACTAAAACTGTCCCTGTACCGACAACTCAGTCCGTAGGTCCCGAAGGAACTACAACTGCTGCTGTAACTACACCTGAGCCCATTGGTCCCGAAGGAACTAAAACTGTCCCTGTACCGACAACTCAGTCCGTAGGTCCCGAAGGAACTACAACTGCTGCTGTAACTACACCTGAGCCCATCGGTCCCGGAGGAACTAAAACTGTCCCTGTACCGACAACTCAGTCCGTAGGTCCCGAAGGAACTAAAACTTCCGCTGTAACTACATCTGAGCCCATCGGTCCCGGAGGAACTAAAACAGTCCCTGTACCGACAACTCAGTCCGTAGGTCCCGAAGGAACTACAACTGCTGCTGTAACTACACCTGAGCCCATCGGTCCCGGAGGAACTAAAACTGTCCCTGTACCGACAACTCAGTCCGTAGGTCCCGAAGGAACTACAACTGCTGCTGTAACTACACCTGAGCCCATTGGTTCTGGAGGAACTAAAACTGTCCCTGTACCGACAACTCAGTCCGTAGGTCCCGAAGGAACTAAAACTGCCGCTGTAACTACACCCGAGCCCATTGGTTCTGGAGGAACTAAAACTGTCCCTGTACCGACAACTCAGTCCGTAGGTCCCGAAGGAACTAAAACTTCCGCTGTAACTACATCTGAGCCCATCGGTCCCGGAGGAACTAAAACTGTCCCTGTACCGACAACTCAGTCCGTAGTTCCCGAAGGAACTACAACTGCTGCTGTAACTACACCTGAGCCCATTGGTCCCGGAGGAACTAAAACTGTCCCTGTACCGACAACTCAGTCCGTAGGTCCCAAAGGAACTACAACTGCTGCTGTAACTACACCTGAGCCCATTGGTCCCGGAGGAACTAAAACTGTCCCTGTACCTACAACTCAGTCTGTCGGACCCGGAAAAACTGGGGCCGTCACTGTCACAAGGCCGCTCATTGGTTTCGAAGGCACACAAGCTGTCACTGAACCTACAGGTCGGTTCAGCGCTTCCACTGAAACTACAACTGTACCAGTTGGTCCTGAAACTCAGATTGTTGAATGCCAATCAACAGTTCCAGTTGAAATGACATCCTGCGGTGGTAGCTGTCCAACATACTCAATGTAAGATTTCCATCTTTTCTAGGTTTTGGGATTGTGTTTTCATGGGAGGGATTTAGGCTATCATCAAATCTGCATACATTGTTTGAAATTATTCTCAAGACAACATTGTCTGCATTTTTCTCTTTACAAAATATGCCAACAAATGAATCCATGTCTACAATATTTGTTATTGATTCATAAAATCACCAAATTCCTCTTTCATTTAACATGCTGTTACGACATGTCTTGACAGAGAAGGAAATCCCCAATTGAACTGCCCATCAACAATTCAGAATTCTCCTCAGACTGTCCTTCCTTCATAGAATACATTTAAGCTGATGTAAACAGACTGCTGATAGATATTCCCTAGTAACTAAATCTGGTGTAAAGCATCTCTCCTGATGATCCCTGACAAAATTGAGCATATGCATTAACACTTAATTTAACCTAACATTTTCTATTTCCATTAAATTCACTAGTCTGAGCAGGTTATACATTTGAGTGTACATGAGCAGTGGGACAATTTGTGTGCTTTTACTTGCTTTTACCTATTAACCTGCCATGCTCCCAGATAAGAGATCTTAAAAGCATGTTTGTTGCAGAACACCACTAAAAGTAACACTACCACTACCACTGACACTGTTCTTCTCTTGTCTCTAAAGGTATTCAACAGAGACACATGGCCTAATGCGCAAATGCACCTGCTGTCAAGAGGTGGCCACCAGTAAGAAGGAAGTAGAGTTGATATGCTCTGATGGCACAAGAAGGATGCACTCTTACACTGTCATTGAAAAGTGTGGTTGTCGTGAACTCAAGTGTAAAGATCTAATTTGGACTGGCTAGGATAAACTTGTTTGCTCTAAAATGCCTTTTGCATAAATATAGATTCTCTTCTTTGATTTAAAACACATGTTACTATTATCTATTTATTATCTATCCAAATCTTAATATAACCTTTTATTATTTGAACGATTTTAACATGTGAATTGTCAATATGAAGCAATTTAATCTCATTAAACTTTTTAAGCAAAGAAGAATCTGGTCTTTTTATTGTGATTCTTTATAATATTGTGTCTAATTGAATGTTACAATTAATTATTTAATTCGTTATTTTCATGTCTGGCAATATTTGGATTATCAGAACTATATATAAATATACATTGACATTAGTTGTTTGGCTGTACTGCTTCTGCAGTCAAATTGTGTAGGAGGCAGTGAAAATAAATGGTGAACTCACCCCCCCTTGTGGCACACCTGTGCTACACAATTTAGAGTACTGAGTTCACCTTGACCTGTTGAGATCTGTTTGTTAACATGGAGTAGAACCATCTAAAGATGGAGGGATGAATGGATTTACATTCATGTTGTTTAGCTTTTGGACAAGTAACAGAGGGCTTACAGTATCAAAAGCCGAACTGAAGTCTGCAAAAAGGACACGGGCATACGCCTTAGGCTCCTCCAAGTGCTTGCTGATTAAATGCGTTAGCAAATTGTAAGGGATCCATAGAGGAAGCCACCTGAGACTTAAGTGAGTTCACAATGATTCTCTCAAAACATCTTATAACCCCACACGTTAAAGCAATAGGTCTATAATCTTTGTTCACAGAGGGACAAGATACTTTTTTGGAACGGGAATTATTAATTACTTTTTCCAGATATCAGGAACCATGTGTTTGTCTACAGACTGTTGGAAAATAGGGCACAAGGCAGCTGTAAGCTCTCTCTCCTCCTGTTCCTGTGCATGTGTGTGTGTGACGTGTGTGTGGGGGGGGTGGGATCGATGGGGTCGAGGGTGCATGCATGTTTGTGATACTGTCATATTAAAGGTCATGGTTGTCAACTGTGCTATTACAACATGGAGGATGTTCCTATTGACGAACTCTGCTGTTGCATGAATGTCATGTTTAATGTTCAGGAGGAGTATGTACTTTGTGTATAACGTCTGAAAAAAAAATGAATATTACCATCCCATAGGAGAAGTTACTTTTTCTGTGCTTGGAGCAAGCGCTGGAGAATATTGGTTCACCAATCAGAGCTGTTCAACTTTACAGCATGTCGTTAAACTGTCATGTTTGTCTGTATATTTTATGGCCTGTAAATCTCAGTTGAAGTTTGCACCATTAACCTCTTGAACCCCAGCATACACATTCTGGGGGGGAGTATTATCCAAAAATCGTCCACAAGCTCACAACGTGTCACAATGCAACTTCTTGTGAGCTTGTAGATCAGCTATTTTTGGCAAAGAGATGTTGCGTAGATTGGGTAAAAAAGCAGTCCAAGACTAAGTACAGAGCCAACTCAAGTCCAGTTTATAACTTTAGAGACAGTCTTTAACTCCAAGAAAGCCGTCTTTGTATTTTTGCCCCCTCATCATGCTCACTGTATCGAGAGTTCATAAGCAAACCTAACTTCCCGCTATGCTGACAACTGAAACTGGTCGCTCTCTTTTCTCTTTCTATATTACATCTCATTCACATATTCACACACCTGTAGTGTGAACTACATTAACTACTGACTAACGCGGACTTCAGTGCAAAACTAAGGGACCAGCAATGCCCAAATTTGACCTGCATGGAACTTTTGTTGCACCAGAAGACCCTGTTTAGCTGTGAAAAGCCACTGTCAAAATTGAAAATATAGAAAAAAATACTTTTAGTTACTCCACTGTGCCCTGCCAAGAGAAGGTCTGATTGACTAGCTTTTCCTTCCGGTGAAAAATTGGCATTTTCTGGGCAAAAAGTGCATTTTATACGTGTGGTGCGGGGCTCAGAGTGCATGCGTCCACTGGGGTCGTTTTTGCAGAAGTCGAGAGGCCATGTGCTGCATGTCATGCGGCGGCAGGCCTTGTTAAGGTGGCTATGGACCAGAGCTAGTCCCTGTTTAACAAGCTTTAGCGCAACAATGTAATATATTGAAATATACTACTAACCAGTAGGCTACAGTCTCTTGTTCATGATAATGTGTAAGACATGGAGTAAGACCGTAGAGACAATATAATGGTAAACGTCATTGTGTAGATGCAACAGCATTCAGCTGAGATGATGACAACCAAAACAGACTGACTTTTCTCAGTCGGCTAGACGGCTACAGTATGTACTTTTCCTGCTAACATTGACATTTGACACAGTTGTTCAGTTGGGTAAAACATTGCATGCTAAATACTATGTGCTAATACTAATACAAGGGCACGCCAGCTTGATGTGTCACTTCACACAGCTGACGAGTGATGAAGAACACAATGGTGATAGATGAAGTGGGAACATCATGGCTCATCGTGACACAACGTACAGGCCAGCTGGGGGGTAATCTTTCAACATTATGTCCTATATGAGAGACTGCATGGTGGAGGCCATTGCCAGCTTTCACTGCTCCATTCTTGTCAGAGAATAGTTTGATGCTCACCATAGATTTTGATTTGATCGAGTCTCCTCTTACTCACCCTTCCCTAACCCTAGGATACTAAACCTGGGTGATTTTCACCCGGACAATTATATTTTTGTAATTTTCATAATGTTGCTGACGTCTTAGGTGGGTGGGTCTTTCAGTACTTTCATGATGCTCAGTGACATCATAAAAGGTAGGTTTGTTGCCCTGCCCACATCCCTGATTCTACAGGGAGGTGTTCTGGTGAATTTCACCTGCGTTTAGTGATAGAGTGATAGAGAAAAATAGAAAAATCCCACAATAGGCTTCTTCTTTTTCTTTTCTTCTCACATATCCCAGGAATGGGTGGATCAAAGGAGAAGTTCCCAGCTCCATCATTATTATTATTATGAATTAATATAATAATTATTGTTATTATTATTACTTGCGCAAGCAGAGCGCGCAAGTAATAGTTTCGTCCGGGACTCGTATGCACCGTCCCAGCAAATTGTGCCAGATTACATGGTGTGTATATGTATAACTAGCTCTCAATGATGACGTAATAAATATGTGGATTATTTATCATGAGTTGTGGCTCAGGAGGTAGAGCAGGTCGTCCAATGATCCGTGGGTAGGCGGTTCGAAGACACTGAACTCCACATTGCCTTCAAGGAGTCGGTCGGTGTGAACTTGCCACCATTGGTGTGGGAAGTGAGGACGCTGCGGTGTCGACTGTCCGCCGCTTCACCTCCCAATGGATGAATGAATGGACCATTGTAAAGTGATTTGAGCACTTGGAAAAGCACTATAAAATTGCAATCCATATTTTTTTAATAATATCCACATTTTTCACCATCATGGACGATGGTCCATGATGATTCATAACCTATTCATATACATTGGTAAATCGTTATTTTGTATGATAACATTGTAGAACATTTAAGAATCTTTAAACATTGACATTCGTAAATGTTTGCTAAAACATTTATAACTAATGCTAAAATAATTGATACTTCGCAAGTGATGCTTGCGGAACTCGACTTCGTCTCGTTCCACTGTCGTGGCAATAATTACGTTAAACCACACCCTCTCGTGTAATAATGCTTAATTGGCTATCAGACACGCTGCTGAGTGACATTCTTGCTGCCTATGTGTCATAGGCTGTGATTGTAACATAACTCATAACTGCACCCATAATGTTTGTGTCCTTTGCATTTTCCTTTGTGTGGACATTCTTACATACATTCTTAAAGTGTGTGTGTGTGTGTGTGTGTGTGTGTGTGTGTGTGTGTGTGTGTGTGTGTGTGTGTGTGTGTGTGTGTGACATGGGAAAATGCGAGTGTGTGTCACTGAGCATGAATTAGTGGGCAGTGAATAATGATTCAGTTCATACATTTGCTGCCATTGATGACCGTTGCTTGCTTCCCAGTGGAGTGTTGAGGAAGGTGATGTTGTCAGAGTGGTTCTCTAAAGACATGTCAAATATGAAAACCGATAATAGACGTGCAGGATCAACCGGCCTATGTTTGAATGTTACGCAATCTGGGCTGCTGTCATGAAAGATGATATAGCATGATACAAATAATGTGTATTATCCAATTACATTCAAATGAGCTTTATTGGCTTGAGAAAGCATACGTTTACAATGCCAAAGCAAGTGTGAAAATATAATAAAATACAGTTGAAAATAGGGTAAGTTGGAGGGGGTACAGCATTGTGTAAACAGAGCTATGTCACATTGTGTTGTTTAACTTGTTTATCAAACTTTTATACCCTTTAAATACATTTAAAAAATGTATACAGGGCATAAAGCTTTTTTTGAAACAAAAAGCAGCAATCTTTTGCAGTCACTTTGGGACAAATAGCATAATTTCTAAATGCATTATTTTGTACAATGCTACAACAATATTATAATATATAATGACCCATTATGATGTTGAGAAACATTATGAGAAAGCATATGTTTACAATGCCAAAGCAAGTGTGAAAATATAATAAAATACAGTTGAAAATAGGGGTTGTGATATTCCCTTCTGAGCGTGAAGTGGCCTTGGGCAATAATGATTCAGTTTGGCCTAGTAGGAATGTGCATGCATAATTTCACGGAAATTGCACACTGCATTCATGATTTGAATGCAAACTTTGGAAGGCCGTCTTAGCCAATCAGGATGGAATATGGGAAATTGGGAAGATCTGTGTTGATCACATAACTATAGAGATGTATAAAATGTGCACAAGTAATACAAATAAATGTGTTTAGCGGCCAGTTCAGTCTCTATCATTCTTTATACTCTATGGTGTACCTACCCTAGGGGACATGATGCAAACTCCACACAGAAAGGCCCTGTCATGGGGAAACCCCAATATAGCCCTTTCTATAACATGAAAGGGCTATATTGTTTTAAACTGTGTTGGAAGTTAAATGTTAAACTGATTGTTTGCACTGCTAGTGGAAATTCCCTTGATTAGGAAGGGGCCAAGTGCTGTTCAGGAGAGGGGTATTTCATTATGTTTTGAGTTGTGTTGATTTAAACTGTCATTGAGTTTCCACCCCAAGTTTTATTTGTTTAATTGTAACCCATCTTAGTATGTTCGGGTATGGGCACTGATGATGCAGAGGAGAGAACACGTACGCCCCCTGCAGCGCCCACAGCGTCCCCAGCAGGAATCGAACCCAGGACCTGTGAGGTGACAGCACTACCGACTGTGCCACCGTGCCCCCTCAAAGTGTTTATTCTGTAAGTTCTTGCCATTCACACGTCAAGCGAATTAGAGTGACAGGGCTTTGGTATATGTACTGATATTTACACAATTAATTCATGATGATGACTGTTTACTTAGTCTGTTCCACAATTGAACTCCACAAACTGAGATGCACATAATCTTCGATTTTAATTTAACACAGTGTACTTTGAAGTTAAGTTCTCGTTTTAAATTATAAGAAACAGATTTAATTATGGCTTCTATACTAAAACAGGTTTGCCTAATGGGCATCTCGCCATGTACGTATGTATTTCACAAAGCAAAGAGCCAGGTATGTGGGAGATGCTTCTATGAAGGCGGGATCGAGAGTCATTAACTGCAACAAGTCAAGCTTACACACTACACAGAAGAATACAGCTCACATTTGAACCACTCACTGCACAGGAGAGGTGTACAATATCAAGAAACGGGTTAATACAAATATATATATATATATAGTATATAGTTGAGGACTCAAGGATATAATCGAGGCATTTCAGGTAAGTGATAATATAATTACTCTGTAACCTCACCTGTATCTGCAGTATTGTAAAGACTCTGCGAAATACCCGGCCGTTTGAATGGTTTAGAGGAGTTGGAGGCCGGGTTTCGACCCTGTTTTAGGAACACAAGGCTGCTGTACTTTATACCTCATACTTTAATGCTTAGAGGTATAAAGTACAGCAGCCTTGTGTTCCTAAAACGGAAAGATTGGGTATTGGGTAAGACTGACGTTATGTCTCAACCATTACTATATGGCTCTGGTCTCAGCCACCGTGGTAGATATTTTGACATTCCGTTTTGTTGTTGTTTTTTTGGAATGTTGCCACTACTGTTGGAGCAGCCATAAACTACACAGGTTCATCCCGATGTTCTGGGCATCTTTGTAATGTTAGTGTTAGTAAAAAGCAGGTAAAAGAGTATAATGTTTGAGGCAGACTAACATCAGGCTCCCTAGCCTGCTGGAGGGGCTCCCATCACCCTGAGAGAAAACAATCACACCTGTGTGAACTGAGTGTTGCAATCCCCCCCCCCCCCCCCCCCCCCAACACCTATCTATCTCTCTCTCTCTCTCTCTCATATTAGCAGGCAGCAGGCCCAGCAATACCCCTCTCTCTGTTTCTGGCGCCCCCTACTGATATTAATAAGTCACATACTTGTGCTCACTGATACACACACAGGTACACAGACATTGCTGGTTGTAGTAGTGGTTGCACCACTCAAAAAAAGGAAAATAAATGCAGCCTTGAGCCTACCAATGTTTTCGTCTTGTGGAGCTTGATCACCTCCTCCTCCTTTCCCCAAATTGCCAATCCCAATAAATCCAAAAGTAGTGTGAATATTTCCACAGCCTAATTACTGCATCAGTCAGACATACTTCTACTACAATGATTAAGCCTGTAACCCTGCATCAGACATAGGCCTACAGCTACTACAATGATTAAGCCTGTAACCCTGCATCAGACATAGGCCTACTGCTACTACAATGATTAAGCCTGTAACCCTGCATCAGACATAGGCCTACTGCTACTACAATGATTAAGCCTGTAACCCTGCATCAGACATACTGCTACTACAATTGTAACCCTGCATCAGACATAATGGTACAACAATGCTGCCGCAAGGAAATATGAAAATAGCCGATATACAAGTGTGGAGCTGCTATTTTCAGTGGGGAAAAGCATTCATTTATCGGAAACCGTGTTCAAAGCGATTGAAATAATTGTGATTATTAATAATTTACATCTCCCCAGCCCTGACGCCATGGGAACGTCCAGATGGTTCAGTGTGGTCATGCTCCTGGGCTCTGCCTCCATGCTCCTCCTGGTCATCGTTTACCTGGACGACTTCGTTGTCGAGCCCCTCCTCCAAGCTCCACGCCACGCCCACAAGCTCCACGATAGACAGGTTAGATTCTATGTATATGAACTTAATTATTAACTATAACAGTTACCATTAATGTGCAATACACAAACAAGCCCATAACTAACTGTGTTGGTGTCATGCCTTGTTATTATTATTGATTTGGTGGTAGCGGTACATTGTTTCAATATGATTTTTAATATTTAATCGATGAACATTATTAGCAAGAGCTTGTGACTGAGTAATAACTGTCAATGAACTGTCAATGATTGGGGACATGGCATAAACTTTACTACACCTGCTTCCAATTCATTATCATCAATTAGCCGGCTTGGAAGTGGCGGTTCAAGTTGTAAAGTGTATGTTCTTTTTATTGATACGGTAACTGAAATGCATTGCTGAAGGATACTAAGTGCTGTATTTTGCGTGTCTTAAGTACCAGGTCTTATTCCCTAACTAGAGTAAACTAAAGACCTGGAGGCGTGATCAATGCCATTTGGCTATTCTGAGTGGCCAAAGAGCATTGATCACGCCTCCAGGTCTTTAGTTTAAAATAGCAGACTTTTAGCAGATTTGCTATTTTTCAATAGCTAAAAAAAAAAAAGGTTTGGGTTGTGTAGTTACCTTGCCATGATGTAACTCCAAATGTGGACAAGAAATAAAAAAAGTCAATGAGGGGCATATTTTGAATTATCAAGGTAACTGCACAACCCAAATCTCAAAAGAAGTGGTCTAAGGCTCGATTCATACTCCTATTTTAGAGCCGAATAAAAGTCGGTTCGGCGCTGTAGAGCCTACAATTTGACGTCATTTGAGGTTCGGGGGGGCGGGTACCGTCCTAAAGTCGGCTCTTCGGTGCTACTGAAAATTTCTGACGAGCCGAAATCATTTCGGCACTACAGCGCCGAAACAGGAGTATGAATCGGCCCTAACGCTTTAACCACTTTGCCCCTTTTGGGCATGGCAAAAACGGTCAAAATGTTGTCAAAACTAATTGGGGAAAATATTACATAGACACGCTCACGTGTTCTGAGCTTGTTGATCGGTTATTTTCACCGTCAACTCTGTCATATTATGCTGAAGTAATATATCATTTATACAAAACAGCGACGATTGAGTAAAGTTTTATGGACGGCTTCAGAGTTGAATTGTTAGAGATAAACCTTCCTGAACTGTACTGAACGGACAGGAGCAGAGGCGGCTTCTACTTCAGGAGATGTGCAGCAGTGATGACGTCACGTTCCCTGGGAAGAAACACTCCTTCGATGACATCCCTGACAAGGAACTGGACCATCTTATAGTGAATGACGAACACGGCATCATCTACTGCGCTGTTCCCAAGGTACATGTAGGGCTACTGTAGCCCTTATGATGGGGGAATTTGGTCATTAATTAAAGGAGTATTCCATGCTAGAAGGCTTTTTTTTACCTTTATGTGTAGTTGTTACGTCCCCACCAAAGAGGTCCAGGTGTTATTTTGTGCAAAAGCGCATTATTGGCTATTTCCCCTACCATAAGCCCTCAATGAATTGAATTGAATCTCTGCTCTCTCCTGAGCAGAGACTTGACAAATATGGTCATCTAAACTCTGCATGCATGCAGGCACTAACTTCACAAATGATATAATGCAGAGACAAATTGTTTTTATAATCGTCATGGGGGCCCGCCCAACCGATCGTTTTTTCTTTTTCGTTTCACACAAAACCCAAGCGTTTATGGTTCTTAACACTTTTTAAACGTGTCACAGTGTTTAGATTATAAACAGAATTGCAGGCTATAGTCGTGTCCGCCTCGGCAGGTTCTGTAGAACTGTCGCTGTGATGGCGGAAGGTTTCAACGGCAGGCTGGCATCGCTGTTGCCAGCCAGGGTGTTCTTGCTGGTGGTGGTTTCATATTGTGAACAAGTAGCCTAAGCAGAGTACTACAGTACTGTATGCATGCATACCCATACCTGGCAGGTGAAAACAAGCACCCAGATTAGCATTTCAATGCCTGATCTGCATGTGTACAAGGGACAGGCAACGTGGTCCACCCCCCACCACCCCCCGTCCCGGACAGTGATGAAAAAAGAGGTGTGAAGGTGCCAGACTTGGATGGTTAGAGCGGCGCGATTACATACAAAGTCAATGCAAGACGAGAATTGCGTGAACGGGCGCAACCTGGTGCGGTACAAACGGGACAAACCGAGGCGAATATAAGGTCCAATTGGGGCCGAGATCCCTGGTCCAATTCCTCATGGGGGCCCTGGCCCCCACAGACTCTACGTCACTGAATTATAATGTATCACGGATTCAGGTTCTGGCAACTTTTTCAACTTTAGGTTGGGTGCTCTAACTGGAAGCGGATCATGATTGTGCTGAGTGGGAGTCGACAGCAGGACGGTTCCCCCTACAAGGACCCACTGGCTATCCCCGATGATCTGGTCCACGACGTCAGCATGCATTTCACCTTTGACAAGTTCAGGGACCGCTATGGCAACTCCTCACGCCAGCTCATGAAGGTAAGTCTATGACAAAAACCTTTCAGAAAGCTTGACCAGTTCCACAAACGGGTAGCTGGTCTAATAAATAAATAATTATCAATATGTTGACATTTATTAAATCACTTATTTGAAGGAAGAATATCCTTCCGGAGCTTAATTTCATAACTAAAAAGAGCAGCACATAGTCACTGAGCTATCAGTCCTTGTTTAAAAAAATAATATGTAAACTGTGTAGCATTTCATGTGTGCTGCATTTTCACAAATCCTATCACCCTCTCAATTCCATTTTCTGTGATGCTTTATTTCTCAAAGATGAAGCTAAAAAAGTACACAAAGTTCCTGTTTGTGCGGGATCCCTTTGTGCGCCTCATCTCCGCCTACCGCGACAAGTTTGAGAAACTGCACACAACAAACAACCAAATATTCTACAGCTACGCTCGGGACATGCTGCAGCGCTACACTAACACGACGGCCCCTGCCTCTGATCGCGATGCGTTCGCCATGGGGATTCGCCCATCCTTTGCCCACTTCATCCGGTATATCCTGGACCCCCAGACGGAGAAGGACAAGCCGTTCGATTTTCACTGGCGGCAGATGTACCGGCTTTGCCACCCCTGCCAGATCCAGTATGACTTTGTGGGCCACATGGAGTCGCTCGAGGAGGACGCTGAGCAGCTTCTGCGTCAGCTGAGAATAGACGATGTGGTGGACTTCCCCGTGTCGAGGAACTCCGGGAACCTCACAACCAGCAACTTGTTGGGTGACTGGTTCAGCACTGTGCCCCTAGACGCCCGGAGGGAACTCTACAAGCTGTATGAGGCTGATTTCAAGCTCTTTGGTTATACGACAGACCTAGCCTGAGCTAACGCTAGACCTTTCTGCCCCCCCCCCCCCAGTGCAGCACTGTTATTGTGTCGACCAGAAGTATACCATTCTAACGGACTGTCAAAGTTATTTCCACAGAGTCGGCACACGTTGCTTTTTTTCTTAGACGGTGTGGTGGGTTCTTCAGCCATTCTCCTCATTTTCCACTGGTAATGATTTCCTCACAGTGTTATTTTGAGGGGTGCACACCGCATCCCACTTTTAGGCCAGTGCAGCCCATAACGTAAATCCAGGCTTTCATTTTTCGCACAGACGAAATGAAAGCCTGGGTATCGAGGCTACGACAGACCAGACTCCATCCTTAATGAATGACAAGCACTCCAGGAAAAATGACATCGCCTCCATGTTCAGATCAAGTGTGACAAACTGCTTTGTATGTGATTTGAAGGGGGGGAAAAGATGGCACATTGGTAAGGACTTTGCACCTTACGCCTGAACATTTCAAGTGTGATGAAATTAACACAAGCTCATATTTTGGAATTTACAGATTATTGTTAAAGATGGAGTGCCGTGATTTTTTCCACCCTAAAACATGATCATCAGGTCTTATTGCTATATAAGGAGGTATCGTTTTTTTTCAAAAAAGTGTAGGCCTACAGTATTTTTTAAAATGATGTTTTTATGTGGGCAGGCCCACCAGTTCATTAAGTATGCCTGGTTTACCTAGATACGCATTTTCATTATGCCCACTTACCCATACCCCCCGCAGAACAACCTAATATACTCAATTCTCAAAATTGATCCCCCTGTTAAGGGACTAATCTCAGAATTGTATAGTACAATACAGGACATTTGTGCTCCTACCTGGAACAACAACAAGTTGGCATGGGAATTAGATCTTGGAGTGGAAATTCCAGAGGACATTTGGAATTCAAGTATCTCCATAATTAACTCTGCATCATTTTGTGTACGACAAAATCTGATACAATTCAAAGTATTCCATAGACTGCACTACTCCCCTGAAAAATTAGCTAAGATGTACCCGGCGACCCGTTTCAACTGCCCAAGATGTCACTATCCTTCAGCATCTCTCGGCCACATGTTCTGGTCCTGTCCATTACTGATAGACCTCTGGTCCGGAGTCTTTGAATGTTTCTCATCAATGGGGGATTTGACACTACGTCCCAACCCCCATACCGCCATCCTGGGGGTGGTCCCAAGAGAACTGAGCTCTTCGGGCCAGTTGAAAAGTGCGATTGCTTTCGCCTCACTGCTGGCCCGAAGGCTCATATTAAAGAACTGGAAGGCAGATAAACCGCCCTCTGTGGCTCAATGGATCCAAGAAGTCCTGTCTATGCTAAAGCTGGAGAGAATCAGGTATAATGTCCATGGCTCACGAGAGAAGTTTGACAGAACCTGGTCTACGTTTATCTCATAATTATGCTGAAAACTTCACATTCCCTTAGGGGACAGATGAATACACCGGTAACTAGACCCCTAGTGGGGGCTGGGGTCGATGTGGCCGGAACATACCTCCTTCACGGGATTACGATTGCTGGTGGCGGTTACTTTTTACTTACTTTTTACTTTTATCCATATTTTTTACTATTACAGTACCTTTATTGTCTTTGTTTTTGTTTTCTGTCTTTGTTTTTGTTTTTGTACTCTGTGTATATGTGTGCTATCATATCTCTCTATATACAGTTTGTGCATATATCCTTGCATCTGTCTGTCTGCTGTCTCTGGACGGGGGGAGGGGGTGGGGTACAGGGGAGAGGGGGAAAAAAAAGAAAATTTGTTTTGACTGAATCGCCTGTCTGCCTGTATTGACATTTAAAAAGGAATAAAAACAAAGTAAACACAAGTATGCCTGGTTTGCCTGGTTTGGATCCACCTGAACTGAAGCCACACCCACAGCTATAGTTGTATGATAAAGGGGGAGGTTGCATAGAACACGTCAGCTTGTGACTGAGCCAACTGGTTTCTACTAGTTTTCAAGTCCTCCCCTCTGGTGATCGCCACGATTAAAAGGGAGCGCTCTGAGTGTATGGGGCGTTTGAACGTGTGCATTTTCAGGCCAGTGTTGGTATGCCACTCCGCTGCCATAATTATCCCTCCACGTACCATTGAGGTGCATTGCTTTTTGTCAGTGGGCAAATCTAAACTCCCGCATTTATAAACTTCCAGAAAGAACATTAACAAAAGTGATGTTTATTATAAAATTACACTATGATCTAAATTTATGTAGAACCAGTCTAAATTGAAAGGCATCTTTTAAGAAACCAGCTAGTTTCGCTCCATTTTGAGACGTTTTGTGATATTTAACCAATTGTGAACATTTAAATCGGTTTTAATTGGGGTTTTTTTTCACAGTTTTGTTTATTCAAGATTCAGGGTATACAGTAAATCAAATAATGACAGTATATGTGACACATGACAGTGACACCCATACGGAACATATCAAAGAGATAACATGTATATATAAATGTTGTGAGCACCATACACAAAATATTGTGGTAGCATAAAATAAAAAGAATAAATACAAAGCATAGTCCTATGTTAACATGGAAGCGACACTGATACAAACCACATAACCTGAATCAAGTTTTGAAACAAGAACAAGACAAACGTACGACAAGGCAAGACAAGACAAGAGTCACAAGACACAACATGGCATGGTCATTGGTCACCCTTCTAAAACATAATGGACGTGGCAGTGCATCCACACATGGCTCCTAATAATAAATATACTGAACAACCCAGCTGCGTAGAGAATCTATAGCATGCTCAAATCCAGGATTAAACTCATTCAATCTGGAATAGTTTGGAACTCCATTTTGCTGTGCTGAGCTAAATGAGAGCAGGCCTATTTTCTTCAGTTTGTATCGTTTCTCTGAACTGTCAAAAATAAAAAACTTAGCCCATAGGACAACTTTTGTTTTTTTCAACCAAGGTTCATGTTTTAGGTGGTTATTAGAAGAGACATCTTTACTGAGATTACCGATTAATTCATCAAATGAATTCATGTGCTTGAATGTATAATTTAATTGAAATTGAAATTGAAAACAGGACAGGGGCTGAGTGGAGAACAAAGCTATAGTAGAGCAACGCTGCTTCACTCTCCTGTTTTAAGTGCCGTGAGCAAGGGATGAATATGACACACACACTACACACATGCACGCACTCACGCACGCACACACACACACACACACACACACACACACACACACACACACACACACACACACGACCGTTGATGAGTGTGTGTGTATGTATGTGTGAGAGAGAGAGAAAGAGAGAGAGAGAGAGAGAGAGGGAGAGAGGGAGAGAGAGAGAGAGAGGGAGAGCTAGGACCCTTAGGGGTTCAGAGTCTCGCTCAAGGACACTTACTCTGACATTAACTCTATTATGAATGCTCATAATAAAGTGCTATGTGCTCAAAGTGAGGTTCATTTAGCAAACGTTTCGGTCCTGGGACCTTCGTCAGTGCTATGCTGGTCAGCTGGTTAAACTTCATCTGTGATACAATTTCATATTTTCACATGAGTGTCATAAGTGTCTTCACATGACATCTATGAATGCTCGTCACACCTTTCTATTTTGGGCGGGGACCCCTTTCGGTGTTAAGCATTTTGTTAAGCTTTAGCTTAGCCTATTGAAAAATAGCAGATCTACAACTTCAGTGCCACGCTACGAGCTTGTAGGTCTGCTATTTTTTTTTTTAAAGTAAAAATGTGGCCCAAATGTTTGAACATATTCTTTCAGAGCGTTCGATTTTAGCTCAAATCTTTGCTTCTGGGCGGGGGGGACAACAACAACATATTTTCAGATGGGGGTCGGCGGCCAATTACATATATTTGGGGGGCCTTGACATGAAAATGTTTGAGAACCACTGACATAGAAACATGGGTTTTAACAGGATTTAGAAGGCATTATTTTGTAGAATCGTCTAAATGGGTTAAGTATGGCTTCTATACTAAAACAGGTTTGCCTAATCGCATCTCGCGATGTACGTATGTATTTCAGAAAACAAAGAGCCAGGTATGTGGGAGATGCTTCTATGAAGGCGGGATTAAGATCAAGAGTCATTAACTACAACAATTTTAGCTGTGCAGTTCCAAACTAATTCAAGCTTACACGCTCACATTTTAACCACTTACTGCACAGGAGAGGTGTACAATGTACATATGAATGAATTAATTAATTAATGAGTTTATTTCGAACATTATTTGAAATCAAATACATTAAAACACTGAAACAAAAATAAAATACTCCAATGTCCGAAAAGGAGTAGGGTGAAGTATTAAACTTATTAAGCCCCTACCCCCTTTTGCTTTTACCCATATAACTTAAAAGTATATATACATGTGTACACACAACAACCCAGTTTATCGTTGCTTAAAGACATGAAAATAGAGCAAATGAAAACAATCTCCTCGTCTAATACCTACTAAATATAATCATTTTATATGACCTCCTAAAGTGGTTAATGTTAGGGCTGAGTTGAACCTCCTTACTCAGTCTGTTCCACAATTGAACTCCACAAACTGAGATGCACATAAATCTTCGATTTTAATTTAACACAGTGTACTTTGAAGTTAAGTTCTCGTCTTAAATTATAAGAAACGGGTTAATACAATTACAGTTAATTATGGCTTCTATACTAAAACAGGTTTGCCTAATGGGCATCTCGCCATGTACGTATGTACAGAAAGCAAAGAGCCAGGTATGTGGGAGATGCTTCTATATTATGAAGGCGGGATCGAGAGTCATTAACTGCAACAATTCAAGCTTACACACTACACAGAAGAATACAGCTCACATTTTAACCACTCACTGCACAGGAGAGGTGTACAATATACATATCAAGAAACGGGTTAATACAAATATATATATATATATATATATAGTTGAGGACTCAAGGATATAAAGGCATTTCAGGTAAGTGATAATATAATTACTCTGTAACCTCACCTGTATCTGCAGTATTGTAAAGACCCTGCGAAAGACCCGGCCGTTTGAATGGTTTAGAGTTGGAGGCCGGGTTTCGACCCTGTTTTAGGAACACAAGGCTGCTGTACTTTATACCTCATACTTTAATGCTTAGTATGAGGTATAAAGTACAGCAGCCTTGTATTCCTAAAACGGAAAGATTGGGTATTGGGTAAGACTGACGTTATGTCTCAACCATTACTATATGGCTCTTGTCTCAGCCACCGTGGTAGATATTTTGACATTCCGTTTTGTACAGGTTCATGCCGATGTTCTGGGCATCTTTGTAATGTTAGTGTTAGTAAAAAGCCTAACATCAGTACTTTTCCATTCACTGTAGTCAGGGGCGGCCTTAAGGATCGGGAGGCCCCGTTCATGACGTCATAATTTAATAATTAATAATCATATTTAAAATTTAAAATATATATATTTTTTAATTTTGTTACTTTACTTACTAAAAAAACCTGGCAACCCGTGCCCCGCGGTCCTTTTCCGCTAACCTGAGCGGGGCTCCCTAGCCTGCTGGAGGGGCTCCCATCACCCTGAGAGAAAAAAAATCACACCTGTGTGAACTGAGTGGTGCAATTCCCCCCCCCCCCCCCCCACACACCTATCTCTCTCTCTCTCATATTAGCAGGCAGCAGGCACAGCAATACCCCTCTCTCTGTTTCTGTCGCCCCCTACTGGTATTAATAAGTCACATACTCGTGCTCACTGATACACACAGGTACACAGACATTGCTGGTTGTAGGAGTGGTTGCACCACTCAAAAAAAGGAAAATAAATGCAGCCTTGAGCCTACCAATGTTTTCGGGTCAGACATAGGCCAGACATAGGCCTACTGCTACAACAAGGATTAAGCCTGTAACCCTGCATCAGACATAGGCCTACTGCTACTACAATGATTAAGCCTGTAACCCTGCATCAGACATACTGCTACTGCAATTGTAACCCTGCATCAGACATAATGGTACAACAATGCTGCCGCACGGAAATATGAAAATAGCCGATATACAAGTGTGGAGCTGCTATTTTCAGTGGGAAAAAGCATTCATTTATCGGAAACCGTGTTCAAAGCGATTGAAATAATTGTGATTATTAATAATTTACATCTCCCCAGCCCTGACGCCATGGGAACGTCCAGATGGTTCAGTGTGGTCATGCTCCTGGGCTCTGCCTTCATGGTCCTCCTGATCATCGTTTACCTGGACGACCTCGTTGTCGAGCCCCTCCAAGCTCCACGCCACGCCCACAAGCTCCACGATAGACAGGTTAGATTCTATGTATATGAACTTAATTATTAACTATAACAGTTACCATTAATGTGCAATACACAAACAAGCCCATAACTAACTGTGTTGGTGTCATGCCTTGTTATTATTATTATTATTGATTTGGTGGTAGCGGTACATTGTTTCAATATGTTTTTTAATATTTAATGAACATTATTAGCAAGAGCTTGTGACTGAGTAATAACTGTCAATGAACTGTCAATGATTGGGGACATGGCATAAACTTTACTACACCTGCTTCCAATTCATTATCATCAATTAGCTGGCTTGGAAGTGGCGGTTCAAGTTGTAAAGTGTATGTTCTATTTATTGATACGGTAACTGAAATGCATTGCTGAAGGATACTAATTGTTTTAAATGTATTTATTGATTTGAAGTTGAATTGAATGTGAGTCATCTCTCCCTCTTCACTCTTCAGTGGCATTCCTGTTGACTGGGAAGGTACTAAGTGCTGCAGAGGAGGAGGGGTGTTTGATTCGAGAGCAATCTTATTTAAAACCAAACTATAGTTTGTGTATGAATGGACGTCCGGAATTTCATGTTTAAGTTCAGGTTTAAACCTTCAGTAATGGTGTGTTAACTCATTGGCCTTTGTATGCTTATGGTGAGTTAATTGAATTGCCAATTTGCTGTGATACAGTTTGGTATGTCTGTCTCCTATAAAGGGGAGACTGCAGCTGATGTGTGTTAGTTAGACCTTGGTTGACACACAGGTAACAGCCTAAGTGAGAGCTGCCAGGGCCCTTTGGAATGTTTATCGGTTAAAAAAACAGACAAAAAGGTTTCATGACATTCATTTATTTCTATTATTATTCTTTTAGGTTGTATGACCTCACACAACCTGCACTTTGAACATTCAGTGGATTTCTCTGTGTGTTCTGAAGCCTTTTTAGTTGCAATGAAAACAGGCAAACAGGCCTCAACAGTGACATCTGCTGGCAAATTGGTATGTCATTGAGGATTTGTGGACTCTTGCATCACAGTCCACAGGAACATCTGAGCAGTTGTTTGAGCCAGAAAATCCACTGAATGTTAAAAGTTGGTGGGTGCACTACAAAAACTTTTATGTCACGATCCCTTTAAACCATTGCAGACTTTTAGCAGATTTGCTATTTTTCAATAGCTAAAAAAAAAAATTGGTTTGGGTTGTGTAGTTACCTTGCCATGATGTAACTCCAAATGTGGACAAGAAATAAAAAAGTCAATGAGGGCCATATTTTGAATTATCAAGGTAACTGCACAACCCAAATCTAAAAAAAAGTGGTCTAACGCTTTAACCACTTTGAATTTAATTAATTTAATTTGGGCATGGCAAAAACGGTCAAAATGTTGTCAAAACTAATTGGGGAAAATATTTTCTCCGGCTGCCTCCTCAGGAGGCAGTCCCATCTGCCTCCCCTGCTCTTCGGCCCACTTCCTCACCCAGCCTGCCTAGCTCTCCGCCTCCCAGCCTGCCTGGCTCTCCGCTGCCCGGCTCTCCGCCGCCCAGCCTGCCCGGTTCTACGCCGCCCAGCCTGCCCGGTTCTGCGCCGCCCAGTCTGCCTAGCTCTCCGCCTCCCAACCTGCCTGGCTCTCCGCCTCCCAGCCTGCCTAGCTCTCCGCCTCCCAGCCTGCCTGGCTCTCCGCTGCCCGGCTCTCCGCCGCCCAGCCTGCCTGGCTCTCCCCTGAAACCACACAAACAAAACAACTTTTAACAATTTATAAACACCATGGATGTATATGACAGTCACGCTGTATTTCCTTTTTCCATATTAATGAATTCCACATGTCACACAAACATACACGATGCAATGCAATATAACTGTACAAACAAAATAACAGGTAACACAATTGCATGATGTTAACCATGGCAACGAATGGTGTCTGTTTCCTTTTTCTGCACAAGGAGGTCGAGTGTATTTCCAAACAGTTTTTTATACCCAGCACCCTAATCAAGGGAACTTGATTCAGCTGGAGGGGCACTTCCTGACGAGGGAACCTCCCGAGAGCACTTCAAGCCATGGGACTGGTTTCAGAAAGGGCCTGGGGGTCAGCCTTCATCCAATCAGTATAGAGAGGGGCCTTCCGCCAATCATGATCGAGCGGGGGGCGGGCTTTGGTGTGTGTGCTGTTGGCCTATCGCCCCTTATATAGGACCAGGTGTAAATTATTATTATCTTGCCTATTTAACCAATGTAAAGATTGCTATGTGCTAATTAAAAGTTCACATTAGACCAAAGTATAACTGAATAGGTAAAAGATAATAATAAACGGCTGAAATTCTGTGTGGGTGGATATCTGACAGAGAAAATCTAATGCTTTTTGGTGGTTTGAAAGAACCGTGAGTGGCTAATGTGAGAGGGACATTTTTCATACATCTTTAAGTGAGAATTATGTCATACTGTGCAGATTGTAGATTGGCTAGTTTTTTCTCAATGTACATGAATAGGCAGTAACAACTGCCTATTCACATGCAAGGCAAAGTGTCACTCACAAAGCAGCAATAAAAAGCATTGGTGGTAGTAGCTAGCTCCTGCTGTATACCGAGTGCAACTCTCGGAAAATATTACATAGACACGCTCACGTGTTCTGAGCTTGTTGATCGGTTATTTTCACCGTCAACTCTGTCATATTATGCTGAAGTAATATATAATTTATACAAACCAGCAACGATTGAGTAAAGTTTCAGAGTTGAATTGTTAGAGATAAACCTTCCTGAACTGTACTGAACGGACAGGAGCAGAGGCGGCTTCTACTTCAGGAGATGTGCAGCAGTGATAACTTCACGTTCCCTGAGAAGAAACACTCCTTCGATGACATCCCTGACAAGGAACTGGACCATCTTATAGTGAATGACGAACACGGCATCATCTACTGCGCTGTTCCCAAGGTACATGTAGGCCTACTGTAGCCCTTATGATGGGGGAATTTGGTCATTAATTAAAGGAGAATTCCATGCTAGAAGGCTTTTTTTTAACCTTTATTTGTAGTTGTTACGTCCCCACCAAAGAGGTCCAGGTGTTATTTTGTGCAAAAGCGCATTATTGGCTATTTCCCCTACCATAAGCCCTCAATGAATTGAATTGAATCTCTGCTCTCTCCTGAGCAGAGACTTGACAAATATGTTCATCTAAAATCTGCATGCATGCAGGCACTAACTTCACAAATGATATAATGCAGAGACAAAATGTTTTTATAATCGTCATGGGGGCCCGCCCAACCGATCGTTTTTTCTTTTTCGTTTCAAACTAAACCCGTTTATGGTTCTTAACACTTTTTAAACGTGTCACAGTGTTTAGATTATAAACAGAATTGCAGGCTAGACCTGTCCGCCTCGGCAGGTTCTGTAGAACTGTCGCTGTGATGGCGGAAGGTTTCAACGGCAGGCTGGCATCGCTGTTGCCAGCCAGGGTGTTCTTGCTGGTGGTGGTTTCATATTGTGAACAAGTAGCCTAAGCAGAGTACTACAGTACTGTATGCATGCATACCCATACCTGGCAGGTGAAAACAAGCACCCAGATTAGCATTTCAATGCCTGTTCTGCATGTGTACAAGGGACAGGCAACGTGGTCCACCCCCCACCACCCCCCGTCCCGGACAGTGATGAAAAAAGAGGTGTGAAGGTGCCAGACTTGGATGGTTAGAGCGGCGCGATTACATACAAAGTCAATGCAAGACGAGAATTGCATGAACGGGCGCAACCTGGTGCGGTACAAACGGGACAAACCGAGGCGAATATAAGGTCCAATTGGGGCCAAGATCCCTGGTCCAATTCCTCATGGGGGCCCTGGCCCCCACAGACTCTACGTCACTGAATTATAATGTATCACGGATTCAGGTTCTGGCAACTTTTTCAACTTTAGGTTGGGTCCACTAGCTGGAAGCGGGTCATGATATTTCTGAGTGGGAGTCGACAGCAGGACGGTTCCCCCTACAAGGACCCACTGGCTGTCCCCTGGGATCTGATCCACAACTGGAGCACACATTTCACCTTTGACAAGTTCAGAGACCGCTATGGCAACTCCTCACGCCAGCTCATGAAGGTAAGTCTATGACAAAAACCTTTCAGAAAGCTTGACCAGTTCCACAAACGGGTAGCTGGTCTAATAAATAAATAAATAATTATCAATATGTTGACATTTATTTAATCACTTATTTGAAGGAAGAATATCCGTCTGGAGCTTAATTTCATAACAAAAAATAGCAGCACAGTTGTCACTGAGCTATCAGTCCTTGTTTAAAAACATAATATGTAAACTGTGTAGCATTTCATGTGTGCTGCATTTTCACAAATCCTATCACCCTCTCAATTCCATTTTCTGTGATGCTTTATTTCTCAAAGATGAAGCTAAAAAAGTACACAAAGTTCCTGTTTGTGCGGGATCCCTTTGTGCGCCTCATCTCCGCCTACCGCTCCAAGTTTGAGACACTGCGCAAAAACAACCAAGAATACTACAACATTCTGCAGCGCTACGTCGCCATGGGGCTTCGCCCATCCTTTGCCCACTTCATCCGGTATATCCTGGACTCCCAGACGGAGAAGGACAAGCCGTTCGATGTGCACTGGCTGCAGATGTACCGGCTTTGCCACCCCTGCCAGATCCAGTATGACTTTGTGGGCCACATGGAGTCGCTCGAGGAGGACGCTGAGCAGCTTCTGCGTCAGCTGAGAATAGACGATGTGGTGGACTTCCCCGTGTCGAAGAACTCACAACTCAACAACCTCACAACCAGCAACTTGTTGGCTGACTGGTTCAGCACTGTGCCCCTAGACGCCCGGAGGGAACTCTACAAGCTGTATGAGGCTGATTTCAAGCTCTTTGGTTATACGACAGACCTAGCCTGAGCTAACCAAAAGTTAATACACCATTGCACATAAAAACGACTCCATTGTGTCTAATGAAATACTGTCACCTCATTGACGCATGAAAAACTGGAAAAATACAAAAATGGTGGCACTCCATCTTTAAGTATGCCTGGTTTGCCTGGTGGGTGGTGATGGGTGGTAGGCTTACTTATCTGCGAAAAGAAAAGCCTGGTCACAACCTAAGGCAGAGAAGCTATCGGCGGATGTATCCTCCGGATTCCGGAGGATACATCCGCCGATAGCTTCGGCCTGTTCCGGAACAGCCGTCAAATGTATTTCCCCCGGATACGATATTTTCCCGACCAATTGTCATGGTCTACAGACCATGTCTCCCTGTCAGCCACTCCCACATTCCATTCCTTCTCTCAGTCCTTGTCTCACACCTGCTCATCAGCCCAACAGTGCCATGCCCCTTTCACACCTGAGAACATTTCCCCAATCAACCCACCTCCTATAAAGACTGGACTCATTGCACACACAAACTGTGGGAACATACTAGGCATGTGGAAAATAATCGATACGTATCGATACATCGATTATGACGTGCGCGATGCGAGTGAATCGGTTCATTCACTGTGTGTCGGTAGAATTGACGGGTGAAATCTCGATGGATCGTTCGCGGAGTGCTTGTATCGGTAAAATCCGTGGTTGCACTGTTTTTTCATGGTAAATTTCACCCTATCCTGTGTTTCCGAGGCGCATTCAACGTACCATCAGAAAGGAAGAAAAAAAAAGGTCTCTCGCGAGTCGCAGCGCAGACACAGGGGCAGGGCGCGTTCGGAAATAGCGCACTGAGCCCACTGTGCAATGCAAACTAATAGGAGAGTGTGCTCCGGTGTGGTATTTCCGAACGCGCCCACAGTCAGTGAACAGAAGCTACCGTACGACGGTGCAGAGGGTGCTTCCCGCAGAGGAGACACGTTGAGAACAGACAGACTCAGACTATAATAGCACCCGCGACTAACAGAAGTGAGCCCCACGCATTAAACAAGAAGCACCACCTTTACTCTTTAGCTTTATAAAATAGCTGTCCGAGTAGCTTTGTCCGTCGATCAGTTGACTTTTCACTGTAGCGCTGCGTGCTGGACTGCTGGTAATGAGCCACACTCCACAGCTGTGCTTGCTGATTATCCGACGCAAATCTGCGTCGCGATCATTATCAATTTGTAATTAAAGAAAGCTTCTGCAGTCTGCACACACGTGTACAACAACAACAACGCCACAGCAACTTTCCACTGTCCAGCTTTCCCCTGCTGTTCTCTGGGATAGAAGCCTTATTTATATTCTGCAGCAAGACGGTGTCGCACGCCTAAAATTGCAGATCCACAAGCTCACAGCGGGGCGTGGATGAGACGCGTTGTGAGCTTGTACATCTGCTATGTATTTATAACGTTAATAATACATGCAGGCCAGGGTCTTCAATGTTTTTCAGGTCAAGCCAAGGACCACTTAGCTGAGAGTGAGAGATCAAGTAGGGACCCCCATATAGGCAATTATATTATAAAACTGTTGCAGATTAAACTAGACATAGACTTGTTTGACAGCACTACAAGTGTGACCTGTAATTTTTGTTTTGTTTATTTGTTTCTTTTCTATTTATATGTTGGTAACATTAATTGATGAACGATAGGCTATTACATTTTAATCTCTTGAAACCTCTATACTCAAAACCTCAAATTGACCTTTGAGATATAATAATTATACTATAGCCTATGATTATTAGTAATCTAACAATTCCACAATAACCAGCAGAGAGCAGACCCTTTGTTTACTTACAGAATTCTATAAGTTGGGTTGTTTGAGATGCAGAGCTATAATACTAACCTACAGTAAAACAATAAATTGCTTTGAATTTAAATGTAATGCATTTTTACATGTTTTGGGAAATTAATAGAGCTTTAATATAAATCCTTTCTATTGTGATGAATCGCCATCAAAGCGTAACGGTAGAGGGGTGAATCGCATCGTATCGCATTGATTTGAACTAAATGGTTATCGCATCGCATCGCATCGGGAAGAGGGAGAATCGTATCGCATCGTATCGCCAGGGGATTCCATGTATCTCTAATGTATCGTATCGCTGGCAGTGCATCGAGATGCGTATCGAATCGTGAGATGAGACGAGATTCACATGCCTAGAACATACGTGTAAACCTTTGTCTGGTGCTCAACCTAGATGTTCCCTGATGTGTCCTGTGATTCTCCTGTACCTTGGAAGTCCTTGTTCTGTAAGGTTTTTGCATTTTTTTGGACTTATTTGTGTTTTGCCTTGTTTTGCCTTTTTGGATTTTTGCTTTGTCCTTTTGTAAAGTTTGGCCTTTGGCTCCCCTGAGTTTGCTTGTGTTGTTAAGCTAAGCTGCTTTCTGCTAATAAATCATTTAATTTGAACTTTCATGCTCTCTGCCTCTGCATTTGGGTTCAGTCCTTCCGCCACCGTGACAGTATGTTCCCACCACATTGAACCCAGCAGACAGAGTTTAGTTTTTTTAGTTTTCTAAGTATTTTTCCCAGTTTCGAACAAGCTGCTGAGGCCTTCCAACATGGCTGATTTGCCTTTTTCATATGGAGACTTTGGAGTGACAAAGAATGTCTTTTATGAGGATCCCCAGTTCCTTGAACAACAAGTATTGGAGGCGGGATCCGAAGTTTGCTCAGTATATGGGCTTTTTCAGATGGGAGAGTCGGGGAGTCATTTTTCTCCGGCTGCCTCCTCAGGAGGCAGTCCCATCTGCCTCCCCTGCTCTTCGGCCCACTTCCTCACCCAGCCTGCCTAGCTCTCCGCCTCCCAGCCTGCCTGGCTCTCCGCTGCCCGGCTCTCCGCCGCCCAGCCTGCCCGGTTCTACGCCGCCCAGCCTGCCCGGTTCTACGCCGCCCAGCCTGCCCGGTTCTGCGCCGCCCAGCCTGCCTAGCTCTCCGCCTCCCAACCTGCCTGGCTCTCCGCCTCCCAACCTGCCTGGCTCTCCGCCTCCCAGCCTGCCTGGCTCTCCGCTGCCCGGCTCTCCGCCGCCCAGCCTGCCTGGCTCTCCCCTGAAACCACACAAACAAAACAAAACAAAATAACCGGGTATGTATACAGCACTATATAGGCTACAGTTAATTGATTTAGCGATTATCATTATTATTATGTTTTATTTATTATAACTACTACTATTACTGTATCCTGCACTCACTGACAGGACACAGTGAATAGCATTGACAGTATGACAATTGAGACTAGAATAGTCTCAATTTTGGAAAAACTGCAAAGTGTGGTTGCCGCAATCACTTACATAGGCCCCTCCTACTATTTTTGCTAGTCAATTACAATGTCACGTTACCCCTGCGATCATGTGGAAGTAATTCGGAGGGGTTAGATTTTTTGCATTTGCGGCATTTTGGAATTGCTTTTGGCAATTAGATGACCGTGCATGTGTGTAGTGTGTGTCATCAGATCTCTTTTAAAAGAGTGGCTGTGTTCACTTCATTTTCTTAATTGAATATATCATGTGCACTGATTCACCATTGATTAAACTGTTGACAGGGAGTATGTTTGAGGTGTCCTGATAATATACAGTACAATCTTAACGATCGTTGCAAGCCAATAAGGAAGGAGAATCTTCCGTCATCACGGTATATAAAAGGTTTTCATGCACACCTTCCAGTCAATCAGAAATGAGTATTCACTAGACCATGGTATAAGAGACATCTTTACTGAGATTACCGATTCATTCATCAGATGAATTCATATGCTTGAATGTATAATGAAATGAAAACAGTGGAGAACAAAGCTAGTAGAGCAACGCTGCTTCACTCTCCTGTTTTCAGTGCCGTGAGCAAGGGATGAATGTGACACACGCACTACACACACGCACGCACGCACGCACGCACGCACACACACACACACACACACACACACACACACACACACACACACACCACAGCAGAGGCGGAGCCAGCAGAGAGAAGATGCTGTCAGGTTGCCGTGGTTGCAGTCTCTTGTTTCCAGTGGCGACCGACCGTTGACGAGTGTGTGTGTGTGTATGTATGTGTGTGTGAGAGAGAGAGAAAGAGAGAGAGAGAGAGAGAGAGAGAGGGAGAGGGAGAGAGAGAAAGAGGGAGAGCTAGGACCCTTCAAGCCTTAAGAAATAAGGAAGGGGACATTGGTCTATGTGCTGCCACTGCTCCTCTCCTCCTTTCCTCCTTCTCTCCTTCTTCTCTCCTCCTCTCCTCCTCCTCCTCTCCTCCTCCTCCTCTCCTCCATGGATTAGCAACGCTGCACATTGGATTCAGCGATAGTCTCTCTCCTCCTCTGGTGATTGGAGCTTGAGCATTTTTGTGCTTTGTGAGAGAAAAAAAGGGAAGGATCCATCCATCCATCCATCACTCCACCCCTCTCTTCAAATGGGAGGTGAGGATGATGAGTTGTCTCCTTTTTAGTGTCACTGGTGAAGACAGGACAGGAAGACATGAAGACAGACATGGACACAAAGATGGTGGATGTCCTCTGCTGGCTTTCTGAGACCCTGAATAAACTCCACTACACCTCCTCTCTCCTCCTCTCTCCTACACCAGTCCTGCGTGCTTGCTGTTAGGAGAGCGCCACCTAGACACGGTAGGATAGGACTGTATAGTCATTTGATTGTTATTTTTATTTTTTATTTTTGTGTGTGTGTGTGTGTGTGTGTAGAAAGGAGCAGTGTTTATTCTTTTTACAACAATGTGTAATTCATTTCTCATCCAGCCATTTTGCTGTGTTTATAGTATAGTATTTAGCTAATGCATTTAGCAATTTCATAATACACTTAGTATTTAACAAATGTGTGTTTATGACTCAAATGTTTTTGTTAGCATTGAGCAAGCATTATTTTATTTTTTTCATTTGTTTTTTACCCAGAACAGCTGACTGTATTCATTCATTCATTCATTCATTCATGCATTAATTCATTCATTACGATGATTTTTGTGTTAATGCCTTGCTCAGAAGCTTTATTTTTTAAGTTCATGCAATTAGCTGCTTACTAATAAGAACATTCTTTGTATGAACAATAGATTAGGGTTCTCTACCATTGTAGCTGGCCTTTGGCTAGGCTAGCACAGCAGTACTCATTTTCCTCTCTCTCTCTCTCTCTCTCTCTCTCTCTCTCTCTCTCTCTCTCTCTCTCTCTCTCTCTCTCTCTCTCTCTGTGTATCTCTCTTGCTGTTGTCTTTGTATAGCAGCAGGACGTAAAAGCTGTTGCGGTCCACAGCGTGTTCTTTTCCTTTTTTATAGGCCTTAGGTGTTATGTTTGAAAGTTAAGGGTCAGAGTTTAGGGTCAGGGAATACGAATCATGGTTTAGGGGTCACGGTCCAGGGATATGATTTACCAATGAAAGGTTTATGGGTCAGCGTTGATGGGCCAGGGTTTAGGGCTATGCTTTAGACTAGAGTCAGCTTTTCGGGTTTAGGGGTCAAATGATATGGGTTAGGGTTTGACCATTTTTCCTTCCTCCATTATCTTTACAGTAAGTCATAAATCCATGCCTCTATTGCAGCACTTCCCATCAAGAGAGTATATATCTGTTCTTCTTCAATGTTCTATCAACTCTATAAGCTGAACCTTATCCCTAACCCCAACCCTGAGAGGATACATAAGAGGAACATAAGACTGACCCCTCCCATCAACCCTAAAGTGACGCAAAAACAAGCACAGGATTTTAAAAACAAATGTGTCCGAAATTCTAAAAATAAACATTACTATGAAATCCTATGAAATAACACTAAAGCTAAACCTGACTTGATATGGATTAATTTATGAATCCTTTCAGTTTTTAGCTTTGAATACAAGCACTTGGAGATTATATACACATATCCACGATCAGAAGAAACATTATTTTATTATTATTGTTATTTTTAGCTCTCATATAAACTTCAGAAACTTCAGACTTCAGAGAATGAGTGTCTGGTGTGTGTTCTGAGCGCTCTCAGATCTCTAGTGGATCTCATGTGAATAGTGGGCGGCAGTGCCTCAGGGGTAGAGGCAGGATGGGAACTGCAAGGCTCCCAGTCAGCCTGGGCACACTTGAGCTTCCATGCGCGGACAGAAGAAGCTGTGGTCGGTGTCGGTGTATGAATGTCTGTGTAAATGGTTGAATGTAATGCCCAATCTATGTAAAGGTGTGTGAATGTGTGTGTAAATGGGTGAATGTAATGCCCAATCTATGTAAAGGTGTGTGAATGTCTGTGTAAATGGGTGAATGTAATGCCCAATCTTTGTAAAGGTGTGTGAATGTCTGTGTAAATGGGTGAATGTAATGCCCAATCTATGTAAAGGTGTGTGAATGTGTGTGTAAATGGGTGAATGTAATGCCCAATCTATGTAAAGGTGTGTGAATGTGTGTGAATGGGTGAATGTAATGCCCAATCTATGTAAAGGTGTGTGAATGTCTGTGTAAATGGGTGAATGTAATGCCCAATCTATGTAAAGGTGTGTGAATGTGTGTGTAAATGGGTGAATGTAATGCCCAATCTATAAAGGTGTGTGAATGTGTGTGTAAATGGGTGAATGTAATGCCCAATCTATGTAAAGGTGTGTGAATGTGTGTGTAAATGGGTGAATGTAATGCCCAATCTATGTAAAGGTGTGTGAATGTCTGTGTAAATGGGTGAATGTAATGCCCAATCTATGTAAAGGTGTGTGAATGTGTGTGTAAATGGGTGAATGTAATCTATATGTCAATTTGGATGAAAGCACTATATGCACCGTCAATTGTGATTGAATTCAGATTCAGATCTACAGTATAGTGAAATGTAAAGTATGGCTCCTCTGAGTTAAAAGTATCTAGACATATCACACGTGCGTGCGTGCGTGCATGCGTGCGTGCGTGTGTGCGTGCGTGCAGGTTAATTTGTTTGTTTGTCCCCGAAGGGCGATTTGGTGTACAGCGAAGCATAACAGGCAGACATGAATCACATAACACAGTAAAAAAAAAGCACACATAGAACAATAAAAACAGGGTGGCAGTTCAAGGTATAGCATTAGAATTCATAACAATTACATAAAACTGTTTAATTAACTAATTAATTCATATACAAAAAGCAACAAGTTATTTCCTCTACCTAGAGACACAGGCACGAAGGAGAACTTATACCTTGTTGTAACCTTTAGGCGAAGGCCAAAAGAAAGCAGCCTGTACTCAGTCAGAACTGAGGGGATGAGAGTTGTCCATCCGAATGGACTTCTCTTCTCTTCTTTTTGAAAGACTTGATCCAGGCTACTGAAATATACTCCAGCTATATCTTTGAGGCCGTTCTCACAATCCTACCAAGGTAGTTCGTATCGTCCCGTGGGTCTTGAGTGTGTCGATACTCGATAATGTTAGAATTCGTCAAAGAAATATGCAAACTAAATTAACAAGGATACGATTTACGTCAATGCAATGTTTGTGTGGTTCTTTATTGTCTGCAATTTTATAAACCTCAACGATCGTTATGGTCGTTGGTCAATCTGAATGCGGTAAAGCTATACATCGTCCGCTTTTTTAGATCTATAGATTTCCCATGGGGATGTCACATGTATGCATGTATACGTATGTATGTATATGTATTTCGTGCATAGACCTTCTGGTTACATGTAGATAGAAACATAATTTGGTTTGAGTTGATTCGTTTTAGTTAAGTTTCGTCAAAATGTTTGCTTCCGCATATTGTTCACTCCCTTCACTATGGGTTCCGTTTTCTGCCTGCACCCAGTACAAAACCCTGGTTACTGTACCTCCAGGCTCTGACCCTGCAGTCACTCTACATATCGTTGCTGTCAGGAGGAAACCACCTAACTCAACTGGTTTTAGATGTTTTAATTTTTATTATTATTATTATTATTTTTGCATAAATCAGTGCAATGAAAAGTAGTAAAACGCACTTCGGGCCTGGGCCACATGGCTCAGTGGTCCAGGCACCTTGGCTGGTAACTCAGTCTGGCAGTGTGCCGCGGGTTCGACTCCCGATCCCAACGGCCTTTACTGCATGTCTTCCCCCCATCTCTCTCCCCATTTCCTGTCAGCCTACTGTCTGTTCCTCCATAAAATATATAAAATAAAGGCAAAAGCCACGAAAAAAAAGCACTTCGGACAAGACCTCTTAACTCCATTGTACCCCCAACCTGTCCGCTATAAGCAGCTAACTCCACCACCTCTCCCCCTCTCATGCAATTAACTGAGAATATCTAAATATACAACACCAACTTTGATGAGGCAGTATTGCTTTGTTTTCGAAATATATTTTATTATATAATTTCCTGAACATTTTTATTTAGTACTATTATTATTTATTACTCTAGACCATCCTGCGTCAGGGCCTGTTGCTGCGTAGTGACGCCACTGAGGCAAGGATCAAGGGAGAGTGAAAAGGAACTGTGCTGTATATAATATACAGTATGCAGGTGGGGTCATTGGTATGGAGCCATTGTAATATGTGTCCTAAAGTTGCCTCAGGACTGCCAAGCAGATTGGGATCTTCTTGGCAGCAAGTTACACTCTAAAACAACTCCAAGCAGACAGGAGCTGACCTTGAAGGTTTTACTGCAGGGACAATTCAATTAACTAATTACAAACCATGTAGGCACGTACTACACATGAATGTAGAGTTATGAATGTCATACAATGACACTATTAAATAGTATGCTATATACTAAAGGCCTATTCATAGTCTGGATTTTCGGTGGTGAGCTGACCACCGGAGCTGAAATAACGTTGAGCGGTGGTGAGTAAAAACTAGCCTGGCTAATAAGCCAGACAATATCACAAGTAAAAACAGAGAGAAGGGCTGGAGCGGTGACGGTGGTTTGCAATAGCATAGCATTCTTCTTCGAAAGTCTAGTCTGGCACAAATGGATTGGGGCCTTATATGCAACTCCCCAGGATAGTTGCATCTAGATCCAAGGAATCCGGTGGGTAATGATTGTATGACTTACGGATCAAATGTTATACGACAAAACGTGTATAGTGATCCTCCTGGGAATGTGCGTGCACAGTTTCATGGCAATCGGATGCTGTGTTCCGCATTTGTGGCATTTTGTGCAAAACACATTTCATGCCTTACTGAGAAACTAGATCTTAATGAGTCTCAGAACTTTATAGTTATGCTTGCTGTCTCTTCAATACAAATAAGCTCATGGTCACAAACATCATCCAGGCAAGACAGGCAGGGTAGTCAGGTAACAGCTCAGTCGGGGGTAAGGCGGTCAACATGTGATAGAAAAGGCTGCCATACTGTATATTTATATTGTTTTCCAACGATCCAACGAGAATGTGAGGGAGGGTATGTTTTATTTTCTAGTGGATCAGAATAAGATCTTGCCAGAAGAGTTACACAAGGTCTGATTGATATTTAGGCAGGGGGGGGGGGGGGGGGTGGTGGTTTCAGGAAAAAGTAAATAATAAGGGATGGATGGGCATACTGTAATACATCCGAAATAGTATCAAATATGGATGACCAATAAGACTGTAAGGCAGGACGACAGGTCCAAAACATATGAAGAAGATTAGCTGGAGCCTGATGGCATCTATCGCACATTGTATCTACATCATCATAAATCCTGGCCAACCTATAACCTTGGTCCAGTACACCCGGTGGAGAAATTTACATTGCAAGACCCCATGCTTTGCACATATTGATGAAGTGTGAACACGACCCATAATGGCCCACAGGTTTCATCAGAGATATATATCTTCCTCCAGGTCCTGGGGCCAAAGATTGTATAGTAATGGTTGAGGGTACAGTAAATGAAGATCAAATAATGAGGTGTAAAGTAATGCTATCTTAGCTGATGCCATGAGTATGTCTATAGGTGAACTAGGTCGGGAAACTAGTACATTTTTGTCAAACACAATCACGGGAAGCTATAGTACATTTTTGACAAACACAATCACGGGAAGCTATACCAAATGTTAAATGCCCGATCTTGTAAAGAAGAAGGAAATAATGGATTAGCATACAGAGGGGTTAAAGCGGAATTCCACTCATTTTCAACATTTTACTATGTCATTAATATTACCTTATAGAGCTCTTGTGTGGGAATAATTTAAAAAGTGTTTCCTAGAACTGGAGGTCTGAAAAACATCATTAACATGGTGAATCACTTCAAGTCCGTTGCTCTCCCCTTGTTCCCCATATATGGGTAATTTTTGAATACCAAAATGGCGTTTAAACAGAGTCCAAATCGTAAGAGTCGACTTATACTGGACCCTGGCTGTCACCCTGAGTATAAACAAAAAAAGTTGATTGATTGATTGATTATTGTTATTATTATTATTATGATTGATATGAGTATGGGAGCCTACTGTTCCACGCAGATCGGTCCAGAGATTAGTTGTGCACAAAGACAGACACAGACGTTTGTGCTTCTGAGCCTATACGGACGGACGGACGGATTGACAGCGTCGAGAACATAGTCTTCGGCCAACAAGTATGCATCAAATGTATGGGAAATGTAACTCCAGTCATATACATGAAGTGAGGGCCAGGTCAGTGTATTACAGTAAACAAATACATTTAAGACTGTCATGGCAGTGGCTGCATTGAACAACAGAACAGGTTGATGTAGCCTATACAGCAGGTATTGCCCAGTTATACAAAATATGTAAATGGTTGGAAATGTAAGGACAAATATACATCTCCGATTCACAGTTCAACTTTATGTATAATTAAAAACATGCATCCCAAAATCGGATTATCGAAGGCCCTAGCCACCACAATACAACCACAAACTGTTTCATTGATAACCTGACTTTATATGCATCAAGTCATATTATCACACTCATTTAAGTTCTGACTTTAAGTTGAACGATAGACAAGTGTTTTGAACATTCAGAATCTTTGACCTACATCAAATGACAGGCCATTATTTTGCTCTCCTGTAAAGTGGGCGTCTGAGGCAGCACAGTATGGAATGGAATGCAGACCATTTGCTGATGGAATGTCAAGCATGTGGACTCGACGTGATCTCTTTATGTCTTATCTCCTATTTCTATACCTGAGACACGCACGCACGCATGCAGACACACACACACACACACACACACACACACACACACACACACACACACACACACACACACACACGAAAAGCTTTATCTCATTAGAAACCCTCCTCTGCCTTTCCCCTCCTCTTTCTTCCCCTCATCTCCTCGGCTCTCTTGTCCAATCTCTTGTCCACGAGCAGCTTACTTCAATAAGTATTGTTACATTCTCAAATAAAATATATCTATCACTCAATCCTCTCGTCGCTTCTCCTCTCCCCTCCTCTGCTCCTGCATGGTCTCTCCTCTCCTCTCCTCTCCTCTCCTCTCCTCCCTCCTTTCAGCGTAAATATTTCCCCTGTAGGAGATACTGCTGTTGCTAGGCAACCACTTACCCTTCATGTTCCATTTTTAGAATACAGCTGTGACAGACAGAGAGAGGGAGGGGGGCGGGGGGGGGGCAGACAGAATGAGGGGGGGGGGGGCAGAGATCGGTGAGACAGATATAGAAAGACAGACAGACATCGCAGGATCAAGCGATATAAAGAGAGAGATATTGAGAGAGATAGAAACAGAGAGAGAGCCAGGAAGATGTAGTGGAGTGGGGGAGGAGAGAGAGAGAGAGAGAGAGAGAGAGAGAGAGAGAGAGAGAGAGAGAGAGAGAGAGAGAGAGAGAGATTCAATATGTATTTGTACATACATTGGTTTATCTTGATTGTCTTGTTCCACTTGCTTTGGCAATGTACAGTAAATGTATGTTTTCTCATGCCAATCAAGCTCATTTGAATTGAATTGAGAGAGAGAGAGGGAGAGAGAGAGACAGACAGATAGAGAGACAGAGAGAGAGACAGAGAGAGAAACAGAGAGTAGTGGAGAACGTTAAGGTGGACTGTATTTCAGGTTACTGATGCAGGATTAAGCCAGGCTCGCCTTGGGTATGTGTCAGTAAAAACACAATGATGACAATAATCTCTTATGCTGGTCATACAGGCTCCAGGCTTGTTTGGAGGTAACTGTGTACCTAAATCTGTCTTGTACTGTATGTGAGTGTGTGGTTCATAATGTAGTAATAATGTTAAAGCTTCAATACATGGTAGAAAAGGTCATACTGTGAAGTTATGTCAGAATATTGTCCTGGGGCTAAATAGCAGATGGAGCACTCCTGACCTTGTAAAACCTCACTAAAATCCATTCACAGCATTTGAAATGTTGCCATTTACAATAAAAAACAAGAAATTGTTATGACTCGGTGTGGTGTGACCCAAATGCACAACAAGTAGAGGCAAAGCAGAGTAAAGCCCACCCGCTCTTCTCTACTCCCTGTACAGTGTACATGCACCCACGACTGCGTGGCTCTGTTCAGCTCCAACAAAGTGATCAAGTTTGCAGACAACACCACATGTCCTGTCATAGGCTTGACCACAGACGATGAATCAGCCTACAGGAGAGAAGTGGAAAACAATGGATAACAATGGTGCCAGAACAACCTGGCTCTCAACATAGAGTAGACAAAACAAAAGAGCTGATCTTCCACTACAGGAGACATCCCAGATCAGGGGTGCTGCAGTGGAAAGGGTCAGAGAGTTCAAATTCCTGGGGGTGCACATCACTGAGGATCTCACCTGGGCAGTACAGACAGAGCGGGTGGTGAAGAAAGCACAACAACGCCTACGCCTCTACTTCCTGAGGAGACTCAAGAAAGCTGGGATGGGCCCCAAAAAGTCCTAAAAGCTTTCTACAGAGGCATCACAGAGAGCATTCTGACTGGCTTCTTCACTGCCTGGTATGGCAGCTGCACTGACCGCAACCGCAAAGTAATGCAGAGGGTTGTGCGGACAGCCGAACGCATCAGCGGATGTGATCTCCCCCCCATCGAAGCCCCGTATGACGATCATTGTGTCAGCAAAGCTCCCAACCGCAGACTGTTTGAGATGCTGCCGCATGGAGAACGTTTTCGCAGTCTCAAAGCCACTGGGAATAGACTGTAAAAAAGCTTATTTAACCGAACAATCAGATACATGAACGAACTGACAAGAACCAGAGCGAAACCGGGCAGAGGAAAACATTCCCCCCCCCCCCCCCCCCCCTCTTCTCGAACTATCATGCTCAAATTGCACCTTTCTAAACTAATTGTTTATGAAACATAGCCTCGATTTGCACCTGTGTTGTATATGGAACATAACTCACTGTGAAGCTGTTCACAAACAAGTTTACCTAACTTTGCTATACTACAGGGAAAACATGCACATGTACATACCGTTACTATTTTTCGACTCCTTGATTGCTCTTTCTTGCACTCTTTATTCTATCCCTTTGTTTGCTGTGTTTTTTTATTTTTTATGTTATGCTATCTATGCTACCTATGCATTGTCTGTAATGAAGCTAAACTAAAATATGTTATACTCTTATGTACCTGTGCTGTACACAAGATGTAACAATAAAGTCCAACCTTGAACCTTGAATATTGCGTAGGCCTATTCCATAAGGAGCTGCACACTGACACCTGACTCTGTTCTCATTATGCAAAGGTTGCCCACAATGTCCTGTGTAACCCAGGTACAGAATATAGGTTAAAATGGGCTAAATCACCCTTTACAATAAATATATAAATACAATGGATTAAAATGGGCTAACTCATCCTTCAATATGAATAAAGAAATAACTGTTAAAAAGTCCTCAAGTGACAATTAATTAATTCAGTCATATCCCCTCACTACACTGAAATGTACACAGAAAACCCCCTCAGATCAGTTCATCCTTAGATGAGAGACATTGCCCAAACTGGTCTGAACTGAGTGTCAATTGAGCCTGTTGCCTGTGTGCAGGGACAGCAGTCCTAATCAATGAGAAAGAGAGAGAGAGGGAGAGCAGAGTGAGAACAGAGAGGAGAACTGCAGAGTGCAGACAGAGTGAAAAGCTAAACTTCTGTTTAAGAAAATATAGAATAATAATGTCAGTTGTGTAGAACAAAACACAGCATTAATGACATTAGGTTGTTGTGAGGAGCAACATTGAGTCATCTAAAGCAGTACTGAATCTCGTCTACTGATGTGCTGATTTCATTTGCAAACCCTGGTGAGTGACAAACAGTGTTTGATGCATTAGCTGCTAGGTGGCTAACATGAGGGAAGCCCCAGCACTAGTGATGACTAGTTGTTTGTTCAATGAAGAATTAAGTAATGCAACTGTAATTTACAGTTTGTTTGTTTGTTGTTCAGCTAAACACGTTTTTACACTAAAGTGTATTGTAATGTGTACTGCAGTGTCGTTTATTTGTAGTGTCTCACACATGCAGTGTGGTAGGAAATTGTCACACATACACTGCCCTGCAAGGAGCAGTGCAGTACTGGGCTGTGATACACAGACATACACACATTAGAACTGGACATTGTCACACGCATATACTCCACACACCCTCTGCCCTGTGAGGAACAGTGCAGGACTGGACAATTAAGAGTAGCACACACCAACTCTCTGCCCTGCAAGGAGCAGTGCAGGCTAACCGTAGACACACACACACACACACACACACACACACACACATTAAAAGTGTAGACACTTTGTGTCTTTTGGACTATTTCATAGCCACTAAGTGGTGTGTAGGGGTTTATTGTCAATTGATGTGTTTTGCTTTATTGTCTTGGTTATTGTGAATGTGAAGTGATTCTTTTTGGATTCAAATTCAAAGAGCAATTGATTGTGAAAATTGGATTGATACTACAGAACTGGTTTAAATACTGCAATTGAATTGCATATGGTGTCAGTCAGAGTAGTTGGGTGCACCCACAGATTCAAAAACCCTAAGATTCAGATATTGCTACCAAGGTACCTATTTCATTTATTGTCTTTTGTCATATGTTTGTGCATTGTTTTATTTGTTTCCCATTTCAATTTATATAAAAGTATTTGAGACGGCCAACTCGGTGACTTTCATCTGGTCTCATCATTTACCCCTCTGGCTCCAGTAGATGAACCTAACTAGTTCAACGTCTAACCCTTCATTGTAATTTGGTAGCTGTCCTACACTACCTATATGACACAAGTGTTACACCTGCAATATCAACAATGTCTGACTAAAGGCTATTGCCCAAGAGAATACGATCTGAATTCATAGTCTTTCTTATAGCTGCCCCAAAAGGTATGAAGTGCATTTGCTATCAAGGAAAGGCTAAAAGCTCCACTGCTGGGAAACTGTAGGCTATAGCACTATCTGCATCTTATTCAGCTGGAAGGACAGGGAGTACAATCAGTCTAGTGATAGGTCAAGTGTAGATGAGATTTTTATTTTTATTTTTTTAAATACATTACAAGAAAAATAAACAATTCAGATTGAACAAGTACAGCTATTTATGTCAAATTATTCCATACAAGACTTTTAAATCCATCAAGTGAAATCAAGTTCTTCAGTTTTAAGACTGATTTGTAGACCGGTAGTCGAACCGGATGTGACCATCTGGACCTGGATGCACCTTCATTATGCCAGAGTGCGTGAATGGGTACATACCCAGTGAATGAGTAGACTGGAATCAATTCCCTTTTCGGGTCTGTTCCGGGCTAGAGCGGTTAGAACTCATGGCAGAACAAACGCCGGAACCGGGAGTTCTACAGATGCTCTTCCAAAATAATTCCCCTCAGTCAGGGGTATTCAGTGAGGTGTTGAAATTGTCAGGACACCTCAGTGTTTGGACCCTTATACAGAGTAAACTCAGGAAACCACGACTTGAACTCAAACAGTCTTTACTTAACTTTGGTAAACCCTCACAGGGCAATATGACATATACTTACAACAGCAGTAACGCCCTAAAGGGCGAGGTCGCGTGCACGCATCCATCCGCCTCGTTGACGGCAGACTGCTGGGCGAGCGCTGGCCCTTTGGCATGGGGAGTCAGGTCAATATGGAATGAATTGTGTACTGGCCATATAAGGAGCATGTCTTGAGTGTACAGGGTTTGATGAGGTCAGATCAACATATGGAATGTAAGAGCAGGTCAGCTCCATAGGAGATCTAAGGGTGGTAGGGGGACATTCTCTTGAGTGTACAGGGTTTGATGAGATCAGGGCCTACATTTTTGGGCCTGTTTTCGCCGGCTGCCGGGCGCAGCTGCACTAATAACTTTGGGGCAGGCCTGTCTAGAGTTTGAATGGACAGGTATCAGTAAAAAATATCTGGAGTCCCCTTGCCAACCAAGAACCTGCGCAATGGGACAAACACCAAATCCATCCTCCGCACCTAACGAAAATCAACAAATAATGCTTGCAGTGCAGAATTAGAGCGATAGCCACTCATTACCAAATTAAAGAAGAGAGCGATTAAATTCCATAACCACCTAAAAGAAAGCGCACTAGACACGCTCCATTTGGATATTATAAGAACTAAAAGAAAGCTACCTGACATAATGGAAGGACGAAAGATACCCAAAACAAAAGCAAAATGGACCGCTATCTATCACTAAAAAGAAAATATACATTGGTACCTGAGCACGGTAAACAACCCACAACTTAGGAAAGCATTGACTATGTACAGACTCAGTGAGAAAGGCTGCCACAGACAGACCCAACTCCCAAGAGAAGACAGACTATACCCACTGCACACAAAATGTGGTGGAAACAGAGCTTCACTTTCTAACCACCTGCCCACTATACCGCAAGACATCAGATACACATATTTCCCACAGATTATACACACCCAAAGCGAGTTCGAATCTATGACCGACGACAAAAAACTCCCATACCTATTGGGAAAAATAAAACGATGTGCAAACGCAGCAGCAAGATATGTGTTGGAGCCAGTTTTATGTTTTCTTTATTTGTTCACTTCTTCCGTAATGTTTTCATTTTCATATATCAGATATTGTTTTGGAAAAGAGAGTGTTATAATTTGGATTATTAGAAGCCTCCATCTCTAATTTGAATCCCTGCTATGTCATGTCAATTTAGTGAGCCCCTTTGCACTTCCTGTATAATTTCTCCCCTTCAAAGTAAAAGCTCCCCTGCAGTGATTGTGGAACAGTTATTTTTAACTTTTATTTTGAAAGGTTCACTGGGAGCCAGGAAGTGCCGTTGCTTGTTTAAGGTCACTTGGCATGCTTTTTGAGAACAATGGAAAAGGTTTGGTGAGGCTGGGAAGGCATACAGTTTTTGACCTTACTCACTTATTTTTCTGTTATTATTCTGATATGGAGTACGAGTCAAAACACCCCAGGGCCCTCACCATGTGGAGTTAGAGGTTTGGATTGTCGAATGCCTCTACTGTTGCGACAAAATGGAATACAACCACCCTACTATCTGTACCAAGCAGACCTACTGCACATGTAAACAGAGCTGCTGCCTTTAACCTGAGCTTTTTTGTATACTAAATACTTCCACTGTGTCTGTGTGACGCACATGGATCTTCAGAGTGTTAAGAGGCCCTTTCTTCCACCATATGAATGTAAGCAAGCTGCCCAGATCACATTAGTGGCTAGGTGGTTAAGTTGTGTGTGTGGGGCAGCTGAGTACATTATTCCACTGTCTTTGTGTCTGTTCCTATGATCTGGAAACCCGCCATAATAGTCACAGGAGCTAATATCAATACTCCAAAGGCATTTAACAACTTCCGGCCAGTCGCTCTCACTTCCTTATGAAGATCTAAGCTAATTAAGAGTGAGGTTTAATGGCAGACAGAGAGCCTCTAGACCTGTGGCATTTCCAGGAATTACATTTTGGGCAGGCAAGATGTGTTAATTGTCGTCTCCCCGTGCACAATCGTAGCACTAAAGGTTTTCAAAGAGATATACCTGCCAGACGAGTAGGATACAAAGGCTGAAAGGCCAATCAGCTGTCCACTAATAGTTCTCAGGTCTTGTTTTTGTCCTCTTTTTTTCTCATTGTATGGATTTTGGCCAGGCAGAAATAGATTTGGACAGGCCTTATTGTAGATGCGGTGCCTCTGCTCTAGACCAGGGTTCCCGCAAAATGGCCCGCGAGGACAAACTGTCAGCCCTCACCAACCCCTGTCAGAAACCCCTGTGCTCGCCGGGTGAGGGTCAATTCTTATTTTAAACAGCCATATTCTTCCACTGGGTCTAAAATAATCATGGTCATTCCTAGCTTCACCTAAATGTAGCTGGGTAAAACCAATGATATGATTGTTGATTTTAGCAAGAAACTCCCAAGTCCCATTTGAGAGCCATAAAAGATTCTTCTGACATTTAATTGATGGACATGCAGTTACCATAAATATCTCGACACAGTCATTGATGGATGCAGATGTGTTTGTTTGGAGTGTAAACAACGTATCTCTTCTTTCTGTGGAATCAAACTATTTTAATGTGTGTTCAACAATGATGACACCTTTTTTAAGTCCAAGCAATAAGCATTGAGTCTGTTTTTCTGTATAGCATGGTATGGTAACCTGCATTCTGACCAATAAAAACAGACTTTAATAGCCTAGTCAGTGTTAAGTGAAATTATTGGACTTTGTCGAGCTCAGCTGCTTGATCTACCATCAGCAGGTTCTGATCAACTAATCACCTGCAGATTGCCACCATACTGTACTGCCTGCGAGAAGCAGGAATCCATTTTCCAAGACAATACAGTAGTAGGCCTATATGCTGAACGCCACAAAAAAATCTCTGAATCTCACGTGGAATAAATGTAGCATGAATTATGAGCTGTTAGTGTCTGCTGCTGCCTTTAACTTGGCCATTGTCTATAGTGTTTAGCATTTTGCAGTATAACTTGTATTTATGTATTACATCACATTTATATAATATTATATTATGTTTTGTCTTCTAAATTGATGTGACTGTGGCTGCACTTAATTTCCCCAAAACATTCAAGCTGAACCTTGAATCTTGAGGCAGATCACAATGTCACGTATGACCTTTTCTTTTCCTCTCCTCTCCTCTCCTCTCCTCTCCTCTCCTCTCCTCCACAGTGGGAAGTCATGACTACGAGTAAGGAGCAGGATTTCTTCCAGTATGTTGAAGATCGAGGGCTGAGAACCTATGACAGTCTGGTGATACAAAATGCCTCGGACATATCCAGAGAGAGTGACCGTATCCGAACGCAGAAAAACTGGAGCAAAAAGAAACGGCAACAGGAAGCCCTTAAGAGGTATATAACTGTTAGCTTTTTAGCCTCACTTACTGCTAGTGTGAAAGCAGCGTGAGGTATACAGTATTGCCTGGAGAGAAATTAACTGCACAGGTCTCTGAATTATTGCATGTAGTTGCTCTCGGAGCCATAGAGTTAAGACAGAGTTACGAAAACTCGTTACATAGACTTCTATTGAGAATGAGGACAACAAATAGGTCTAAGTCCTGGACCGGAAGTATAGGCAGAAATGCATTGGACTCAGGCAACAGCCCAGCTTTAATGATGTTTTGTAGAAATATAGTACAACATAAACATTAAAGATACTTTAGTTGTTACTGTACAATACTTTAAAACAGTTGGCATACAGTTGGCTCTTATTTGCGCCGGGTTGAAAACAATGCATTTCAAACTGCAGCTCGTCCCTCTCCAGGCTGCATGAACAGCGCTCGAGCGCTCGGTTTCTGCCCCCTCAATGTCGTGACTCTTCTATTAGATGGCTCTGGCTGCTCTGTTCCAAACAGATAAATGTAAACTTGATCCCATTTGTCACACTTTGAACAGGGGAGTCAAAGTCATAAGACAAAAATGACTTCATGCATGTCAGAACATTATCTGGAAATATTAAACAATACTATTTTGGCTAAGCCCAGCCAAACCTTCCCATTAATAAATGAGTTGAAATGGAAAATGATCAGATGTATGATAGGCTATACCTAATTGAACAAATTGCAAATGTGGGCTACACCACCACATTTGTATATAGCCTGCAGGCCCCGCTGCTTCCATCAATCAAACTCAGACAATAAAGCAAAACTTTCTTTCTTTTCTAATATTTCTGTTACCCTGTTGTTGTGTATTTTCCCCCACCAGGATGGGTGAGGATGTTGCCCGGGCAACAGAGGGGGGTTATTCTGGGAGACATTTCAGGTTGGGGTGCATGACGATGCCGGCCCCCCAGGACAGACTGCCCCTCTCTCCCTGCCACGGTTTCACAGTTCGTTCCCAGTCGCTCCACTCGGTAGGTGGGGGGAGCGACGATGGAGGACCCAACTCCCGCAAGCAGCCACCCCCGAAACCCAAGAGAGACCCCAACACCAAACTGAGCAGTAGCGCTGAAGCCGTGGACGGGGTCCCAGAAGCCTTGAAGGGGGCACATGAAGAACTGAAAGACTCCCAGGACAAACTGGACGGTGAGTTTACACGCACGCACACACAATGTCAGAAGGTCTGTCTAGTAGTGCTCCCTGTGTTTGGAAATGCCACGCTATAAGAATTTGTGTACAACCAGATGCTCACAGAACACTGTATTGTTTTCCATGCTTATCGTTGTATACCGTGATCCAGCACATTTTGTTGAATATTATAGATTGTAGGAATTCTAGGACATTCTCCAGAGCATTTAAACTACAGCCCCAAGCATTCTGTTCATCATTGGTGAACAGTGTAAAGCAAGAGCATCTACAGGAGGCAGGCGTTTCAAAGGTACATGGGTCATTGGGTCAATCTAATGCATAATCTCTGTAGAGATTTGGATGACAGCGCTATATAAATGCGATGCCGTGCCATTTACCACATCCCCATGCAGATCATCCAAAACAAGCTACTTGACTGCATACTGGATGATGTAATGCAAGGACATCCAGTAGTATGCACGGTTTGCAAAATGCAGCATTTACGCAGGCTGATCAGATTGTATTACGTTACATAGACAAAGTTATTTATTTTTGTTTGTTTGTTTTTGTCACGGAGACTTGTAGTGGAGGCACCACCGGCAATTCTATTTCCAACTAGCTTTGGGAGCTAGTTGAACGTTGTTTGTTCACGGACAGGGACATTTATGGGGGCTAGTGTTGTGCAGGACAAAAGTGCAGGAGATTTATCTTCATGCACACATCACACACTGTTCTGCACATCAATACAATTTGGTGATGCATGCAGGCTGTCTCTTCAGTAACACCCATGGGTGTTTCTTTCTTCTTTGTTTCCCCCTCTCTGTGACCTCAGTTAGTGGCTTTTCTGTATTTTTCTCTCGGTCCCGAAGAGAGCTGCAGCTTTGGATCAGTAGCTCCCGTGCGTCACGCAGACACAGTGGAACTTTCACAGAGTCGCTCTGTCAGCACAGTTTATTATGAGAACGGGGAGCTTTCACTCACACGCAAGAACCCTTACTTCAGCAAAGAAAGAAAAGTCCAAGGCAAGATTGTAAAAAAAGCCTTTATTTTGATGACTATTTCATTGTTGAAATATTAAAAACAGTACATATTATAAAAGGGGATTACAACCCATGCGTATAGTGGCATGCTGACTTCAGATTCATGTTCTTTTTAATCAAACATTATTTTTCTTTTTTTTTAACTTTGAAACTACATTCTGATAACCTCATGAAATCTGTAGATACATTTGCAACTCTGAATAATAATTGGTGTTATTTTAATAACATCCGTCTTGACAATAATGAAACTATGCGTATACACTAACTAAATTACATACAATTTACAACTCAGGCGCTCTTAATCCAGTGCGATTTACAATAAGTAAGAACAAAAAACATGGCAATACATATCATATACATAAAAAAATAGTTATCATGAATCATACCTAAGCTAAGAACGTAACAATGGAATATCTATATAATGAAACCATGCATGCATATATACTATATAGTGCTATGTCTACATAAAATGCTATCTAAGTTACATAAGTCGAGCCTTTGCATACGCCTGTAAGCACGTCGGGGCTAGGGCAAGTGCTACGGGCCAAGATGGAGTCTGAAGGGGTGGTTTCAGACTACGGTGGAAGATTGGGAGTGCAGTCTGCAGTCCATAGTATGGCACCCCCATATCTCTGTCTGATCGGACCCTATACAAACCCTCCCGTGCGTCTCAGATCAGCCAACGCAGGGAGGCTGGAAGAACATTCCGAAAAAACGCCGGGACAGCGCTCCACACGTCCCAAACTCTTCTCCCTTCTGGCTCCAAAACTATGGAACGCACTTTCCATTACAATCAGAACTGCAGACTGCACTCCCAATCTTCCACCGTAGATACCTTGGGTTGCTTTGAAGGCCAGCATCAGGGTTTTGTCCTCTGTGCGGCCGGGCAGCAGTTGTATAATATCTGTCTGTGTGTCTCCATAGGCTTCAAGGGGAGAATGCCACCACCCAAACCGAAGAGGAACCCAGACACTCAGCTCAGCACTTCGTTCGACGAGTCCTACATCTTCCGGAGCCAGAACTCGTCGCTGCGACGGCGGCGGGACAAGTCGTGGTCCCAGGGCAGGAGTCCAGACGAGGAGCCGGTTTACATAGAGATGGTCGGCAACTCCCTGGAAGAGTCGAGAGGGCGACAGGAGACCACGTCCGAGGACGAGCCGAGTGAGGAGAGCGTCTACGAGGAGATGAAGTTCCCCGCGACCGCCTACGACGACGACCCGCTGCCGCTCCCCCCTCCCCCCTTCCCTAATCTCCACACCCCCCGACCCCCCCTGCTCACCTTCCCCCCCGCGCCCGCTCAGTGCTCCCCGAACTCTGACGAGTCGCCCTTGACCCCGATAGACGTCACCAAACTCCCCGTGATGGAAAATGTCAGAGAGAAGGAGAAGGACGACAAGGCGCCCACTAACACCATCACCTCCTCTGGGCGCTCCTCTGCCCCGCCGCTCTCCTCCACGCAGACCATCACCTCCTCCGGCCGTTCCTCTGCTCCCCCCCTCCCCTCCAACCTCTACCCCTCCTCCAAGTCTTCTTCCGGGTCCTCCTCCACGCACAGTGGCCGCGCGCGGAGCCACTCGGCGTGTCCGTCGCCCGTGAGCATGGGCGGTGCAGCGCTGACGCCGCTCAGCCTCAAGCGGCCGCCTCCATATGACGTGCTGATGGCGGGCTGTGCCCAAAAGGCCCACACCACCGAGAACAGTAAGACTAAGACTAAGAACAGTAACTCGTCCTCCTCGTCTGGACGCTCCAGAACCCCAACTGCCTCGCTAGACAACTACAGTACTGCTGCCACCATCACTACTACTGCCACTTCTGGTGCTGGTACTGTAGTGCCACTCGATGAGATCGGCAGCCTGAGGAGGAAGAAGAGAGGTATCAAGGGTAAGGCACTGTACCATTATGAACAATTCACACTAACACAATTTAGCAGATATTAGGCTCTTGTCCAGATAGAGAACAACTGCAAGGATTAATGGTCACGTTATTAAGCAATAAACCGTGCAAGTCAAAAAGTGTAGGAGATGCCTTCAATTAAACTGTCCCTATCTCTCCAACCTAATTACATTTGTCTTTCCCCAATCTAACTACTGTAAAGCTGCCTAAATCTAACTCAATGTGGCTAATCTAATTAAATTAGTCTATTTCAAATCTAACTAAAGCTGTATGTGTCTCACATCACAATCTTACAGATATTGTATAAAAGATGATTTTTGTTTTGTCCAAGCTTCCCACAACTTGCAGTTAATTATAATAATTATTGATACATTCACAAAATCTACTTGTCCTTCACACATCTTGGGAATCACATGACCGATCGACTACAAACTCGGCATACATATATATGGCCCAGATGGAGGGGACCAGATGGAGTGCGTCGCCAGGCGTGAAGTCGCTCAGATTGGGTTGTCAAGAACCCGCCGATACGACTGATAAGCCCATAGGCATACTGTATGGAGATCCGGTCTCCCAGAGCTGCCGATCGGATCGATATTACCATACAGTAAATAGGTACTGATGACAGATACGGAGATCTCAATATATGGGTATAAAAGAGACACAGACAGACAGACAGACAGGCAGGCAGGCAGGCAGGGAGGGTAGGCACTAGGCAGGTAGGTAGGTAGGTCTCTGACAATGGGTGAACAGGTAAAACGTGTATTGGTATAACAACTCCCTGGGTGGGGCATGAATTCTCTACTTGCATTGTTCCAGTGTAAACCTGTGCCCAAAGAGCACCAGTAACAAAATATCTCCAAATGTCTCTCTTCAATCTAATTGGCTTTAATTATCATTATCTAATTATCTCTCTCTCTCCCTCTCCCTCGCTCTCTCTCTATCTCTCTCTCTCTCTCTCTCTCTCTCTCTCTCTCTCTCTCTCTCGCCCTCTCTCTCGTCTCATCTCTAATCTAACTACATGTGTGTGTCTCTCTCCAGCAGAAAGTGGCCTGAACAGTGGGTGTGAGGAGTGGGAGGTGCAGTCACCAAGCCCCGCCACCAATATCTCTTATAATTCCGGCCCCTGTAGGAATGGCAGATCATCTGTCAGCCCCACCCGATTGGGAGGAGGTATGTCTGTCTGACTGGCTGTCTATCTAGCCGATTCTGTCTGCTTTACTGGTTGCTTTACACACTCTCTCTCTCTCTCTCTCTCTCTCTCTCTCTCTTTCCAGAGAGCAAGACGGGTTATAAACTTGGTCGATCTGCCTCCACATCCGGAGTTCCTTCCCCCCAACGGCATCACTTCCACACACACCCTGCTCTCACCCAGGTACTGACAGACAGACAGACTGCCGCTGACAGACAGACCGGCACTGACAGACAAACGGACCGACAGACTGATGCTGACAGACAGACTGATGCTGACAGACAGACTGATGCTGAAAGGCAGACAGACTGGTGCTGATGGACACACACACACACACACACACACACACACACACACACACACAGTTACAGACAGACAGACAGACAGACAGACAGACAGACAGACAGACAGACGCAGACAGACAAACGGACAATTGAAAGACTGAATGAGAATTTGTCTGTTGTCCTGCCGTTCTATGGTGTCTGTCCTCCTGTCGGCAGTCGGTGTTTGTTTTCGTTCAAACTGAATCATCCATCTAAACGTCATCGCTATATACAGTCGAAATGTTGAGGAGGTTTTAGATCAGTTCAGAATGCTGCTCTTTTGTTGTCTGTTGTGTCATCATTGTCTATGTTTCCATGTTGCATCATCAGCATTCAGAGGCCTAACGTTGTGGGATTTCTTTTGCTTTTTTTGCTTCACTGGGCTATATTGCCATGGTAACTGATGGTGAGATCCTAATGGCAGCTCTATGAATGTACAGTAACATTTAATAATTAATGGCAAAAGCGTCGTAAATATATCGAGCTTGCATGTATTATTAAAATAAATATATTTATTTATTATTTATTCTGAAATGTTGGCTATGTAAATATGCTGTATATAAATCAGTTATATATTGCATAAATAATGTTGAAGCTCTGCCACCTTGCAGGGAGAGAGGGAAAGGATAGAGAGAGCCACTGTATGAGAGAAGGTATAGTGGCGCGCTGGATAGTGTTAGTTCTTTGTGTCATTGTGCCAAGAATCTGGTTAGGGCCAGATAATTACAATGTCTCTTTAGTCACCTTCAATTTGGATGGTTTGCTATCTCATCAGCATTCATTTAAAAAAGAAATACCGTCATACTGGTAGAGGTGTCTTAATGTAGCCTACCTCCGCTTTTCAACGTGCTAGTCTGATCACAGGAAGGCCTTATAAGTGCACTCAGTGGGATAGAATAAGATGAAGTCCCAGACATGCACAATCTTTGAACATTTTATATAATGTTTACTTTTATTGTGTGTGAAAATTTCCCCAAAATTGGAATGCCAGATTGAAAGTGCTTTAACTGTAAAATGAGAGTCAGGCTGGAAGGTATGGGAGACGTGGACATTCTAACAAGTGTAGCCACAACCGGGTGCAAACTTGCTCTTTCCATACACATGCCTGTCTGTGGCCTAGAGTATTGTGTTGAAAGTCTTTCTACGTGCGAGTATGCAAGCATATTGTTGCTCCCCGTGTGAAAAGACCTTGAGGCTTTGTGAAGCTAGAAAATGTTGAGTGTCGTGACATAGGCCTGTGGAATAGTATGGCAACCGTTATTGAACAGTTCTGTCTCCATGACAGCAGTAGAGTCAACTCTCACCACACTTTGTCAAAGATTGTAAAAAAAAAAAAATCATCATTTAACCATTGTCAAAAGGATGAAAGCAAACATCAGTTACCATGGGAACCATCTTTCTGTTGTTGAGGGCCCTCCTATATACAGTTTTAATGTTTGTTTTTAGTTAAACAAACATTAAAAACGCCATTGACAATGGACAGAGTTTAATGTTTGTTTAGTCGCTAACACAAACATTAAATGCCATTAACAATAAAGAGAGTTTAATGTTTGTTTTGTCTGTTTGTTTTACATCACCATTACATCACCTAATCATATAGCAACATGACTTCACACGGGTGTGATGTTTGTAAGAGAAATACACAAAATATGTTTACATTTGGTGTCACATAGAAATGTTGGTATTAGAAAGCAGGCTATTAAAGTAGGACATTCATCTTTATTGTGGATACTGTGTGTATGTAAACGAATGAAAGACTCTTATACATGCATCAAACTAACCCTAACCCTAAATATTTACAACCCTCCCTAACAAATAATTAACTCTCACCCTAAATACATGCATCCAAATAACGTAAGCTCTGAAATTAAACTATACTAACCCTAATTCATCAAACTAATGTTAACCATAGACCTTATCAGCATTTAATAAACATTTTGTAGAAAACCATTGAGCATTCCACTACCTTTGTGATGCTTTCATTGAATGTATATCTCTGTGTCTAATGTAATAAGTCAGTAAGTTGTACTCATTCAACAGTACATCATTACTGGTACTATTTGAAGATGATTGTGTCCTTATGGCGAGTTTTAGAAACCAGAATGAATTCACACAACCAGCAGCAACACTGTTGTATAAACAACTTTAAGCCTCTAGTCTTAGAGAACCTGACTTGAGTTACAACTTACATTGACCGTTTCCGTTTTTTCCCCCATCTACGCCAAATCTCTTTGCCAAAAAGCTCACGTGAGCTTGTAGATCTGCTATTTATATTCTGCGAATGTTCCCCTCAGAATAGGCATACTGGAAACCAGTGACAAATTGATTATAATTGAACAAGGTTTCAACGGGAAAGGCCTTTTTTTTTGTACACAAACAAAACAAAAGAAAACAAAAAATAAACAAAAAATAGTATACAAACAACAGTACAAAACTGGCTTTTGTACATGTGCCAGTCTTCCATGATAACTCATTAAACAGATAGATATTGTATGAGGAACTCCATTTATACTGCTTCACAAATCCTTAATATTCTGAATGAAGGGTTTAAAATGACTGGACATGAGTCACAGTCACAGTAATATGTTTTTGTATCGTTACATTTAGAACATAATGTGAACTAATTCTCTACTAACATACTTCATACTAACCCTCTCTAACCTTATATCTCAGACAGCTAGTGTTGATATAACACAACATGGACACAACATGGATATAAATATAATAAATAAATGTTAATTGTATATTTAAAGAAAGATGGAAAATAATAATTCCTTTAATGTGGATGTCTTTGTTCTGTAAATCTCAAAAACTCCTCATGTAATGTAAAATAAAAAACAATGGGTTCTGTTTGATGTGTATGATGTGTGTAAATCATTGTGTGTGTGTGTGTGTGTGTGTGTGTGTGTGTGTGTGTGTGTGTGTGTGTGTGTGTGCATGCGTGCATATATATATATATATATATTGTATATGTATGCAAAATGACATGCAGTACTGTTGCAGTCTTTCTGCTTCAATTCTAAGCTTTATGCCCTGTTGTGTTCCTTCCTGTACAGTTTACACACAAACCAATGTACACTTTTAGCTCCGTCTGGAACCTCAATATCTCCACTTTAGCTCCAACATGAGGTTCCGTCCCGTGATATCCCTGCACAGGTTGAAATGGAGTCGAGCCGTCCACAAACAGTGGATTAAACCCTTTTCGCAAGTATCGCTTCCAAAAAGGAAAGGTATCAGAACCAAGATATATAGCCTACCTTTGATAAACTTAATGCCGGCACGTAGAATTTTAAGTCTGGGGTAAAACGTTGTTTGTCAGCCAGTACCATGTTTTTCCCCGGTTTTCCCAATACAGTCTTACGGAAGCAGTGCTGTGCATATGAACGGGGGTTGACTGAACTACATTTTTACATTGTCTACGACTCCATCAGGCCGAAGGCATGGGGAGAGTATGTTTTGCACTCCGTCCGTCCGTCCGTGTCTGTCCATCCGTCTGTGAACAGCTTATCTCCGGCACCGTTAACCTGGTCGATGCCAAATTTTGCACACACACTCCTGGATGCCAACGATGAACCTCTGCCCCAAAATGTCCAGAACGGCCTGTTATAGTGCCACCAGGAGGCCGACTTTTCAAAAACATTTTTTTTTATATTACTCCTCCAGATTCTGTCCAAAAATAGTCATGTGTTCAAGATGGATCTGTCCCATATTTCAGATTCCATCCTAATTGGCTAACATAGGCTTTCAAAGTTTGCAGGATTGGCCCTTTTGAAACAAAACGCCTCAAATCATGAATGCAGCGTGCAATTTACGTGAAATCTTTCACAGACTTTCCTACTAGGCTGAGGAATATATCCCACCCTTTTCACATTGGCCTGTTATAGCGCATGTGCAAAACACATTTTTGGAAATCATCCAATTGCCGTTAATGGTGTAAGAACAAATGGCACCCTTTTCACATTGGCCTATTATAGCGCCACCAGGAGGCCACAACCTGACCTGGCCTGGTGGAGACCTGTGCCCCGAGGGGCACTTTTTCTAGTTTAAGCCTGATTTAAGCAGTTGTTTCACCCCTGACTTAAAAATGTACATGCCGGCGTTAAGTTTATCAACTGTATCTCGGTTCCCCTTTACTTTTAGTAGTAGATAGAGCTACAGTAGTACACCAAGTTAGAGCTAGTACACTTTATGGGTTGCATAGTCTCAAAAAGAAAAAAAAAGCCGTTAGACAGTGTTTGTCTTCAATTTCTCAACCTTTTCACGCTGTGACCCCCCAAAATAATCATATTGGAACTGGGGACCCCCCCACCCTGACAAGCTCTTGAAATTATAGGAGTTGAGCTAAAATGATTACCGGTATATCTAAATACTGATTCAAGCACTTGACAACTGTCCAGGGTCTTCACAAAAGCTGACGAGTAGACGATAAAATGACCCAAAGATTGTTTAAAGTGAAATATCCCTTTAAAAGCTTTAAGGTAAGGTATTAAAAATGTCTTAAAAGTACTTAAAGTTTCTATGACATGGCCTGAAAATATAGGCCTAGCTACTGTACATCACGTGGTCTCGCACTGAGCGCTCGCTACTAGGCTTAGTAAAGCTAGCAGCTGGTTAGGCTAGAAGGTTGCATGGGACATTTGGAATATGGAATGAAAAAATATGAATTTCTATCGAATATCTTAATTACAATTAAATTGTAACCAAGCCCCCTGTATACCACTGACCTTAACACTGGTGTAAAGTTCATGGTGACAGCCCTGGAGACCCCGAGCGCAAAATGACATAGCGATTTTTATAATTTCAATAAATAAGTATAGCCTACTGCAAATGAACAATGTTGCTACAATACAAATAAGATATTTGATGGGAAATATATATTTTATATACACAGATTTACATTTGCTGGTTTAGTGTGAGGAAGGCGAGGCGGGCCGAGGGGAGCAGTAACAGTACAGTACAGTACAGTACAGTACAGTAAGATTCATTAATTGAATTGGTTTAGATTTACATTTCCAATGTGACATCATCAAAAGTATTTGCTCATCGGATAGCCTTATTACCACCTTTTAAAAAACTGTCATTACCCTTTTAAATTGTCACTTAACTCTGGGGACGGTCCGCCAAAATCACGTAGGGATAACCACCTGTCAATTCTCTGGTAATATATAACAGTTGTGTGAATTCAGGAAATGGAGAAGGTGCGTTTCCTCTGTTCGCCTCCTCTGCCATGGTGCTCAGTAGTTATTTCATGGAAACCATCAAGATGGAAATGCATGGTGGCACTAAACAAAATGACCGATACAAGATGGTTGGCTCCGAATTCCAGCTAAATCGTTTTGTCTGTAGCCTTTATCAAAGTAATTAAATGTGAGCATATGTAGTACATGTTTCATGTTATGTTAATGTTACTGCACACTATCATCCTCACCTGTGTGTGCCTGTGTGGGGGGAGGTCCTCACGGTACGTGGCATAAATATAATACAGTAGCCTATTACATGTCGACAATAGGACTTAACAATACAATAAACTTCCAATTACTAAGAGAACAAAGGTACAAGATTTTTTAAAGAAGGAAAAGAAAACAAATATGCACAAATAAGAGAGAGAGGTACTGTGTAGTGTGTATAGCCTACTATAGCAGCATCTAGGACAAGAATTACAAAACAAGCACCATTAATATACACGTTCAGTAGAGATTATATTGAACAAGCTTATATAGTCTTAGTGCCTGTGGATTGTTTTTAAATAAAGCATGAAAGGTACACTAGTGTACATTACTTTCAAATAAAGGAAGGGTCCTCATACATGTGACGTCATCATTTAGTCTCCATGGTTGCATTGCATTGAATTCCCACAAGAAAGGTGAGTTTATGATAGGATTTATATAGCACCTTTCATACATAAATGCAGCTCAAAGTGCTTCACAGGGCAGGACACAAAAATATAATACAATAAAACACAGTCTAGTACTGAGTCCAAGTTAGAGTTTTTATTCAGAAATTCAGTACTTTTACTCCATTACATCTCAGAGGCAAATATTGTAAAAACATTTTTTTTTTAAACTTTAGTTACAGTTACATTTTTCACCTATTCACCATAATGACATGTCAATGGTATATTATTCTGCTGGAAACAGTCAAGTTAGTTTTATTTGTATAGCTAATTTGATAACGGGAGCCAGTTGCACCACTAAGCTAAGTTGATGTGGCGCATCTGGCTCCTGATGGACCGACTCTGGTCGTTATCAGTGAGACGAGTCTCCCTCCAGTGGCTGCTCCACAGCAGCTGGCAGTTGTCTTTTGATGCCTTTGATCAGCATGCGGGTGGAAGAAGCTATAGCCAAAGGTTGTTCTTCAGAGCTATGGCAGGGAGCGGGATGGGGCCGACTTGCCCACAGCTACAGAATTAAGGACCCATGCCTTGTGGTGTGCGTCCGCCGGGGACCGAGCACAACGTACGTGTGTTTAGCCTGCAGGGTGTGGGTTACAGCAGGGAGGCCCAGGGGGAAACACTTGTCCTTCATTCTTCTCAAATCCTCCCACGTGCACTGGATGCTGCCTTCAAAGCTGTAAGTAAGCAGGCTGGATGAAAAGATCCTTGAAAGGGCTGTACCATTAGTAGTGGCTCAAATATAGCAGCTTTCTCAACTGCTACAACTACAATTTAGGCATTTAGCATGGATGCTCTTAATCCAGAGAGATTTACAGTAAGCCTAAACACAAGGTAATAAATCAAATAGCCTACATGGAAATATAAATCAACAGTAAACATCCGTCTAACACAGTAGAATATCTGTACGATGTTTAACAATTAAAACATTTTCTAAATGAATTTCAACAATAATAACACTATTCAATGTCACTTTACAAGAAATAAACAGTACCGGACGGTATATAGAAAATGAAAACTAAACAAATAAGTGTGAGTCCTTAGTTGGGAAAGCACATGTCAAGACAAAAGTGGGTTCTGGGGCCTCTTTGAGGAGTTTATGTAGTGTGTTCATACAGATCATACACTGGAGGTAAATGTATGTTTAACTCAACACCATCCCATGATACAGTACCTTTACACCCTGTGTGTGTGTGTGTGTGTGTGTGTGTGTGTGTGTGTGTGCGTGTGCGTGCGTGCGTGCCTGCGACAATGAATCAGAAATCATAATTTGAATCTCTGACTTTGCGCTCTGACTTTAGGTGCGTCACCCGTTCAAAACATAACGGTATAGTGGGTCGCACACACCAAGACTGCAGTTCAAAACATTTATTTCATTTTTGAAAAGGGACAATAAACGTTTCGGCTATCCAGCCTTCATCACACTGATGAAGGCTGGAAACGTTTAATTGTCCCTGATGTTTCAAAAATGAAATAAATGTTTTAAATCTATAACTGAATTGAAAATGAAAGTGTGTTCTCCTCTATATGTGACTCCTCCTCAGATGTCCTGGGCGTGTGGAGATGCAACGATGCTTCAGATGATTGAGAAGAAGAGAGTTTTGTGTAAAGAGATCAAAGATAAGAGCCTGATTAAACAGGACAGCATGCCCTCCCTGCCCAGCTGGAAGAGCAAACGACCTCCCCCGTACGGCGGCCAAACTGTCTGCTGGGATACATCTATATAGTCTCTCTCTCTCTCTCTCTCTCTCTCTCTCTCTCTCTCTCACACACACACACGCACACGCACACACACAAGCGCACAAACGCACAAACAGACCATTAAAGGTGAGGCTGTGGCCATATATACTATTTTAGCCAAATCTCGATCCAATCTCCCAGACTTGGCGCAGGCTTCTGTTGTTGTTTCTCTTGTGTTTCTATACTGTTTTTATTTCGTTTGTATATTTTTCTATCTGAATCCTGGAGGATTTTGGTGTTACACTTGCCATAATACCCATCTGTTGAGTGTGTGGAGACTTTGTCTTTGAGATGCCATAATTTTTATATATAAAAAAAAAACTAAACTAAACTAAAACAAATGAAAAGATACATTTTAACTTATTGTGAAAAGGGAAGCAGCATTTTAAATAATTTGTTTTTGTTTTCTGAGTGAGTATAGCAACATGCACTGCTCTGACAGAATAGAATAGATTAATGTAAGGCTTCTAAAACAAATTGAAGCCCAAACAGCCCAAATGATATATCACAATGCACAACACAGTCCGGACAGCCCGTAATACCAACAGCCTAAATTAACATGAAAGAACAACAACAACATGGCAGCATTCCTTCTAGTATCTACTATCACCTACCAACAGGTCTTAGAGACAACTATAACCTGGAGTTACACTTTGTCGCGTGCCGCTGTCGTGCAACGTTGCAGCTGTAGTGTGCAGCTACATGTCAGTGCACAACAGCAACACTGGCGCACACGTTCTAAGTATAACGGAGGGTTACACTGTAACCCAGGTTCTCTGAGTGGAGAGACTGGCTCTCCACTACATATTGTTCAATATGTACGGGAACTGACCCCACAGGGCAGTGTTCATGGATATCTCTTTAAGACACATCATCTATGGTGGCCCTGCCCAGATGCCAATCAGCGGGCTATTTAAGCCCCATCTGTGCAGTGCCACTTCGATTAATTCTTGATTGACACGAATTTCGGAGCGGCTCTTTTGTGGAGAGCCAGTCTCTCCACTCAGAGAACCTGGGTTACAGTGTAACCCTCCGTTCTCTATCGTGTTCGAGACTGGCTCTCCACTACATATTGTTCAATATGTACGGGAACTCTCTAAGACACACCGCGAGGAAATAAGCAGACCAGCTGCCCCCGCGGCAGCCCGAGGCAGTTTAACCTGAATTCCCTCCGAGCCTATAAGTGGTGAGCGCCATGAGTCACAGGCGCTTGCCAAAATGCTCCAAAACTTCAGTATTCATACCAAGTAAGTAATACTTGTGGCCTAGGCGCAAGACGCCACCTAGGCTCAGCTGGCCCAGTACGATGCTAGGCCAGTGACCACCGGGGTGAAGGGCTGCTCAAGCCAGACCGTCAGATGCCCGGCCGACCTGACCGGTCAAGGTGCTGGTGACCCTACCGCTGCGTAGCCCGCCGGAGTGACTCCCACAGGGGGAGCGGATGCCACCACGTTCCATCGGTAGGACAGGGTGAATGTAGACAGAGTCGCCCATATCACTGCTGTGTAGATCTCTGTCAGAGATACACCATTCTACAGCAACCAGGGGGCTGTTGTCCCATGGGCAGAGTGTGCCCGCCTTCCAGGCGACCCTGGCACTCCTGCCTGCTTGTCCCTGTTGGATCACCCCTGTGATCCGGTGGGACAGTCCAGCCTTCGACCATGGTCTACCCGAGCACTCTCTGATCAGGCCGTATGGTATAGAGTGCAGGGATTGGTGCCAGCACCACCTAACCATTGCCATGTAGGAAGTGGCAGCCTCCTTCATGCACTGATAGGGACATTCTTGTGGCTGACACTGCTAACAACAAGAATGCTGTCCTGCGAGAAGCCACCCAAGTGTCCACGCTTAATTGGCTCATGCCGCAAGGCAGACAGTACCACCTCCCGTGGGGGGGCTGCCGACCTAATGTGCGAGCACCCTTCAGTAACTGGGTGATCCTTGTGTTGCCCTTGTGTGGGGCAGTGGTCCGCAGTGTCACAAGGTCACCGGCATATCCCATTACCCCTGGACGAGGAGGGAGCTCACTCCGTGGCTCCGATAACCAGTTTCCCCCACACAGTTACACCCAGGCGCTTAACAGCCATGCCGTAATACACCCTTCTGGTGGTTCTGCTCCCCCCTGACGGTCTTGTCACACGTTTACATACATGTAAACTGACACTGTCAGCAATAGGCCTGCATAGTGCCTGACCGTAAAGGACAGATAATGCCCTGGCCGCATGTTCAGGGGAGCAGGGGGGAACCCGGTGCACCGTGGTCTCCCTCAGCCCTAAGGGGTGGAGGCACCAGCTGGCTCACTGCCAAGAGATGCCAGCAAGCAAACTAGTGCTGTGGGATCCAACAAACGGGCACCGGTCACGAGGACGTCCCACGCCAACATCCGTGGATGTACTCAAGAACGACGCAGGAGCGCAAAGTACCAACAAACTGGCCAGATAGAGAACCAGGATCACCGGAAACGACAATGGAGGGCTCGTCTGAGGTCAACCTCGAGAGAGATACAACCCATGACATGGTGGAACCTACTCAGGGGTCCACCTGAATTGACCGCCACTGTCTCGAGAGACAGCATGTGGGGGCTGGGTACCCTGAACTGTCAGGACTGAGGAGTGGGCTCGGTGTGCTGAGCACCTCTAGCCATACCCCGCCGGTTGGCCCTGGAATTGTTTGTTTACGCTCTCTGCCGTGTGGTCTGGCCGGACCGCGGCGGCAACGATCAGCGACCGTAGATGGCCTCAGAGTACGCCGACTAGGTCAGCTCCTCTTGGTTCTACCCCGCTACCCGCCGCAACGGTTTACAGCCGCGATGATCAACCAGGAGGTTCACCGACGAGGTCGGTTTCGCTCGGGGTCTCACAGCGCTTCTGCAGCCAGGGAACCCAGGCTCCACCAACGAGGTCGGCTTCGCACTTGGGACCCTTTGGCCACAGCGAGCGCCGTCTCAAGGTTTCCCCCGACGAGCAGGTTTCACCAGGGAGCGGACGCACGGACCGAACGCCGTCTCAAGGTTTCCCCCGACGAGCAGGTTTCACCAGGGAGCGGACGCACGGACAAGACTGAGGCTTCCTCCGCGAGGCAGATTCGGCACTCAGTCTTGTTGCTGTTGTTGTTGGCTAGCTGCGCCTAGATAGCCATGACTTCGTGACTTCTCTGGATGAGTAGAGCTTTCTCTGTGGTTTCAGACCGGTAACCGGATTCTACCCCGCAGAGTCACACCTAGGTGCGTAAACGGCTCGCCGTGACACACTGTATACTGTATCGTGTGCTCTGCCCAACAGCCACAGCACGCTCTGCTGTGTCACTGAGCCCGGCTCCACCGTGAAACTACACCACGGACGCATGAGCTGACCCCGTCAGCAATACGCCCTATAGTGTGACAATGGCTGAGATTCAGGCATACTTCCTGGCAGACCCAGCATGTCATGTCTATGTTACCAAACGTCGGACAGACACAGCATGTCCTGTCTGTGACAGAACTACACCACTGTCGCGTGAGCTGACGCCCCGCCAGAAATACGACAGTATAGTGCGCTATGATGACTGCCCAACATAAAGGGAAACATTCGACTGACCCAGCACGTTCTGTTTGTGTCACTGAACCCAGATCCACAATACCGAACTACATCACCGGGGTGTAAGCTGGCGCAACACCCACAATACATGTATTCATGTACTCTTTGTATGTCTATTTCATATGGACCCCAGGGAGATTAGCTGTCGCTTTGGCATCAGCTAATGGGGATCCATTCAATAAACAATAAACCATACCCTGTATAGTGTGCTCTAATGGCCGTCTGACCCCAAGGAATTTTGTTAGTCTCACCTACAAACGAGACAACAGCTAACCCGAGAGGGCGAGTCAACGCTCGCTCCCTAAACTGCACACTGTATAGTGCATTAATAGGCTGCTGACACTCGTAAGTAGTCTCACCGAAAACTTTCACTAAATCCTTCTTTACAGACCTGTCCATGCCAGGCAGGGCAGGAAAGAGGTGGAGCTATAGCCTGAGCTTAGCTCACCCAGCTCTGCCAACCTGGGACAAGGTTCAAGGTAGTCCTTATTTGTCTTCCTTGAGAAAAAATTGTCTTGGAGACAGAGTCACAGCTGTATACAATTAGCAGTCAGTGGAAACGACTGGTCTTTTACCAGGGCCCCCGCAGGACACACACTGGTCGTGGCCATCCTCTGTGGGCATGTGAGCTCCACATGCAGCCTGAGAAACCCCTGCTATTTCCATCTCCTCTTGTCTCTATATAGATATATTCATATGTATACCTATATATTATTTATTATATGTGTACCTATATATACATATGTATACGTCTTGTATTGTACCCCATATTTTAACTGTTCGGACTGTGCTCAACAGGGAGTGGGCACATAGTAATTGCTTGAATGTGAGGGGTCATAATCTACCCTTTGCAGAATCTCACAATGCTGCATAAACGAATCAAGGCAACATGGTACCCTAAGACATCCCAATGACACGGATTCTCCGTGTGCTCTCTCTTTGTCAGGACAGAGTCCATACCAAATCAATGTCCACAGTTTGTTTTGTGTCACCAGCAGAGTTATGGACCTCTGGAAGAGGTTGTACATAAACTGCTCAGCCGCTCTGAGGCGCTCTAGCCCAAAACAATCTGACATTAAGCACACTGGAGGCTTCCAAACTTTTGTATATCATTCCAGTCAGCCTACAAGTCCACATGCATAGTGTGTTGTTGTAGCCTTTATCATACTTATAAGCATAGAAGTATTATATTAAGCAGAACCAATTGTGACAGAGTAAGTGATTTAATTGCAGCGCCTAACACGGTGGGTCATCGGGAGTTTTTGTCTCCTGATCTTTGAGCCACACCGCCCTCTTGTGAACCATAAGGCACAGTGCAGTCTGTGCAGCCGTCCCTGACGGGCATACCTCATACATTATGACGCTCATGTCAATCTGTCAATGAGGAAGTTGGAACACGCTGGAATTGTTTGTTTACACTCTCTGCCGTGTGGTTCGCTCGGAGTCTCACAGCGCTTCTTCAGCCAGGGAACCAAGGCTCCACCAACGTGGTCGGCTTCACGCTTGGACCCTTTGGCCACACCGAACGCCGACCCAAGGTTTCCCCCGACGATGCAGGTTTCACCAAAGTTCGGACGCACGGACCGAACGCCGTCTCCAAGGTTTCCCCCGACGATGCAGGTTTCACCAAGGAGCGGTCGCACGGGCAAGACTGAGGCTTCCTCCGCGGAGCAGATTCGGCACTCAGTCTTGTTGCTGTTGTTGTTTTTTTGTGGAGCTACGCGGCGCCCCGAGAGGAGTCGTCGAGACGACCGGCTCTCTTCTTACCTAGGTAAGTGGACTGTGTGCCACGCAGCTTCATGTTCTAAATATATATATTTATATATAATGTTTAATAGTGTCAAAACTGCTGAGATACACGAAACGTCTGCTCTGTGGCACTGCACAGATGGGGCTTAAATAGCCCGCTGATTGGCATCTGGGGGGCCACCATAGATGATGTGTCTTAAAGAGATATCCATGAACACTGCCCTGTGGGGTCAGTTCCCGTACATATTGAACAATATGTAGTGGAGAGCCAGTCTCGAACACGATAGAGAACTCTGGTTTAAATAAATGCATGATGTCGGCTATTCATACCACAGCGTTCAGCCTCGCAGGTGCTGCTCCTTTAATACAGAGGAAGCAACCCAGGTATGAGAAAATACAACAAAAAAAGTACATGACATCATGCCACTAATCTCGACAAATACAGTCGGCTACTCAGCTCGCTTCAACAATCAAAATGACCAGTATTTTCTGGATAAAAATCCAAGAGGTCTGCTGTGATGTACTCTAAAAACATTAGGTTAAAAATGATAGGTTGAAGACATGTCGACATATTGTTCACTTTTCCCCACTGAAAAGAAAATATATGAATCTATTTGCTTGTTTGAAAAGAAAAATGCAACAAATTGAATTGTGTGAACCATCAGATCCCTATAGTATAGGGTTAAAGGGAAACTTCGCCCGTTTTACAAGAAAATATATGAATCTATTGTAAAGGACAAGCACATTTTGTTTGCTTGTTTGAAAAGAAAAATGCAACAAAGTGAGTTGTGTGAACCATCAGATCCCTAGTATAGGGTTAAAGGTTTGGATTATAGGATTCCAGGGGGTCAGGAAGTGGATGCCGCGCCACTAGCATTTCTTGATGAATCCATTGGTTGTTTGAATGGGTAGGGAATCACCTTGATGTCAAATTGGAAGTGAAGCGATCCCGCTTTGTGACAGTAAATGGTTGCCTTGGAGACCAAGATTCACTGTGACTCAAGATGGTGGAGTCAAAAGATGTCATCCTCGAACATGTTACGTCTTATTCTTCTGACTCTCATAGCGATGACATATTGTCAAGTAAGAAAAGACCATGCGTATCAAACTCCCCGCAGTGAATATCATTTATTGCCATGAAACTGCCACATTGCAGAGTTAATGCTGCTGTAAAACATCTTAACCACTAAGCCAAATGGATATCAGACTCCTTAGGGCTTAGGTCATATCCGGCTGAGGTTGTGAGCCACTCTGCTACACTCACCCCTCTTTTGACCTCCTCCCACAGGAAAACCCGATCTGGGTCACGGCACCATTGTAACTTGTAACGCCCTGGAATCAAACCCGGGTCTCCCACGTGGAAAGCTAACCACTAAAGCAACGGGAATTCCCTATGATTCGGGGGATATATTAGACTTTTTAGGTCATCGTGCAGGCTGAGGTGGTGAGCCACTCTGCTATACACTCCTTCGAATTACACTGATGATATGAAGCAGTCACTTATCTGTGTTCGCGAAGGGACTCTGCCATCTACAATGCATATATAGGCCCTTAGGTTATGAAGGGAGGTTATCAAACCGAAATAACATGATGGTAGTAATAACAATCATCCAAAATGTAAAGTTAAAAACTAAAATTAAAGTATATAAAGTATATATCAAATCCAAAGAGGAGTGGGGTGAGGTGAAGGTGGTGCAGCCATCAATTGAAAAAGAAAGAGAATGCTATCATGAATTACAACACATTTGGTTAAATAATGCGTGTGTGTGTGTGTGTGTGTGTGTGTGTGTGTGTGTGTGTGTGTGTGTGTGTGTGTGTGTGTGTGTGCGTGCGTGCGTGCGTGCGTGCGTGGCGTGCGTGCGTGGCGTGGCGTGCGTGTGAAACATATAGTTTCAAGCCAATGGGTGCTGTGTGGAAATTTAGCAAACGGTAACCAGAGACACACATCAATAGTCAAACCCAAAGCCCTGATGTCAGCAAAAAGTGCTCACTTGGACTAATTCAAGGTGCACTCAATCAACATGAAAGAGGAGGACCAATCAAACAGCTAAACAAGGGGCGTGTTTGATTGTCACTCCTGTGGACACTTTATACGGTTGATTATAATTGCAACACACTCAGCCTTTTTTTCCCCTGTGGGTACCGTGTGTCCTCAAAGGAGCGTACCCAATAATTCCCCTTTTTTTCAAAAGGAAGTAATGTAGCAATCCCTGCATGGACACAGAATAAGTGATGTAACAATGTTATATAGCTGTGTAACAGTGGGACTCAAACCTGTGCTTCATGTCTTACAGGACATGAACACACATGTCTAGTTCTACTGCTGCCATAGCGTATATAAGTATGTATATATAAATCTACTATTTGGTGAATTCTGTATGTTTGCACCGTGGGAGAAGACAGAACAGTGGTGTTTTGTCAATATTGCACTGAGTATTTGAGTTATATATATACATATAAATAATGTTGTGTCAGGAGCAAAAAAGAGTACAGTTATATATATATATGATTTATTTTATTTTTCAAGTGTCAGGAGCAAAAAAAGTACAGTTATATATCTTGACACTTTATGGAGTATGATGACAGAAATAAATATGTTTTTGCATTAAAATATGTTCTTTGGCTCTTTTGTTAGGAACAAGTAAAAACAACAAACAACAACAAAAACAACTAGGCTATAGTAGTCTATGTCTTTTCTCATGGTTTTCGACAACTAAAATAAATTGATGAAAATCATAAAATAAATCGTTTTTCAAGGTTTTTGAGGACATACTATTCATGATTTTCTTCATCGTCAAAAATAATTAAAAAAGGACATACTATAGTATGTCGTTTTTCATGATTTTCAACACTGAAAAAAATGATGAAAACAATGGAAAGGAAATTAAGGAAAGTAAGGGTGATCAATGATCTTTAGTTAGGCAAAGAAAACAATTGATCAGTATATATCACAGAATGTAAAATAATATTTGAAGCAAAGGCTAGATAACATAAATATCAGCAGTTGATTTTGTCTTAAGGCGAGCTGTTTTGGAAATACCTGACCTAATTGCAATTACTCAAGTAAAGTAGTACAAATACCTCCAAATGGTACTTAAGTACAGTAAGTAAGTAAATGTACTTAGTTACTGTACAATACTGACTTTGATAATATATAATATATCACTTCAGTTAATCAGTTTAACCACGATAGACTAGATAGATAGAGTACAACACACCTGAGTTGCACTGTACTTTGTGTGTTCTTTTTTCAGCTATTTTGGGCCACTCACAGAATTATAAGAATCAGCAGCAGTATAGTCTAGTCACTAGACTATACTGCTGCTGATTCTTATAATTTTTATTCAAGCCTTGCAAAGTTCAAATTACTGCAGCATTGAGCTGTAGGACTGGAGGAATGGGACTTGAACATGGAATGTCTGTACTGAAAGACTGATCATTAGAGCACTGCGCCATAAGTCCCCATTCTAAGTAGGCTAGAATGGGGTTGGTAGGTTTAAGTATGTAGGACTAGTAGCATGCCAAAGTTTGTGCTATTGCCATAGAGAATGCATTGGGTTAAATAACTCAGAAACTACAAAACATTTCAAAGTAAAACATTCCAGCATGTGTCTCCACAGTAAGCTGAATAATAAAAAGTGTGAATGGAGTTTCTAGGTGAAAGTGATTTTTTAAAATCTGCCATTGAGCCCCATGTTAAAAGTCTAAAATTTGAAAGCACTATATTTCTAAAACTATGACACCTTTCAAAGATTCCTTTTCAGGCGAACATGTCCACCCCTAAGATGAACCTGATAGGCTAGAATGGGGTTGCTAGGTGTAAGTATGTAGGACTAGTAGCATGCCAAAGTTTGTGCTATTGCCATAGATAGAGAATGCATTGGGGATCATTCCTCTCATCCTCCGCAACACCCATTCTCATACATCGCTATACTTTTAAGTATGTTGCGGTAGAGAGAATGTCTGTTTCGGTAATGATAATTTAATAATTCTAAAACGGGTAGACCGTCACGTAAACTCACCGATAACCCACTCCTTCAATCAATTCAATTCAATTCAAAGGGCTTTATTGGCATGAGAAAACATACGTTTACATTGCCAAAGCAGAAAGAACAATACAACAATACAGCAATACAATCAAAACAGAAATGATGTACATTTGAAGGTCAGAATCTTCAATAGATCGAATTCTATGTACCAAGGTCACTCAATGCAGGTATAGTGCAGGAATATACACAATGATTAGTCTTTAGGGTGGTTGTGTTCCATTTGATATCCTTCTCCTATCACAGCAACTCACAAATCTTGCTGCTGTGTTTGCACATTGTTGTACTTCGCCCAGCAGATATGGGAGTTTTTTGTCATTCACTCAATCACAACGTCAATCACTTTGTATCAAACTGCAGCCATGTAGCTGAACTGGGGAAGGGGAGCACTTCATTGCTTTACAAACACATGCCGTGCGGGCGTCTAAGCACCGCCCGTCTCATATGACTGTGAATGTGTGGCTCCAGGCAGCCCCGTAAAGATATCAAGCGCTATTCTCCCGTCACATAGGCTACTTGCAGGGAAAAACAAGGAAGTGCTGTGGCTCTGGCTCGCTCGCTCTGGTGGCGCAAAGCGTAGATACTTTTGTGAATGTAATAGTTTTATTAGGTTAATATTGCTATAATGTTTGTAACCGTTTTAGAAAAGCAATAAGCCACTCGAGGCCCCAGCTTACCGGGTATTTTACACTGGCTGTGGGGGTAGAAGACGCCCCCAGCCAGTGTAAAATACCCGGTAACCTGAGACCTCTCGTGGCTTATTGCTTAATACTATACCACGCCGTTTTTCATCATCAAAAAACGATGGGTTATAGCCCATCGTTTTTTGAATTTTTGATTTATTTTTTATCCTCTTTTTTCATCATTTTGGACCATGGGCTATAGCCCATATCGTACGGCATACTGTAGCACGCCGTTTTTCATCATTTTTGAGGATTTGAAAAAAATGAAAAAAAAAAACTATGGGTTATAGCCCATGTTTTTTTAATTTTTGATTTTTCTTTAATCCTCGTTTTTCATCATTTTGGACCATGGGCTATAGCCCATATCGTACGGCATACTATAGCACGCCGTTTTTCATCATTTTTGAGGATTTGAAAAAAAATTAAAAATGAAAAAAACGATGGGTTATAGCCCATGTTTTTTGAAATTTTGGAGAAAAAAAGTTAGCCTCGTTTCTCATCATTTTGGACCATGGGCTATAGCCCATATCGTACGGCATACTATAGCACGCCGTTTTTCATCATTTTTGAGGATTTGAAAAAAATGAAAAAAACGATGGGTTATAGCCCATGTTTTTTGAAATTTTGGAAAAAAAGTTAGCCTCGTTTCTCATCATTTTGGACCATGGGCTATAGCCCATATCGTACGGCATACTATAGCACGCCGTTTTTCATCATTTTTGAGGATTTGAAAAAAATGAAAAAAACGATGGGTTATAGCCCATGTTTTTTGAAATTTTGAAAAAAAAAGTTAGCCTCGTTTCTCATCATTTTGGACCATGGGCTATAGCCCATATCGTACGGCATACTATAGCTAAGCACGCCGTTTTTCATCATTTTTGAGGATTTGAAAAAAAATTAAAAATGAAAAAAACGATGGGTTATAGCCCATGTTTTTTGAAATTTTGGAAAAAAAAGTTAGCCTCGTTTCTCATCATTTTGGACCATGGGCTATAGCCCATATCGTACGGCATACTATAGCACGCCGTTTTTCATCATTTTTGAGGATTTGAAAAAAATGAAAAAAAACGATGGGTTATAGCCCATGTTTTTTGAAATTTTGGAAAAAAAGTTAGCCTCGTTTCTCATCATTTTGGACCATGGGCTATAGCCCATATCGTACGGCATACTATAGCACGCCGTTTTTCATCATTTTTGAGGATTTGAAAAAAAATAAAAAAACGATGGGTTATAGCCCATGTTTTTTGAAATTTTGAAAAAAAAAGTTAGCCTCGTTTCTCATCATTTTGGACCATGGGCTATAGCCCATATCGTACGGCATACTATAGCACGCCGTTTTTCATCATTTTTGAGGATTTGAAAAAAAATTAAAAATTAAAAAAACGATGGGTTATAGCCCATGTTTTTTGAAATTTTGAAAAAAAAAGTTAGCCTCGTTTCTCATCATTCTGGACCATGGTCTATAGCACATATCGTACGGCATACTATAGCACGCCGTTTTTCATCATTTTTGAGGATTTGAAAAGAAGAAAAAAAATGAAAAAAACGATGGGTTATAGCCCATGTTTTTTGAAATTTTGAAAAAAAAAGTTAGCCTCGTTTCTCATCATTTTGGACCATGGGCTATAGCCCATATCGTACGGCATACTATAGCACGCCGTTTTTCATCATTTTTGAGGATTTGAAAAAAAATTAAAAATGAAAAAAACGATGGGTTATAGCCCATGTTTTTTGAAATTTTGAAAAAAAAAGTTAGCCTAGTTTCTCATCATTTTGGACCATGGGCTATAGCCCATATCGTACGGCATACTATAGCACGCCGTTTTTCATAATTTTTGAGGATTTGAAAAAAATGAAAAAAACGATGGGTTATAGCCCATGTTTTTTGAAATTTTGAAAAAAAAAAGTTAGCCTCGTTTCTCATCATTTTGGACCATGGGCTATAGCCCATATCGTACGGCATACTATAGCACGCCGTTTTTCATCATTTTTGAGGATTTGAAAAAAAAAAACAAAAAAAAAAAACGATGAGTTATAGCCCATGTTTTTTTAAATTTTGAAAAAAAAAGTTAGCCTCGTTTCTCATCATTTTGGACCATGGGCTATAGCCCATATCGTACGGCATACTATAGCACGCCGTTTTTCATCATTTTTGAGGATTTGAAAAAAATGAAAAAAACGATGGGTTATAGCCCATGTTTTTAGAAATTTTGGAAAAAAAGTTAGCCTCGTTTCTCATCATTTTGGACCATGGGCTATAGCCCATATCGTACAGCATACTATAGCACGCCGTTTTTCATCATTTTTGAGGATTTGAAAAAAATTTAAAAATGAAAAAAACGATGGGTTATAGCCCATGTTTTTTGAAATTTTGAAAAAAAAAGTTAGCCTAGTTTCTCATCATTTTGGACCATGGGCTATAGCCCATATCGTACGGCATACTATAGCACGCCGTTTTTCATCATTTTTGAGGATTTGAAAAAAATGAAAAAAACGATGGGTTATAGCCCATGTTTTTTGAAATTTTGAAAAAAAAAAGTTAGCCTCGTTTCTCATCATTTTGGACCATGGGCTATAGCCCATATCGTACGGCATACTATAGCACGCCGTTTTTCATCATTTTTGAGGATTTGAAAAAAAATTAAAAATGAAAAAAACGATGGGTTATAGCCCATGTTTATTGAAATTTTGAAAAAAAAAGTTAGCCTCGTTTCTCATCATTTTGGACCATGGGCTATAGCCCATATCGTACGGCATACTATAGCACGCCGTTTTTCATCATTTTTGAGGATTTGAAAAAAAATTAAAAATGAAAAAAACGATGGGTTATAGCCCATGTTTTTTGAAATTTTGAAAAAAAAAAGTTAGCCTCGTTTCTCATCATTTTGGACCATGGGCTATAGCCCATATCGTACGGCATACTATAGCACGCCGTTTTTCATCATTTTTGAGAATTTGAAAAAAAATTAAAAATGAAAAAAACGATGGGTTATAGCCCATGTTTTTTGAAATTTTGAAAAAAAAAGTTAGCCTCGTTTCTCATCATTTTGGACCATGGGCTATAGCCCATATCGTACGGCATACTATAGCACGCCGTTTTTCATCATTTTTGAGGATTTGAAAAAAAATTAAAAAAAAAAAAAACGATGGGTTATAGCCCATGTTTTTTGAAATTTTGAAAAAAAAAGTTAGCCTCGTTTCTCATCATTTTGGACCATGGGCTATAGCCCATATCGTACGGCATACTATAGCACGCCGTTTTTCATCATTTTTGAGGATTTGAAAAAAATGAAAAAAACGATGGGTTATAGCCCATGTTTTTAGAAATTTTGGAAAAAAAGTTAGCCTCGTTTCTCATCATTTTGGACCATGGGCTATAGCCCATATCGTACGGCATACTATAGCACGCCGTTTTTCATCATTTTTGAGGATTTGAAAAAAATGAAAAAAACGATGGGTTATAGCCCATGTTTTTTGAAATTTTGAAAAAAAAAGTTAGCCTCGTTTCTCATCATTTTGGACAATGGGCTATAGCCCATATCGTACGGCATACTATAGCACGCCGTTTTTCATCATTTTTGAGGATTTGAAAAAAAAAAAAATGAAAAAAAACGATGGGTTATAGCCCATGTTTTTTGAAATTTTGAAAAAAAAAGTTAGCCTCGTTTCTCATCATTTTGGACCATGGGCTATAGCCCATATCGTACGGCATACTATAGCACGCCGTTTTTCATCATTTTTGAATTTTTTGAGGATTTGAAAAAAATGAAAAAAACGATGGGTTATAGCCCATGTTTTTTTTAATTTTGAAAAAAAAAGTTATCCTCGTTTCTCATCATTTTGGACCATGGGCTATAGCCCATATCGTACGGCATACTATAGCACACCGTTCCTTTCCTTAGTCCAGTTACCCTTGGTAAACATGGTACCTTTCCTTTCCTTAGTCCAGTTACCCTGGGTAAACATAGTACCTTTCCTTTCCTTAGTCCAGTTACCCTGGGTAAACATAGTACCTTTCCTTTCCTTAGTCCAGTTACCCTGGGTAAACCTTTCCTTTCCTTTCACATGTTTTAAAAAGTGTTACAAATAAGTGTCTATAACCTAAACGCTTGTGTTTAGTGTGAATTCAACCTCAGGTGACACATAGAAACATGCAGCGCGTGTCCGAGGGCTTTTCTAAACCAGTGAGTGCTTCTCAAAACGTTGTCATGCCGAGGACCCCCAAATTATTGTATTCATTTGGATCTCCATCTGAGAATTGTTTACAGGGACCCCCAGAAAAGAAGATTTGTGTTAAAGCATTCTACATTATTATTATTATTATTATTTATTTTCAAAAAATAGCAGATGTACAAGCTCACAGCAAGTATAAAAAGTGGTTAATATTTGTGTTACTGTATATGTTTCTTTTCCCTTTTTGCTTCCTTTATGATGAATTCCTGTTCTGTTCTTTGACTATATGGAAGTGTCTGTTTGTACGTCTCTAAATGTTTTGATTAATTGAACATGGTGGACCCCCTTGTAAACAAGTGTATAATGCTTAATTGGGTCGTCCACTCACTCAGTTAACAGTCTTTGTATTTAGTTTGGGGTTGAAATGTACTGTAATTCTGCAAACTGTTAATAAATCAATCAATCAAAATCAATCAAAAAAGAAAAACAGCAGGCCTGTTGGATTGGCATTGAAGCTGTCTGCATGGTATTATGGCACCCTCTGGTGGCGGTGGTTGGAACCCAACTTGGATTATTACAACCATTATTGCCCTCTGAGTCTGCACAGAACAATGTTAGTTGCCGGTTGTTGTTGTGGTTCTCAAACGTTTTAATGTCAAGGACCTCCAATATATATTTATATATATATGCTATATATATATATATATATATATATATATATATATATATATATATATATATATATATATATATATATATATATAGCCTATATTCGGGGGTAGGCCCCTATTGGAATATATTATGTGTCGTGAACACATCATACAAAGAAGTCTGCTAGAAAATGATTAACAGAAGTATATTCCCAAAGGTTTCATTAATATATTTCAAGATTTGACAATATTAATATTAATGGATGATTTACGAGCTGCACAACACGACCCGTGTTGACCGCATGCATGGGGAGGAAGTGGTTTAACGGTATAACATAACGATATATATACGATGATTATAAGTAAATGTATTCTTAGTTACGGTACTTACTTACTGGCTATATTTGGTTGGGAGAGTCTCTGAAAGTCCGACTACCTGTCACACACAGTGAAATGCACCCACTGCACACAAAATGAAGTGGAAACCGAGCTACACTTAATTCCTAACCATCTGTCCATTGTACCAAGACATCAGAGACACATACTTCCCACAGATTACAACCACACACGGAGGTTTTGAAAACATGACCAATGACAAAAAAACTCCCATATCTGCTGGGCGAAGTACAACAATGTGCAAACACAGCAGCAAGATTTGTCATTTGCTGTGATAGGAGAAGGATATCAAATGGAACACAACCACCCTAAAGACTAATCATTGTGTATATTCCTGCACTATACCTGCATCGAGTGATCTTGGTACATAGAAATTGATCTATTGAAGATTCTGACTGTCAAATGTACATCCTTTTTGTTTTGATTGTATTGCTGTATTGTTGTATTGTTCTTTCTGCTTTGGCAATGTAAACATGTGTTTTCTCATGCCAATAAAGCCCTTTGAATTGAATTGAATTGAAATGTGTTCTCCGCATAGATTCACCCATGAATGCATCTCTTGGAGCGCTGAGACACAGCCGTGCCACACTCGGAAATCATTTGTGTATAGTTGATCTGACCGACCCCCTCATTCTTCTCATAACTGCCCAGGGGCAGCGGTGGCTCAGGGGTTAGAGTGGCTGGATGGTAACTGTTCGAACTCCAGTTCGATCCCTGTGGGCTCCCCCAGAGTTGGTGACGAAGTGTCCCTGGTTGGACGTATAGCGCGTGGAAGGAACACGTTATTCCGACCACGAGCTTGTAGGTCTGCTATTTTTTAAAAGATCGAAGAACGACTGACACAGAAACATAGGCTTTTTCAGAACACTGTCAGGATGTAGAAAGACATTTTTAGAAACTGATCTCAGGTCAGAAATGTAGCTTTTAGCGTAGGTTCAATAAGGAAGATCTTAACCAACGCATTCATTCGGCCATCATTATCTGTTCTCAAATCCTAGCAATCTGCAGCAGCCAATCGGGTGATTCGACTCCGCCTTTAAATATCTCTGCCTCTGACACCTCTCCATTCTCCTTTCAGTCTGCAACAAGCAAGATGTGCTCTCGCTGTGCTCCGTGGCGTACACACTCAGTGCTCACAAGTGGCAGCTCACTAGCTGCATGCCTGCCCTCTTTCAAATATTTTTAGCTGGGGCTAAGTTCAGAACTGCTGTTCTCGAAGAACTTTACCTCACTTCCTCCATGCGGCCTGCTCTCATCAAACAGCCTCCTGCAGCCTATTCCAATCCAACAAGCTGACTTCATTCCTCCCAGATGCAATGGTTGCCTGCCTCAATTCCAGCTTTCAACAGTTTGTAGCTTAATGCCATTATGAATTATTTTTTTTGCTCTTACTGCTGCTTCAACCAATGTTATTTATCATGCCTGCAATCCAGCTAATGCTAACTACCATGCTGCATATACAGCTATTGTCATGCCTGCACCTAATGCTATCTATAGCTACTATATCATGCCTAAAATTCAGCTAATTCTTAACTCATGCCTGCATGATATCACAGCTAGAGCTACTGCTCTAAAAATATAGGTTACAAACGTAAACCCAGTTTCATATCAAGAGATGGCAGAGGAGGAAATCATTTATTTGCATGCATGTCTGTCTTGAGTCAATGAATCTCCTGTGAGCTATCAAAGTGCAGTTGTTTAAATATTTTAATTTCAGGTTTCAGCTGCCATAATATGTTACTTTACCATTTGAGGTCATGCCACAGTCAGTGCTGACGCAAACATGTTCCAATGCTAACTTGATCTTTCATTTCAGGCCATGTTTCAGCTGCTAACATATTTTTATCATTTTAGGTCATGCTCCACTTGCTGCTGCAGCTATAATGTCTCATTATTTCAGGCCATGCTGCTGCTGCTGCTATGTTTTTCATCATTTTAGGTCATGCTCTACTTGCTGCTGCTGCTGCTGCAGCTATAATGTCTCATCATTTCAGGCCATGCTGCTGCTGCTTACATGTTATCATTTTAGGTCATGCCCCACTTGCTGCTGCTGCAGCTATCATGTCTCATCATTTCAGGCCATGCTGTTGCTGCTTACATGTTATCATTTTAGGTCATGCTCCACTTGCTGCTGCTGCAGCTCACTTCTCATAATTTCAGGCCATGCTGTTGCTGCTTACATGTTATCATTTTAGGTCATGCTCCACTTGCTGCTGCTGCAGCTCACGTCTCATCATTTCAGGCCATGCTGCTTACATAGTTTTATCACAGGCCATGCTGCTGCTGCTTACATATAGTTTTATCACAGGCAATGCTGCTGCTCTCATGACATCTTATCATTTCAGTCAATGCTGCTGCTATGCGTTCTCTAATTGCTTCAGGTCCTGCTCCAGATGCCACTACTAAGAGTACAGCTACACGACTCTGGGTGTTTTTTCAAACGCACATTTCTATGTGCGTTTTGGCCTTTCAGCCAGACGCAAACGGCGTTTTCGGCCACTCAAACGGAGGTTTTTGGCAACGGATAAATAAGTGGAGATTTTCGAAAAGATCCGGATGGTGGAGCTGTATAGTCATGCAAAACGGAGTTTTTGAGGAAGGATGACGTCACCTCCCTAGTCGCGCATGTTCGTTGTTGCTTTTAACACTGAGCATGCGCATCAGTTCATGGATTGAAAAACGAACAACTTCCGGGGTGAACGCGAGGTTACAATAGAAACGACAACAAACACGATGCGCCAAACGCGCGGGCGAATCACCATCTAATTATAAACTCAAACCCAATTCTGCCAGCTTCCTCGCTAGCCTAGTGGACTACTACGCAGAGTTGAAATGTATGCTTTGCTTTTGCGCGCTTGGTCGAGTTCCATCTTCGTCCTTTTTTTGTTCCAAGTGTTTCAACAATGTTGCAACTTCCGGGCCACCGATTGGCCGGTGCCCGGATCGTGCAGGCTACCATTGGCTGGTTCCAACTGGGGTTCCAACCCAGGAGCCAATGGGGGCATGGTCCCGCCCCTACCTCTCAGTAATTCCAAAACAGCACGGCGGCGGCCATCTTGTTACAGTGTGCGGTGGATGGAGGTATTCATAATTTTAATAAATCGTACAAGGTGTTTGGAAAATATTTAAAGGCAGCAGGGCTTTCTCCAGGGGCCAATAAGGGAACGATTTTAATTTGGAACATTTCTGTCCATTTTTGGCTTAGTTATGGACATGTAGTATCTGTTAGCATGTTAGCTAGCTGCTGGATGATGATGATGATGATGGGTTCTTATTATGTGTGAATATTTCATATTTTTGTATTAAATCGTACAAGGCGTTTGGAAAATATTTAAAGGCGGCAGGGCTTTCTCCAGGGGCCAATAAGGGAACGATTTTAATTTGGAACATTTCTGTCCATTTTTGGCTTAGTTATGGACATGTATAGTATCTGTTAGCATGTTAGCTAGCTGCTGGATGATGATGATGATGATGGGTTCTTATTATGTGTGAATATTTCATATTTTTTTATTAAATCGTACAAGGCGTTTGGAAATTAGTGAAAGGCACCGTGGCGTCAACCAGGTCTCACCAAGGAATCGACTTTAATTTGGAACATTTTTGGTTCATTTTGGCATAGACATGGACATTGCAGCATATGTTAGCATTAGCTGCAATGGGTTCTTCTCATTATTGCGAACGCAGTGATTGCGAACCCAGTGAGCACTTACTATGAGACCTAGCAGATCATGTCTGTCTGTCTGTCTGTGTGTGTGTCTGTCCCGCTATCCAAATATGGAGTGTGTTGCATCAGCAATCACTCAGCTCCATATATGGCCACAAAAAGGGCCAGGTCCACTCAGCTCCATATATGGGCACAAAATGTGAAAATTATGTAATATGAGCCAGATTGTAGATTGGCTATTTTAGTATTTTTCTTGTTTTATTTATTTAACTGTCTAGGCCTATTCACATGCAATGAACTCAAGTGTCACAAAGCAAAGCAACACGAAAAGCGATGGTAATAGTACTATTAGCAAGCTTCTGCTGACCTATATGGGGTGCGAGGCCCTGCATTGCTCAATAACCTGCTTTGATGACACTTTTGTCCTTTTGTATGTTTAAATCAAATGTCAAATTATAGTTCAAAGACACCAAGAAGATAGTCTGTGATTACAATATCAATTTAAAATGTATTACCCATTTCTTGTTTCCTGTTTTCCACTTCATGATAAATGCTTTTATGTGATGTATTCCCATGCTTTTGTTCTTGCTTAATGTAAATCGCTCTGGATTAAGAGCGTCTGCTAAATGCCTAAATTGTAAAATTGTAAATTGTCCCCTTGCGCGCAGGGTCCGGCCCATTCCTCTCTGTTATGTCATATGACGAGCATTTAACTTTTAATATCACAATTATTGTAGCTAATCTTTAACTGAATCTGGAAGTATTTCTTTATTAAATGATTCTTCATAGTCTGGAATTATAACTGATCAATTTTCTTTTGTGACTTTCGCCTTTATTTTATATGGAGGGACAGTCAGTGGTGTAAACTTTATTTATATAGCACATTTCATACATAAAATGCAACTCTGTCACATTCTGTCTCTCCCTCAGTCTCCACACTGGCCTCCCATATCCCATTCCAGCACACCCAGTTCCATTTACACACCTGTCAACTACCTAATCAGCCCAGCATATTAAACTTTATTTATATAGCACATGTCATACATAAAATGCAACTCAAAGTACTTCACATGAAAATAAAATAAAAAATAACAAGCAGCGGAATGCCAGAAACAAAAAGTAGGTCAATCTACAATTAGCAAATAAAAATAGCAATACAAAACTAAAACAAAAAAAATGGTAAGGAAATTTGTATTGGATAATACATTTTAAATTGATATTATTAGATATTCAACTTTATTGACATTTATAATTAAATTGGTGTCTTTACACTGTAGAATCCATTGTTGTTTGTTTCTGTTGCTTAACTCTGTTGCTTTAACTACATATAAGTGTCTTTGTTTGTCTCTAAATGTTTTGATGAATTGAACAATGCCCTTTGTTCAATTCATTACATACTATAGCACGCCGTTTTTCATCATTTTTGAGGATTTGAAGAAAATTCAAAATTTCAAAAAACATGGGTTATAGCCCATCGTTTTTTGAATTTTTGAAAAAAATGTTATCCTCATTTTTCATCATTTTTGAACATGGGCTATAGCCCCTACCGTACGGCATACTATAGCACGCCGTTTTTCATCAATTTTGAGGATTTGAAGAAAATTCAAAATTTCAAAAAACATGGGTTATAGCCCATCGTTTTTTGAATTTTTGAAAAAAATGTTATCCTAATTTTTCATCATTTTTGAACATGGGCTATAGCCCCTACCGTACGGCATACTATAGCACGCCGTTTTTCATCATTTTTGAGGATTTGAAGAAAATTCAAAATTTCAAAAAACATGGGTTATAGCCCATCGTTTTTTGAAAAAAATGTTATCCTCATTTTTCATCATTTTTGAACATGGGCTATAGCCCCTACCGTACGGCATACTATAGCACGCCGTTTTTCATCATTTTTGAGGATTTGAAGAAAATTCAAAATTTCAAAAAACATGGGTTATAGCCCATCGTTTTTTGAATTTTTGAAAAAAATGTTATCCTCATTTTTCATTTTTGAACATGGGCTATAGCCCCTACCGTACGGCATACTATAGCACGCCGTTTTTCATCATTTTTGAGGATTTGAAGAAAATTCAAAATTTCAAAAAACATGTGTTATAGCCCATCGTTTTTTGAATTTTTGAAAAAAATGTTATCCTCATTTTTCATCATTTTTGAACATGGGCTATAGCCCCTACCGTACGGCATACTATAGCACGCCGTTTTTCATCAATTTTGAGGATTTGAAGAAAATTCAAAATTTCAAAAAACATGGGTTATAGCCCATCGTTTTTTGAATTTTTGAAAAAATGTTATCCTCATTTTTCATCATTTTTGAACATGGGCTATAGCCCCTACCATACGGCATACTATAGCACGCCGTTTTTCATCATTTTTGAGGATTTGAAGAAAATTCAAAATTTTAAAAAACATGGGTTATAGCCCATTGTTTTTGAATTTTTGAAAAAAATGTTATCCTCATTTTTCATCATTTTTGAACATGGGCTTTAGCCCCTACCGTACGGCATACTATAGCACGCCGTTTTTCATCATTCTTGAGGATTTGAAGAAAATTCAAAATTTCAAAAAACATGGGTTATAGCCCATCGTTTTTTGAATTTTTGAAAAAAATGTTATCCTCATTTTTCATCATTTTTGAACATGGGCTATAGCCCCTGCCGTACGGCATACTATAGCACGCCGTTTTTCATCATTTTTGAGGATTTGAAGAAAATTCAAAATTTCAAAAAACATGGGTTATAGCCCATCGTTTTTTGAATTTTTGAAAAAAATGTTATCCTCATTTTTCATCATTTTTGAACATGGGCTATAGCCCCTGCCGTACGGCATACTATAGCACGCCGTTTTTCATCATTTTTGAGGATTTGAAGAAAATTCAAAATTTCAAAAAACATGGGTTATAGCCCATCGTTTTTTGAATTTTTGAAAAAAATGTTATCCTCATTTTTCATCATTTTTGAACATGGGCTATAGCCCCTACCGTACGGCATACTATAGCACGCCGTTTTTCATCATTTTTGAGGATTTGAAGAAAATTCAAAATTTCAAAAAACATGGGTTATAGCCCATCGTTTTTTGAATTTTTGAAAAAAATGTTATCCTCATTTTTCATCATTTTTGAACATGGGCTATAGCCCCTACCGTACGGCATACTATAGCACGCCGTTTTTCATCATTTTTGAGGATTTGAAGAAAATTCAAAATTTCAAAAAACATGGGTTATAGCCCATCGTTTTTTTAATTAAAAAAAAAAATGTTATCCTCATTTTTCATCATTTTTGAACATGGGCTATAGCCCCTACCGTACGGCATACTATAGCACGCCGTTTTTCATCATTTTTGAGGATTTGAAGAAAATTCAAAATTTAAAAAACATGGGTTATAGCCCATCGTTTTTTGAATTTTTGAAAAAAATGTTATCCTAATTTTCCATCATTTTTGAACATGGGCTATAGCCCCTACCGTACGGCATACTATAGCACGCCGTTTTTCATCATTTTTGAGGATTTGAAGAAAATTCAAAATTTCAAAAAACATGGGTTATAGCCCATTGTTTTTTGAATTAAAAAAAAAAAATGTTATCCTCATTTTTAATCATTTTTGAACATGGGCTATAGCCCCTACCGTACGGCATACTATAGCACGCCGTTTTTCATCATTTTTGTGGATTTGAAGAAAATTCAAAATTTCAAAAAACATGGGTTATAGCCCATCGTTTTTTGAATTTTTGAAAAAAATGTTATCCTCATTTTTCATCATTTTTGAACATGGGCTATAGCCCCTACCGTACGGCATACTATAGCACACCGTTTTTCATCATTTTTGAGGATTTGAAGAAAATTCAAAATTTCAAAAAACATGGGTTATAGCCCATTGTTTTTTGAATTAAAAAAAAAAATGTTATCCTCATTTTTCATCATTTTTGAACATGGGCTATAGCCCCTACCGTACGGCATACTATAGCACGCCGTTTTTCATCATTTTTGAGGATTTGAAGAAAATTCAAAATTTCAAAAAACATGGGTTATAGCCCATTGTTTTTGAATTTTTGAAAAAAAAATTATCCTCATTTTTCATCATTTCTGAACATGGGCTATAGCCCCTACCGTACGGCATACTATAGCACGCCGTTTTTCATCATTTTTGAGGATTTGAAGAAAATTCAAAATTTCAAAAAACATGGGTTATAGCCCATCGTTTTTTGAATTTTTGAAAAAAATGTTATCCTCATTTTTCATCATTTTTGAACATGGGCTATAGCCCCTACCGTACGGCATACTATAGCACGCCGTTTTTCATCATTTTTGAGGATTTGAAGAAAATTCTAAATTTCAAAAAACATGGGTTATAGCCCATCGTTTTTTGAATTTTTGAAAAAAATGTTATCCTCATTTTTCATCATTTTTGAACATGGGCTATAGCCCCTACCGTACGGCATACTATAGCACGCCGTTTTTCATCATTTTTGAGGATTTGAAGAAAATTCAAAATTTCAAAAAACATGGGTTATAGCCCATTGTTTTTTGAATTTAAAAAAAAAATGTTATCCTCATTTTTCATCATTTTTGAACATGGGCTATAGCCCCTACCGTACGGCATACTATAGCACGCCGTTTTTCATCATTTTTGAGGATTTGAAGAAAATTCAAAATTTCAAAAAACATGGGTTATAGCCCATTGTTTTTTGAATTAAAAAAAAATGTTATCCTCATTTTTCATCATTTTTGAACATGGGCTATAGCCCCTACCGTACGGCATACTATAGCACGCCGTTTTTCATCATTTTTGAGGATTTGAAGAAAATTCAAAATTTCAAAAAACATGGGTTATAGCCCATCGTTTTTTGAATTTTTGAAAAAAATGTTATCCTCATTTTTCATCATTTTTGAACATGGGCTATAGCCCCTACCGTACGGCATACTATAGCACACCGTTTTTCATCATTTTTGAGGATTTGAAGAAAATTCAAAATTTCAAAAAACATGGGTTATAGCCCATTGTTTTTGAATTTTTGAAAAAAATGTTATCCTCATTTTTCCTCATTTCTGAACATGGGCTATAGCCCCTACCGTACGGCATACTATAGCACGCCGTTTTTCATCATTTTTGAGGATTTGAAGAAAATTCAAAATTTCAAAAAACATGGGTTATAGCCCATTGTTTTTTGAATAAAAAAAAAAATGTTATCCTCATTTTTCATCATTTTTGAACATGGGCTATAGCCCCTACCGTACGGCATACTATAGCACGCCGTTTTTCATCATTTTTGAGGATTTGAAGAAAATTCAAAATTTCAAAAAACATGGGTTATAGCCCATTGTTTTTTGAAAAAAAAAAAAAATGTTATCCTCATTTTTCATCATTTTTGAACATGGGCTATAGCCCCTACCGTACGGCATACTATAGCACGCCGTTTTTCATCATTTTTGAGGATTTGAAGAAAATTCAAAATTTCAAAAAACATGGGTTATAGCCCATCGTTTTTTGAATTTTTGAAAAAAATGTTATCCAAATTTTTCATCATTTTTGAACATGGGCTATAGCCCCTACCGTACGGCATACTATAGCACGCCGTTTTTCATCATTTTTGAGGATTTGAAGAAAATTCAAAATTTCAAAAAACATGGGTTATAGCCCATTGTTTTTGAATTTTTGAAAAAAATGTTATCCTCATTTTTCATCATTTCTGAACATGGGCTATAGCCCCTACCGTACGGCATACTATAGCACGCCGTTTTTCATCATTTTTGAGGATTTGAAGAAAATTCAAAATTTCAAAAAACATGGGTTATAGCCCATTGTTTTTTGAATTAAAAAAAAAATGTTATCCTCATTTTTCATCATTTTTGAACATGGGCTATAGCCCCTACCGTACGGCATACTATAGCACGCCGTTTTTCATCATTTTTGAGGATTTGAAGAAAATTCAAAATTTCAAAAAACATGGGTTATAGCCCATCGTTTTTTGAATTTTTGAAAAAAATGTTATCCTCATTTTTCATCATTTTTGAACATGGGCTATAGCCCCTGCCGTACGGCATACTATAGCACGCCGTTTTTCATCATTTTTGAGGATTTGAAGAAAATTCAAAATTTCAAAAAACATGGGTTATAGCCCATCGTTTTTTGAATTTTTGAAAAAAATGTTATCCTCATTTTTCATCATTTTTGAACATGGGCTATAGCCCCTGCCGTACGGCATACTATAGCACGCCGTTTTTCATCATTTTTGAGGATTTGAAGAAAATTCAAAATTTCAAAAAACATGGGTTATAGCCCATCGTTTTTTGAATTTTTGAAAAAAATGTTATCCTCATTTTTCATCATTTTTGAACATGGGCTATAGCCCCTACCGTACGGCATACTATAGCACGCCGTTTTTCATCATTTTTGAGGATTTGAAGAAAATTCAAAATTTCAAAAAACATGGGTTATAGCCCATCGTTTTTTGAATTTTTGAAAAAAATGTTATCCTCATTTTTCATCATTTTTGAACATGGGCTATAGCCCCTACCGTACGGCATACTATAGCACGCCGTTTTTCATCATTTTTGAGGATTTGAAGAAAATTCAAAATTTCAAAAAACATGGGTTATAGCCCATCGTTTTTTTAATTAAAAAAAAAAATGTTATCCTCATTTTTCATCATTTTTGAACATGGGCTATAGCCCCTACCGTACGGCATACTATAGCACGCCGTTTTTCATCATTTTTGAGGATTTGAAGAAAATTCAAAATTTAAAAAACATGGGTTATAGCCCATCGTTTTTTGAATTTTTGAAAAAAATGTTATCCTAATTTTCCATCATTTTTGAACATGGGCTATAGCCCCTACCGTACGGCATACTATAGCACGCCGTTTTTCATCATTTTTGAGGATTTGAAGAAAATTCAAAATTTCAAAAAACATGGGTTATAGCCCATTGTTTTTTGAATTAAAAAAAAAAAATGTTATCCTCATTTTTAATCATTTTTGAACATGGGCTATAGCCCCTACCGTACGGCATACTATAGCACGCCGTTTTTCATCATTTTTGTGGATTTGAAGAAAATTCAAAATTTCAAAAAACATGGGTTATAGCCCATCGTTTTTTGAATTTTTGAAAAAAATGTTATCCTCATTTTTCATCATTTTTGAACATGGGCTATAGCCCCTACCGTACGGCATACTATAGCACACCGTTTTTCATCATTTTTGAGGATTTGAAGAAAATTCAAAATTTCAAAAAACATGGGTTATAGCCCATTGTTTTTTGAATTAAAAAAAAAAATGTTATCCTCATTTTTCATCATTTTTGAACATGGGCTATAGCCCCTACCGTACGGCATACTATAGCACGCCGTTTTTCATCATTTTTGAGGATTTGAAGAAAATTCAAAATTTCAAAAAACATGGGTTATAGCCCATTGTTTTTGAATTTTTGAAAAAAAAATTATCCTCATTTTTCATCATTTCTGAACATGGGCTATAGCCCCTACCGTACGGCATACTATAGCACGCCGTTTTTCATCATTTTTGAGGATTTGAAGAAAATTCAAAATTTCAAAAAACATGGGTTATAGCCCATCGTTTTTTGAATTTTTGAAAAAAATGTTATCCTCATTTTTCATCATTTTTGAACATGGGCTATAGCCCCTACCGTACGGCATACTATAGCACGCCGTTTTTCATCATTTTTGAGGATTTGAAGAAAATTCTAAATTTCAAAAAACATGGGTTATAGCCCATCGTTTTTTGAATTTTTGAAAAAAATGTTATCCTCATTTTTCATCATTTTTGAACATGGGCTATAGCCCCTACCGTACGGCATACTATAGCACGCCGTTTTTCATCATTTTTGAGGATTTGAAGAAAATTCAAAATTTCAAAAAACATGGGTTATAGCCCATTGTTTTTTGAATTTAAAAAAAAAATGTTATCCTCATTTTTCATCATTTTTGAACATGGGCTATAGCCCCTACCGTACGGCATACTATAGCACGCCGTTTTTCATCATTTTTGAGGATTTGAAGAAAATTCAAAATTTCAAAAAACATGGGTTATAGCCCATTGTTTTTTGAATTAAAAAAAAAATGTTATCCTCATTTTTCATCATTTTTGAACATGGGCTATAGCCCCTACCGTACGGCATACTATAGCACGCCGTTTTTCATCATTTTTGAGGATTTGAAGAAAATTCAAAATTTCAAAAAACATGGGTTATAGCCCATCGTTTTTTGAATTTTTGAAAAAAATGTTATCCTCATTTTTCATCATTTTTGAACATGGGCTATAGCCCCTACCGTACGGCATACTATAGCACACCGTTTTTCATCATTTTTGAGGATTTGAAGAAAATTCAAAATTTCAAAAAACATGGGTTATAGCCCATTGTTTTTGAATTTTTGAAAAAAATGTTATCCTCATTTTTCCTCATTTCTGAACATGGGCTATAGCCCCTACCGTACGGCATACTATAGCACGCCGTTTTTCATCATTTTTGAGGATTTGAAGAAAATTCAAAATTTCAAAAAACATGGGTTATAGCCCATTGTTTTTTGAATAAAAAAAAAAAATGTTATCCTCATTTTTCATCATTTTTGAACATGGGCTATAGCCCCTACCGTACGGCATACTATAGCACGCCGTTTTTCATCATTTTTGAGGATTTGAAGAAAATTCAAAATTTCAAAAAACATGGGTTATAGCCCATTGTTTTTTGAATAAAAAAAAAAAATGTTATCCTCATTTTTCATCATTTTTGAACATGGGCTATAGCCCCTACCGTACGGCATACTATAGCACGCCGTTTTTCATCATTTTTGAGGATTTGAAGAAAATTCAAAATTTCAAAAAACATGGGTTATAGCCCATCGTTTTTTGAATTTTTGAAAAAAATGTTATCCAAATTTTTCATCATTTTTGAACATGGGCTATAGCCCCTACCGTACGGCATACTATAGCACGCCGTTTTTCATCATTTTTGAGGATTTGAAGAAAATTCAAAATTTCAAAAAACATGGGTTATAGCCCATTGTTTTTGAATTTTTGAAAAAAATGTTATCCTCATTTTTCATCATTTCTGAACATGGGCTATAGCCCCTACCGTACGGCATACTATAGCACGCCGTTTTTCATCATTTTTGAGGATTTGAAGAAAATTCAAAATTTCAAAAAACATGGGTTATAGCCCATTGTTTTTTGAATTAAAAAAAAAATGTTATCCTCATTTTTCATCATTTTTGAACATGGGCTATAGCCCCTACCGTACGGCATACTATAGCACGCCGTTTTTCATCATTTTTGAGGATTTGAAGAAAATTCAAAATTTCAAAAAACATGGGTTATAGCCCATCGTTTTTTGAATTTTTGAAAAAAATGTTATCCTCATTTTTCATCATTTTTGAACATGGGCTATAGCCCCTACCGTACGGCATACTATAGCACACCGTTTTTCATCATTTTTGAGGATTTGAAGAAAATTCAAAATTTCAAAAAACATGGGTTATAGCCCATTGTTTTTGAATTTTTGAAAAAAATGTTATCCTCATTTTTCCTCATTTCTGAACATGGGCTATAGCCCCTACCGTACGGCATACTATAGCACGCCGTTTTTCATCATTTTTGAGGATTTGAAGAAAATTCAAAATTTCAAAAAACATGGGTTATAGCCCATTGTTTTTTGAATAAAAAAAAAAAATGTTATCCTCATTTTTCATCATTTTTGAACATGGGCTATAGCCCCTACCGTACGGCATACTATAGCACGCCGTTTTTCATCATTTTTGAGGATTTGAAGAAAATTCAAAATTTCAAAAAACATGGGTTATAGCCCATTGTTTTTTGAATAAAAAAAAAAAATGTTATCCTCATTTTTCATCATTTTTGAACATGGGCTATAGCCCCTACCGTACGGCATACTATAGCACGCCGTTTTTCATCATTTTTGAGGATTTGAAGAAAATTCAAAATTTCAAAAAACATGGGTTATAGCCCATCGTTTTTTGAATTTTTGAAAAAAATGTTATCCAAATTTTTCATCATTTTTGAACATGGGCTATAGCCCCTACCGTACGGCATACTATAGCACGCCGTTTTTCATCATTTTTGAGGATTTGAAGAAAATTCAAAATTTCAAAAAACATGGGTTATAGCCCATTGTTTTTGAATTTTTGAAAAAAAAATTATCCTCATTTTTCATCATTTCTGAACATGGGCTATAGCCCCTACCGTACGGCATACTATAGCACGCCGTTTTTCATCATTTTTGAGGATTTGAAGAAAATTCAAAATTTCAAAAAACATGGGTTATAGCCCATCGTTTTTTGAATTTTTGAAAAAAATGTTATCCTCATTTTTCATCATTTTTGAACATGGGCTATAGCCCCTACCGTACGGCATACTATAGCACGCCGTTTTTCATCATTTTTGAGGATTTGAAGAAAATTCTAAATTTCAAAAAACATGGGTTATAGCCCATCGTTTTTTGAATTTTTGAAAAAAATGTTATCCTCATTTTTCATCATTTTTGAACATGGGCTATAGCCCCTACCGTACGGCATACTATAGCACGCCGTTTTTCATCATTTTTGAGGATTTGAAGAAAATTCAAAATTTCAAAAAACATGGGTTATAGCCCATTGTTTTTTGAATTAAAAAAAAAATGTTATCCTCATTTTTCATCATTTTTGAACATGGGCTATAGCCCCTACCGTACGGCATACTATAGCACGCCGTTTTTCATCATTTTTGAGGATTTGAAGAAAATTCAAAATTTCAAAAAACATGGGTTATAGCCCATCGTTTTTTGAATTTTTGAAAAAAATGTTATCCTCATTTTTCATCATTTTTGAACATGGGCTATAGCCCCTACCGTACGGCATACTATAGCACGCCGTTTTTCATCATTTTTGAGGATTTGAAGAAAATTCAAAATTTCAAAAAACATGGGTTATAGCCCATCGTTTTTTGAATTTTTGAAAAAAATGTTATCCTCATTTTTCATCATTTTTGAACATGGGCTATAGCCCCTACCGTACGGCATACTATAGCACGCCGTTTTTCATCATTTTTGAGGATTTGAAGAAAATTCAAAATTTCAAAAAACATGGGTTATAGCCCATCGTTTTTTGAATTTTTGAAAAAAAATGTTATCCAAATTTTTCATCATTTTTGAACATGGGCTATAGCCCCTACCGTACGGCATACTATAGCACGCCGTTTTTCATCATTTTTGAGGATTTGAAGAAAATTCAAAATTTCAAAAAACATGGGTTATAGCCCATCGTTTTTTGAATTTTTGAAAAAAAAATTATCCTCATTTTTCATCATTTTTTAACATGGGCTATAGCCCCTACCGTACGGCATACTATAGCACGCCGTTTTTCATCATTTTTGAGGATTTGAAAAAAATTCAAAATTTCAAAAAACATGGGTTATAGCCCATCGTTTTTTGAATTTTTGAAAAAAATGTTATCCTCATTTTTCATCATTTTTGAACATGGGCTATAGCCCCTACCGTACGGCATACTATAGCACGCCGTTTTTCATCATTTTTGAGGATTTGAAGAAAATTCAAAATTTCAAAAAACATGGGTTATAGCCCATCGTTTTTTGAATTTTTGAAAAAAATGTTATCCTCATTTTTCATCATTTTTGAACATGGGCTATAGCCCCTACCGTACGGCATACTATAGCACGCCGTTTTTCATCATTTTTGAGGATTTGAAGAAAATTCAAAATTTCAAAAAACATGGGTTATAGCCCATTGTTTTTTGAATAAAAAAAAAAAATGTTATCCTCATTTTTCATCATTTTTGAACATGGGCTATAGCCCCTACCGTACGGCATACTATAGCACGCCGTTTTTCATCATTTTTGAGGATTTGAAGAAAATTCAAAATTTCAAAAAACATGGGTTATAGCCCATCGTTTTTTGAATTTTTGAAAAAAAATGTTATCCAAATTTTTCATCATTTTTGAACATGGGCTATAGCCCCTACCGTACGGCATACTATAGCACGCCGTTTTTCATCATTTTTGAGGATTTGAAGAAAATTCAAAATTTCAAAAAACATGGGTAATAGCCCATCGTTTTTTGAATTTTTGAAAAAAAAATTATCCTCATTTTTCATCATTTTTGAACATGGGCTATAGCCCCTGCCGTACGGCATACTATAGCACGCCGTTTTTCATCATTTTTGAGGATTTGAAGAAAATTCAAAATTTCAAAAAACATGGGTTATAGCCCATCGTTTTTTGAATTTTTGAAAAAAATGTTATCCTCATTTTTCATCATTTTTGAACATGGGCTATAGCCCCTGCCGTACGGCATACTATAGCACGCCGTTTTTCATCATTTTTGAGGATTTGAAGAAAATTCAAAATTTCAAAAAACATGGGTTATAGCCCATCGTTTTTTGAATTTTTGAAAAAAATGTTATCCTCATTTTTCATCATTTTTGAACATGGGCTATAGCCCCTACCGTACGGCATACTATAGCACGCCGTTTTTCATCATTTTTGAGGATTTGAAGAAAATTCAAAATTTCAAAAAACATGGGTTATAGCCCATCGTTTTTTGAATTTTTGAAAAAAATGTTATCCTCATTTTTCATCATTTTTGAACATGGGCTATAGCCCCTACCGTACGGCATACTATAGCACGCCGTTTTTCATCATTTTTGAGGATTTGAAGAAAATTCAAAATTTCAAAAAACATGGGTTATAGCCCATCGTTTTTTTAATTAAAAAAAAAAATGTTATCCTCATTTTTCATCATTTTTGAACATGGGCTATAGCCCCTACCGTACGGCATACTATAGCACGCCGTTTTTCATCATTTTTGAGGATTTGAAGAAAATTCAAAATTTAAAAAACATGGGTTATAGCCCATCGTTTTTTGAATTTTTGAAAAAAATGTTATCCTAATTTTCCATCATTTTTGAACATGGGCTATAGCCCCTACCGTACGGCATACTATAGCACGCCGTTTTTCATCATTTTTGAGGATTTGAAGAAAATTCAAAATTTCAAAAAACATGGGTTATAGCCCATTGTTTTTTGAATTAAAAAAAAAAAATGTTATCCTCATTTTTAATCATTTTTGAACATGGGCTATAGCCCCTACCGTACGGCATACTATAGCACGCCGTTTTTCATCATTTTTGTGGATTTGAAGAAAATTCAAAATTTCAAAAAACATGGGTTATAGCCCATCGTTTTTTGAATTTTTGAAAAAAATGTTATCCTCATTTTTCATCATTTTTGAACATGGGCTATAGCCCCTACCGTACGGCATACTATAGCACACCGTTTTTCATCATTTTTGAGGATTTGAAGAAAATTCAAAATTTCAAAAAACATGGGTTATAGCCCATTGTTTTTTGAATTAAAAAAAAAAATGTTATCCTCATTTTTCATCATTTTTGAACATGGGCTATAGCCCCTACCGTACGGCATACTATAGCACGCCGTTTTTCATCATTTTTGAGGATTTGAAGAAAATTCAAAATTTCAAAAAACATGGGTTATAGCCCATTGTTTTTGAATTTTTGAAAAAAAAATTATCCTCATTTTTCATCATTTCTGAACATGGGCTATAGCCCCTACCGTACGGCATACTATAGCACGCCGTTTTTCATCATTTTTGAGGATTTGAAGAAAATTCAAAATTTCAAAAAACATGGGTTATAGCCCATCGTTTTTTGAATTTTTGAAAAAAATGTTATCCTCATTTTTCATCATTTTTGAACATGGGCTATAGCCCCTACCGTACGGCATACTATAGCACACCGTTTTTCATCATTTTTGAGGATTTGAAGAAAATTCAAAATTTCAAAAAACATGGGTTATAGCCCATTGTTTTTTGAATTAAAAAAAAAATGTTATCCTCATTTTTCATCATTTTTGAACATGGGCTATAGCCCCTACCGTACGGCATACTATAGCACGCCGTTTTTCATCATTTTTGAGGATTTGAAGAAAATTCAAAATTTCAAAAAACATGGGTTATAGCCCATTGTTTTTGAATTTTTGAAAAAAAAATTATCCTCATTTTTCATCATTTCTGAACATGGGCTATAGCCCCTACCGTACGGCATACTATAGCACGCCGTTTTTCATCATTTTTGAGGATTTGAAGAAAATTCAAAATTTCAAAAAACATGGGTTATAGCCCATCGTTTTTTGAATTTTTGAAAAAAATGTTATCCTCATTTTTCATCATTTTTGAACATGGGCTATAGCCCCTACCGTACGGCATACTATAGCACGCCGTTTTTCATCATTTTTGAGGATTTGAAGAAAATTCAAAATTTCAAAAAACATGGGTTATAGCCCATCGTTTTTTTAATTAAAAAAAAAAATGTTATCCTCATTTTTCATCATTTTTGAACATGGGCTATAGCCCCTACCGTACGGCATACTATAGCACGCCGTTTTTCATCATTTTTGAGGATTTGAAGAAAATTCAAAATTTAAAAAACATGGGTTATAGCCCATCGTTTTTTGAATTTTTGAAAAAAATGTTATCCTAATTTTCCATCATTTTTGAACATGGGCTATAGCCCCTACCGTACGGCATACTATAGCACGCCGTTTTTCATCATTTTTGAGGATTTGAAGAAAATTCAAAATTTCAAAAAACATGGGTTATAGCCCATTGTTTTTTGAATTAAAAAAAAAAAATGTTATCCTCATTTTTAATCATTTTTGAACATGGGCTATAGCCCCTACCGTACGGCATACTATAGCACGCCGTTTTTCATCATTTTTGTGGATTTGAAGAAAATTCAAAATTTCAAAAAACATGGGTTATAGCCCATCGTTTTTTGAATTTTTGAAAAAAATGTTATCCTCATTTTTCATCATTTTTGAACATGGGCTATAGCCCCTACCGTACGGCATACTATAGCACACCGTTTTTCATCATTTTTGAGGATTTGAAGAAAATTCAAAATTTCAAAAAACATGGGTTATAGCCCATTGTTTTTTGAATTAAAAAAAAAATGTTATCCTCATTTTTCATCATTTTTGAACATGGGCTATAGCCCCTACCGTACGGCATACTATAGCACGCCGTTTTTCATCATTTTTGAGGATTTGAAGAAAATTCAAAATTTCAAAAAACATGGGTTATAGCCCATTGTTTTTGAATTTTTGAAAAAAAAATTATCCTCATTTTTCATCATTTCTGAACATGGGCTATAGCCCCTACCGTACGGCATACTATAGCACGCCGTTTTTCATCATTTTTGAGGATTTGAAGAAAATTCAAAATTTCAAAAAACATGGGTTATAGCCCATCGTTTTTTGAATTTTTGAAAAAAATGTTATCCTCATTTTTCATCATTTTTGAACATGGGCTATAGCCCCTACCGTACGGCATACTATAGCACGCCGTTTTTCATCATTTTTGAGGATTTGAAGAAAATTCTAAATTTCAAAAAACATGGGTTATAGCCCATCGTTTTTTGAATTTTTGAAAAAAATGTTATCCTCATTTTTCATCATTTTTGAACATGGGCTATAGCCCCTACCGTACGGCATACTATAGCACGCCGTTTTTCATCATTTTTGAGGATTTGAAGAAAATTCAAAATTTCAAAAAACATGGGTTATAGCCCATTGTTTTTTGAATTTAAAAAAAAAATGTTATCCTCATTTTTCATCATTTTTGAACATGGGCTATAGCCCCTACCGTACGGCATACTATAGCACGCCGTTTTTCATCATTTTTGAGGATTTGAAGAAAATTCAAAATTTCAAAAAACATGGGTTATAGCCCATTGTTTTTTGAATTAAAAAAAAAATGTTATCCTCATTTTTCATCATTTTTGAACATGGGCTATAGCCCCTACCGTACGGCATACTATAGCACGCCGTTTTTCATCATTTTTGAGGATTTGAAGAAAATTCAAAATTTCAAAAAACATGGGTTATAGCCCATCGTTTTTTGAATTTTTGAAAAAAATGTTATCCTCATTTTTCATCATTTTTGAACATGGGCTATAGCCCCTACCGTACGGCATACTATAGCACACCGTTTTTCATCATTTTTGAGGATTTGAAGAAAATTCAAAATTTCAAAAAACATGGGTTATAGCCCATTGTTTTTGAATTTTTGAAAAAAATGTTATCCTCATTTTTCCTCATTTCTGAACATGGGCTATAGCCCCTACCGTACGGCATACTATAGCACGCCGTTTTTCATCATTTTTGAGGATTTGAAGAAAATTCAAAATTTCAAAAAACATGGGTTATAGCCCATTGTTTTTTGAATAAAAAAAAAAAATGTTATCCTCATTTTTCATCATTTTTGAACATGGGCTATAGCCCCTACCGTACGGCATACTATAGCACGCCGTTTTTCATCATTTTTGAGGATTTGAAGAAAATTCAAAATTTCAAAAAACATGGGTTATAGCCCATTGTTTTTTGAATAAAAAAAAAAAATGTTATCCTCATTTTTCATCATTTTTGAACATGGGCTATAGCCCCTACCGTACGGCATACTATAGCACGCCGTTTTTCATCATTTTTGAGGATTTGAAGAAAATTCAAAATTTCAAAAAACATGGGTTATAGCCCATCGTTTTTTGAATTTTTGAAAAAAATGTTATCCAAATTTTTCATCATTTTTGAACATGGGCTATAGCCCCTACCGTACGGCATACTATAGCACGCCGTTTTTCATCATTTTTGAGGATTTGAAGAAAATTCAAAATTTCAAAAAACATGGGTTATAGCCCATTGTTTTTGAATTTTTGAAAAAAATGTTATCCTCATTTTTCATCATTTCTGAACATGGGCTATAGCCCCTACCGTACGGCATACTATAGCACGCCGTTTTTCATCATTTTTGAGGATTTGAAGAAAATTCAAAATTTCAAAAAACATGGGTTATAGCCCATTGTTTTTTGAATTAAAAAAAAAATGTTATCCTCATTTTTCATCATTTTTGAACATGGGCTATAGCCCCTACCGTACGGCATACTATAGCACGCCGTTTTTCATCATTTTTGAGGATTTGAAGAAAATTCAAAATTTCAAAAAACATGGGTTATAGCCCATCGTTTTTTGAATTTTTGAAAAAAATGTTATCCTCATTTTTCATCATTTTTGAACATGGGCTATAGCCCCTACCGTACGGCATACTATAGCACACCGTTTTTCATCATTTTTGAGGATTTGAAGAAAATTCAAAATTTCAAAAAACATGGGTTATAGCCCATTGTTTTTGAATTTTTGAAAAAAATGTTATCCTCATTTTTCCTCATTTCTGAACATGGGCTATAGCCCCTACCGTACGGCATACTATAGCACGCCGTTTTTCATCATTTTTGAGGATTTGAAGAAAATTCAAAATTTCAAAAAACATGGGTTATAGCCCATTGTTTTTTGAATAAAAAAAAAAATGTTATCCTCATTTTTCATCATTTTTGAACATGGGCTATAGCCCCTACCGTACGGCATACTATAGCACGCCGTTTTTCATCATTTTTGAGGATTTGAAGAAAATTCAAAATTTCAAAAAACATGGGTTATAGCCCATTGTTTTTTGAAAAAAAAAAAAAAATGTTATCCTCATTTTTCATCATTTTTGAACATGGGCTATAGCCCCTACCGTACGGCATACTATAGCACGCCGTTTTTCATCATTTTTGAGGATTTGAAGAAAATTCAAAATTTCAAAAAACATGGGTTATAGCCCATCGTTTTTTGAATTTTTGAAAAAAATGTTATCCAAATTTTTCATCATTTTTGAACATGGGCTATAGCCCCTACCGTACGGCATACTATAGCACGCCGTTTTTCATCATTTTTGAGGATTTGAAGAAAATTCAAAATTTCAAAAAACATGGGTTATAGCCCATTGTTTTTGAATTTTTGAAAAAAATGTTATCCTCATTTTTCATCATTTCTGAACATGGGCTATAGCCCCTACCGTACGGCATACTATAGCACGCCGTTTTTCATCATTTTTGAGGATTTGAAGAAAATTCAAAATTTCAAAAAACATGGGTTATAGCCCATCGTTTTTTGAATTTTTGAAAAAAATGTTATCCTCATTTTTCATCATTTTTGAACATGGGCTATAGCCCCTACCGTACGGCATACTATAGCACGCCGTTTTTCATCATTTTTGAGGATTTGAAGAAAATTCTAAATTTCAAAAAACATGGGTTATAGCCCATCGTTTTTTGAATTTTTGAAAAAAATGTTATCCTCATTTTTCATCATTTTTGAACATGGGCTATAGCCCCTACCGTACGGCATACTATAGCACGCCGTTTTTCATCATTTTTGAGGATTTGAAGAAAATTCAAAATTTCAAAAAACATGGGTTATAGCCCATTGTTTTTTGAATTAAAAAAAAAATGTTATCCTCATTTTTCATCATTTTTGAACATGGGCTATAGCCCCTACCGTACGGCATACTATAGCACGCCGTTTTTCATCATTTTTGAGGATTTGAAGAAAATTCAAAATTTCAAAAAACATGGGTTATAGCCCATCGTTTTTTGAATTTTTGAAAAAAATGTTATCCTCATTTTTCATCATTTTTGAACATGGGCTATAGCCCCTACCGTACGGCATACTATAGCACGCCGTTTTTCATCATTTTTGAGGATTTGAAGAAAATTCAAAATTTCAAAAAACATGGGTTATAGCCCATCGTTTTTTGAATTTTTGAAAAAAATGTTATCCTCATTTTTCATCATTTTTGAACATGGGCTATAGCCCCTACCGTACGGCATACTATAGCACGCCGTTTTTCATCATTTTTGAGGATTTGAAGAAAATTCAAAATTTCAAAAAACATGGGTTATAGCCCATCGTTTTTTGAATTTTTGAAAAAAAATGTTATCCAAATTTTTCATCATTTTTGAACATGGGCTATAGCCCCTACCGTACGGCATACTATAGCACGCCGTTTTTCATCATTTTTGAGGATTTGAAGAAAATTCAAAATTTCAAAAAACATGGGTTATAGCCCATCGTTTTTTGAATTTTTGAAAAAAAAATTATCCTCATTTTTCATCATTTTTTAACATGGGCTATAGCCCCTACCGTACGGCATACTATAGCACGCCGTTTTTCATCATTTTTGAGGATTTGAAAAAAATTCAAAATTTCAAAAAACATGGGTTATAGCCCATCGTTTTTTGAATTTTTGAAAAAAATGTTATCCTCATTTTTCATCATTTTTGAACATGGGCTATAGCCCCTACCGTACGGCATACTATAGCACGCCGTTTTTCATCATTTTTGAGGATTTGAAGAAAATTCAAAATTTCAAAAAACATGGGTTATAGCCCATCGTTTTTTGAATTTTTGAAAAAAATGTTATCCTCATTTTTCATCATTTTTGAACATGGGCTATAGCCCCTACCGTACGGCATACTATAGCACGCCGTTTTTCATCATTTTTGAGGATTTGAAGAAAATTCAAAATTTCAAAAAACATGGGTTATAGCCCATTGTTTTTTGAATAAAAAAAAAAAATGTTATCCTCATTTTTCATCATTTTTGAACATGGGCTATAGCCCCTACCGTACGGCATACTATAGCACGCCGTTTTTCATCATTTTTGAGGATTTGAAGAAAATTCAAAATTTCAAAAAACATGGGTTATAGCCCATCGTTTTTTGAATTTTTGAAAAAAAATGTTATCCAAATTTTTCATCATTTTTGAACATGGGCTATAGCCCCTACCGTACGGCATACTATAGCACGCCGTTTTTCATCATTTTTGAGGATTTGAAGAAAATTCAAAATTTCAAAAAACATGGGTAATAGCCCATCGTTTTTTGAATTTTTGAAAAAAAAATTATCCTCATTTTTCATCATTTTTGAACATGGGCTATAGCCCCTACCGTACGGCATACTATAGCACGCCGTTTTTCATCATTTTTGAGGATTTGAAAAAAATTCAAAATTTCAAAAAACATGGGTTATAGCCCATCGTTTTTTGAATTTTTGAAAAAAATGTTATCCTCATTTTTCATCATTTTTGAACATGGGCTATAGCCCCTACCGTACGGCATACTATAGCACGCCGTTTTTCATCATTTTTGAGGATTTGAAGATAATTCAAAATTTCAAAAAACATGGGTTATAGCCCATCGTTTTTTGAATTTTTGAAAAAAATGTTATCCTCATTTTTCATCATTTTTGAACATGGGCTATAGCCCCTACCGTACGGCATACTATAGCACGCCGTTTTTCATCATTTTTGAGGATTTGAAAAAAATTCAAAATTTCAAAAAACATGGGTTATAGCCCATTGTTTTTTGAATTTTTGAAAAAAATGTTATCCTCATTTTTCATCATTTTTGAACATGGGCTATAGCCCCTACCGTACGGCATACTATAGCACGCCGTTTTTCATCATTTTTGAGGATTTGAAGAAAATTAAAAATTTCAAAAAACATGGGTTATAGCCCATCGTTTTTTGAATTTTTGAAAAAAATGTTATCCTCATTTTTCATCATTTTTGAACATGGGCTATAGCCCCTACCGTACGGCATACTATAGCACGCCGTTTTTCATCATTTTTGAGGATTTGAAGAAAATTCAAAATTTCAAAAAACATGGGTTATAGCCCATTGTTTTTTGAAAAAAAAAAAAAATGTTATCCTCATTTTTCATCATTTTTGAACATGGGCTATAGCCCCTACCGTACGGCATACTATAGCACGCCGTTTTTCATCATTTTTGAGGATTTGAAGAAAATTCAAAATTTCAAAAAACATGGGTTATAGCCCATCGTTTTTTGAATTTTTGAAAAAAAATGTTATCCAAATTTTTCATCATTTTTGAACATGGGCTATAGCCCCTACCGTACGGCATACTATAGCACGCCGTTTTTCATCATTTTTGAGGATTTGAAGAAAATTCAAAATTTAAAAAAACATGGGTAATAGCCCATCGTTTTTTGAATTTTTGAAAAAAAAATTATCCTCATTTTTCATCATTTTTGAACATGGGCTATAGCCCCTACCGTACGGCATACTATAGCACGCCGTTTTTCATCATTTTTGAGGATTTGAAAAAAATTCAAAATTTCAAAAAACATGGGTTATAGCCCATCGTTTTTTGAATTTTTGAAAAAAATGTTATCCTCATTTTTCATCATTTTTGAACATGGGCTATAGCCCCTACCGTACGGCATACTATAGCACGCCGTTTTTCATCATTTTTGAGGATTTGAAGAAAATTCAAAATTTCAAAAAACATGGGTTATAGCCCATCGTTTTTTGAATTTTTGAAAAAAATGTTATCCTCATTTTTCATCATTTCTGAACATGGGCTATAGCCCCTACCGTACGGCATACTATAGCACGCCGTTTTTCATCATTTTTGAGGATTTGAAGAAAATTCAAAATTTCAAAAAACATGGGTTATAGCCCATCGTTTTTTGAATTTTTGAAAAAAATGTTATCCTCATTTTTCATCATTTTTGAACATGGGCTATAGCCCCTACCGTACGGCATACTATAGCACGCCGTTTTTCATCATTTTTGAGGATTTGAAGAAAATTCAAAATTTCAAAAAACATGGGTTATAGCCCATCGTTTTTTGAATTTTTGAAAAAAAAATTATCCAAATTTTTCATCATTTTTGAACATGGGCTATAGCCCCTACCGTACGGCATACTATAGCACGCCGTTTTTCATCATTTTTGAGGATTTGAAGAAAATTCAAAATTTCAAAAAACATGGGTTATAGCCCATCGTTTTTTGAATTTTTGAAAAAAATGTTATCCTCATTTTTCATCATTTTTGAACATGGGCTATAGCCCCTACCGTACGGCATACTATAGCACGCCGTTTTTCATCATTTTTGAGGATTTTAAGAAAATTCAAAATTTCAAAAAACATGGGTTATAGCCCATTGTTTTTTGAATAAAAAAAAAAAATGTTATCCTCATTTTTCATCATTTTTGAACATGGGCTATAGCCCCTACCGTACGGCATACTATAGCACGCCGTTTTTCATCATTTTTGAGGATTTGAAGAAAATTCAAAATTTCAAAAAACATGGGTTATAGCCCATCGTTTTTTGAATTTTTGAAAAAAATGTTATCCAAATTTTTCATCATTTTTGAACATGGGCTATAGCCCCTACCGTACGGCATACTATAGCACGCCGTTTTTCATCATTTTTGAGGATTTGAAGAAAATTCAAAATTTCAAAAAACATGGGTTATAGCCCATCGTTTTTTGAATTTTTGAAAAAAAAATTATCCTCATTTTTCATCATTTTTGAACATGGGCTATAGCCCCTACCGTACGGCATACTATAGCACGCCGTTTTTCATCATTTTTGAGGATTTGAAGAAAATTCAAAATTTCAAAAAACATGGGTTATAGCCCATTGTTTTTGAATTTTTGAAAAAAATGTTATCCTCATTTTTCATCATTTCTGAACATGGGCTATAGCCCCTACCGTACGGCATACTATAGCACGCCGTTTTTCATCATTTTTGAGGATTTTAAGAAAATTCAAAATTTCAAAAAACATGGGTTATAGCCCATCGTTTTTTGAATTTTTGAAAAAAATGTTATCCTCATTTTTCATCATTTTTGAACATGGGCTATAGCCCCTACCGTACGGCATACTATAGCACGCCGTTTTTCATCATTTTTGAGGATTTGAAGAAAATTCTAAATTTCAAAAAACATGGGTTATAGCCCATCGTTTTTTGAATTTTTGAAAAAAATGTTATCCTCATTTTTCATCATTTTTGAACATGGGCTATAGCCCCTACCGTACGGCATACTATAGCACGCCGTTTTTCATCATTTTTGAGGATTTGAAGAAAATTCAAAATTTCAAAAAACATGGGTTATAGCCCATTGTTTTTTGAATTAAAAAAAAAATGTTATCCTCATTTTTCATCATTTTTGAACATGGGCTATAGCCCCTACCGTACGGCATACTATAGCACGCCGTTTTTCATCATTTTTGAGGATTTGAAGAAAATTCAAAATTTCAAAAACATGGGTTATAGCCCATCGTTTTTTGAATTTTTGAAAAAAATGTTATCCTCATTTTTCATCATTTTTGAACATGGGCTATAGCCCCTACCGTACGGCATACTATAGCACGCCGTTTTTCATCATTTTTGAGGATTTGAAGAAAATTCAAAATTTCAAAAACATGGGTTATAGCCCATCGTTTTTTGAATTTTTGAAAAAAATGTTATCCTCATTTTTCATCATTTTTGAACATGGGCTATAGCCCCTACCGTACGGCATACTATAGCACGCCGTTTTTCATCATTTTTGAGGATTTGAAGAAAATTCAAAATTTCAAAAAACATGGGTTATAGCCCATTGTTTTTGAATTTTTGAAAAAAATGTTATCCTCATTTTTCATCATTTCTGAACATGGGCTATAGCCCCTACCGTACGGCATACTATAGCACGCCGTTTTTCATCATTTTTGAGGATTTGAAGAAAATTCAAAATTTCAAAAAACATGGGTTATAGCCCATCGTTTTTTGAATTTTTGAAAAAAAAATTATCCAAATTTTTCATCATTTTTGAACATGGGCTATAGCCCCTACCGTACGGCATACTATAGCACGCCGTTTTTCATCATTTTTGAGGATTTTAAGAAAATTCAAAATTTCAAAAAACATGGGTTATAGCCCATCGTTTTTTGAATTTTTGAAAAAAATGTTATCCTCATTTTTCATCATTTTTGAACATGGGCTATAGCCCCTACCGTACGGCATACTATAGCACGCCGTTTTTCATCATTTTTGAGGATTTTAAGAAAATTCAAAATTTCAAAAAACATGGGTTATAGCCCATTGTTTTTTGAATAAAAAAAAAAAATGTTATCCTCATTTTTCATCATTTTTGAACATGGGCTATAGCCCCTACCGTACGGCATACTATAGCACGCCGTTTTTCATCATTTTTGAGGATTTGAAGAAAATTCAAAATTTCAAAAAACATGGGTTATAGCCCATCGTTTTTTGAATTTTTGAAAAAAATGTTATCCAAATTTTTCATCATTTTTGAACATGGGCTATAGCCCCTACCGTACGGCATACTATAGCACGCCGTTTTTCATCATTTTTGAGGATTTGAAGAAAATTCAAAATTTCAAAAAACATGGGTTATAGCCCATCGTTTTTTGAATTTTTGAAAAAAAAATTATCCTCATTTTTCATCATTTTTGAACATGGGCTATAGCCCCTACCGTACGGCATACTATAGCACGCCGTTTTTCATCATTTTTGAGGATTTGAAGAAAATTCAAAATTTCAAAAAACATGGGTTATAGCCCATTGTTTTTGAATTTTTGAAAAAAATGTTATCCTCATTTTTCATCATTTTTGAACATGGGCTATAGCCCCTACCGTACGGCATACTATAGCACACCGTTTTTCATCATTTTTGAGGATTTGAAGAAAATTCAAAATTTCAAAAAACATGGGTTATAGCCCATTGTTTTTGAATTTTTGAAAAAAATGTTATCCTCATTTTTCCTCATTTCTGAACATGGGCTATAGCCCCTACCGTACGGCATACTATAGCACGCCGTTTTTCATCATTTTTGAGGATTTGAAGAAAATTCAAAATTTCAAAAAACATGGGTTATAGCCCATCGTTTTTTGAATTTTTGAAAAAAAAATTATCCTCATTTTTCATCATTTTTGAACATGGGCTATAGCCCCTACCGTACGGCATACTATAGCACGCCGTTTTTCATCATTTTTGAGGATTTGAAAAAAATTCAAAATTTCAAAAAACATGGGTTATAGCCCATCGTTTTTTGAATTTTTGAAAAAAATGTTATCCTCATTTTTCATCATTTTTGAACATGGGCTATAGCCCCTACCGTACGGCATACTATAGCACGCCGTTTTTCATCATTTTTGAGGATTTGAAGAAAATTCAAAATTTCAAAAAACATGGGTTATAGCCCATCGTTTTTTGAATTTTTGAAAAAAATGTTATCCTCATTTTTCATCATTTTTGAACATGGGCTATAGCCCCTACCGTACGGCATACTATAGCACGCCGTTTTTCATCATTTTTGAGGATTTGAAGAAAATTTCAAAAAACATGGGTTATAGCCCATTGTTTTTTGAATAAAAAAAAAATGTTATCCTCATTTTTCATCATTTTTGAACATGGGCTATAGCCCCTACCGTACGGCATACTATAGCACGCCGTTTTTCATCATTTTTGAGGATTTGAAAAAATTTCAAAATTTCAAAAAACATGGGTTATAGCCCATCGTTTTTTGAATTTTTGAAAAAAATGTTATCCTCATTTTTCATCATTTTTGAACATGGGCTATAGCCCCTACCGTACGGCATACTATAGCACGCCGTTTTTCATCATTTTTGAGGATTTGAAGAAAATTCAAAATTTCAAAAAACATGGGTTATAGCCCATTGTTTTTTGAATTAAAAAAAAAATGTTATCCTCATTTTTCATCATTTTTGAACATGGGCTATAGCCCCTACCGTACGGCATACTATAGCACGCCGTTTTTCATCATTTTTGAGGATTTGAAGAAAATTCAAAATTTCAAAAACATGGGTTATAGCCCATCGTTTTTTGAATTTTTGAAAAAAATGTTATCCTCATTTTTCATCATTTTTGAACATGGGCTATAGCCCCTACCGTACGGCATACTATAGCACGCCGTTTTTCATCATTTTTGAGGATTTGAAGAAAATTCAAAATTTCAAAAACATGGGTTATAGCCCATCGTTTTTTGAATTTTTGAAAAAAATGTTATCCTCATTTTTCATCATTTTTGAACATGGGCTATAGCCCCTACCGTACGGCATACTATAGCACGCCGTTTTTCATCATTTTTGAGGATTTGAAGAAAATTCAAAATTTCAAAAAACATGGGTTATAGCCCATTGTTTTTGAATTTTTGAAAAAAATGTTATCCTCATTTTTCATCATTTCTGAACATGGGCTATAGCCCCTACCGTACGGCATACTATAGCACGCCGTTTTTCATCATTTTTGAGGATTTGAAGAAAATTCAAAATTTCAAAAAACATGGGTTATAGCCCATCGTTTTTTGAATTTTTGAAAAAAAAATTATCCAAATTTTTCATCATTTTTGAACATGGGCTATAGCCCCTACCGTACGGCATACTATAGCACGCCGTTTTTCATCATTTTTGAGGATTTTAAGAAAATTCAAAATTTCAAAAAACATGGGTTATAGCCCATCGTTTTTTGAATTTTTGAAAAAAATGTTATCCAAATTTTTCATCATTTTTGAACATGGGCTATAGCCCCTACCGTACGGCATACTATAGCACGCCGTTTTTCATCATTTTTGAGGATTTGAAGAAAATTCAAAATTTCAAAAAACATGGGTTATAGCCCATTGTTTTTGAATTTTTGAAAAAAAAATTATCCTCATTTTTCATCATTTCTGAACATGGGCTATAGCCCCTACCGTACGGCATACTATAGCACGCCGTTTTTCATCATTTTTGAGGATTTGAAGAAAATTCAAAATTTCAAAAAACATGGGTTATAGCCCATCGTTTTTTGAATTTTTGAAAAAAATGTTATCCTCATTTTTCATCATTTTTGAACATGGGCTATAGCCCCTACCGTACGGCATACTATAGCACGCCGTTTTTCATCATTTTTGAGGATTTGAAGAAAATTCTAAATTTCAAAAAACATGGGTTATAGCCCATCGTTTTTTGAATTTTTGAAAAAAATGTTATCCTCATTTTTCATCATTTTTGAACATGGGCTATAGCCCCTACCGTACGGCATACTATAGCACGCCGTTTTTCATCATTTTTGAGGATTTGAAGAAAATTCAAAATTTCAAAAAACATGGGTTATAGCCCATTGTTTTTTGAATTAAAAAAAAAATGTTATCCTCATTTTTCATCATTTTTGAACATGGGCTATAGCCCCTACCGTACGGCATACTATAGCACGCCGTTTTTCATCATTTTTGAGGATTTGAAGAAAATTCAAAATTTCAAAAAACATGGGTTATAGCCCATCGTTTTTTGAATTTTTGAAAAAAATGTTATCCTCATTTTTCATCATTTTTGAACATGGGCTATAGCCCCTACCGTACGGCATACTATAGCACGCCGTTTTTCATCATTTTTGAGGATTTGAAGAAAATTCAAAATTTCAAAAAACATGGGTTATAGCCCATCGTTTTTTGAATTTTTGAAAAAAATGTTATCCTCATTTTTCATCATTTTTGAACATGGGCTATAGCCCCTACCGTACGGCATACTATAGCACGCCGTTTTTCATCATTTTTGAGGATTTGAAGAAAATTCAAAATTTCAAAAAACATGGGTTATAGCCCATCGTTTTTTGAATTTTTGAAAAAAAATGTTATCCAAATTTTTCATCATTTTTGAACATGGGCTATAGCCCCTACCGTACGGCATACTATAGCACGCCGTTTTTCATCATTTTTGAGGATTTGAAGAAAATTCAAAATTTCAAAAAACATGGGTTATAGCCCATCGTTTTTTGAATTTTTGAAAAAAAAATTATCCTCATTTTTCATCATTTTTTAACATGGGCTATAGCCCCTACCGTACGGCATACTATAGCACGCCGTTTTTCATCATTTTTGAGGATTTGAAAAAAATTCAAAATTTCAAAAAACATGGGTTATAGCCCATCGTTTTTTGAATTTTTGAAAAAAATGTTATCCTCATTTTTCATCATTTTTGAACATGGGCTATAGCCCCTACCGTACGGCATACTATAGCACGCCGTTTTTCATCATTTTTGAGGATTTGAAGAAAATTCAAAATTTCAAAAAACATGGGTTATAGCCCATCGTTTTTTGAATTTTTGAAAAAAATGTTATCCTCATTTTTCATCATTTTTGAACATGGGCTATAGCCCCTACCGTACGGCATACTATAGCACGCCGTTTTTCATCATTTTTGAGGATTTGAAGAAAATTCAAAATTTCAAAAAACATGGGTTATAGCCCATTGTTTTTTGAATAAAAAAAAAAAATGTTATCCTCATTTTTCATCATTTTTGAACATGGGCTATAGCCCCTACCGTACGGCATACTATAGCACGCCGTTTTTCATCATTTTTGAGGATTTGAAGAAAATTCAAAATTTCAAAAAACATGGGTTATAGCCCATCGTTTTTTGAATTTTTGAAAAAAAATGTTATCCAAATTTTTCATCATTTTTGAACATGGGCTATAGCCCCTACCGTACGGCATACTATAGCACGCCGTTTTTCATCATTTTTGAGGATTTGAAGAAAATTCAAAATTTCAAAAAACATGGGTAATAGCCCATCGTTTTTTGAATTTTTGAAAAAAAAATTATCCTCATTTTTCATCATTTTTGAACATGGGCTATAGCCCCTGCCGTACGGCATACTATAGCACGCCGTTTTTCATCATTTTTGAGGATTTGAAGAAAATTCAAAATTTCAAAAAACATGGGTTATAGCCCATCGTTTTTTGAATTTTTGAAAAAAATGTTATCCTCATTTTTCATCATTTTTGAACATGGGCTATAGCCCCTGCCGTACGGCATACTATAGCACGCCGTTTTTCATCATTTTTGAGGATTTGAAGAAAATTCAAAATTTCAAAAAACATGGGTTATAGCCCATCGTTTTTTGAATTTTTGAAAAAAATGTTATCCTCATTTTTCATCATTTTTGAACATGGGCTATAGCCCCTACCGTACGGCATACTATAGCACGCCGTTTTTCATCATTTTTGAGGATTTGAAGAAAATTCAAAATTTCAAAAAACATGGGTTATAGCCCATCGTTTTTTGAATTTTTGAAAAAAATGTTATCCTCATTTTTCATCATTTTTGAACATGGGCTATAGCCCCTACCGTACGGCATACTATAGCACGCCGTTTTTCATCATTTTTGAGGATTTGAAGAAAATTCAAAATTTCAAAAAACATGGGTTATAGCCCATCGTTTTTTTAATTAAAAAAAAAAATGTTATCCTCATTTTTCATCATTTTTGAACATGGGCTATAGCCCCTACCGTACGGCATACTATAGCACGCCGTTTTTCATCATTTTTGAGGATTTGAAGAAAATTCAAAATTTAAAAAACATGGGTTATAGCCCATCGTTTTTTGAATTTTTGAAAAAAATGTTATCCTAATTTTCCATCATTTTTGAACATGGGCTATAGCCCCTACCGTACGGCATACTATAGCACGCCGTTTTTCATCATTTTTGAGGATTTGAAGAAAATTCAAAATTTCAAAAAACATGGGTTATAGCCCATTGTTTTTTGAATTAAAAAAAAAAAATGTTATCCTCATTTTTAATCATTTTTGAACATGGGCTATAGCCCCTACCGTACGGCATACTATAGCACGCCGTTTTTCATCATTTTTGTGGATTTGAAGAAAATTCAAAATTTCAAAAAACATGGGTTATAGCCCATCGTTTTTTGAATTTTTGAAAAAAATGTTATCCTCATTTTTCATCATTTTTGAACATGGGCTATAGCCCCTACCGTACGGCATACTATAGCACACCGTTTTTCATCATTTTTGAGGATTTGAAGAAAATTCAAAATTTCAAAAAACATGGGTTATAGCCCATTGTTTTTTGAATTAAAAAAAAAAATGTTATCCTCATTTTTCATCATTTTTGAACATGGGCTATAGCCCCTACCGTACGGCATACTATAGCACGCCGTTTTTCATCATTTTTGAGGATTTGAAGAAAATTCAAAATTTCAAAAAACATGGGTTATAGCCCATTGTTTTTGAATTTTTGAAAAAAAAATTATCCTCATTTTTCATCATTTCTGAACATGGGCTATAGCCCCTACCGTACGGCATACTATAGCACGCCGTTTTTCATCATTTTTGAGGATTTGAAGAAAATTCAAAATTTCAAAAAACATGGGTTATAGCCCATCGTTTTTTGAATTTTTGAAAAAAATGTTATCCTCATTTTTCATCATTTTTGAACATGGGCTATAGCCCCTACCGTACGGCATACTATAGCACGCCGTTTTTCATCATTTTTGAGGATTTGAAGAAAATTCTAAATTTCAAAAAACATGGGTTATAGCCCATCGTTTTTTGAATTTTTGAAAAAAATGTTATCCTCATTTTTCATCATTTTTGAACATGGGCTATAGCCCCTACCGTACGGCATACTATAGCACGCCGTTTTTCATCATTTTTGAGGATTTGAAGAAAATTCAAAATTTCAAAAAACATGGGTTATAGCCCATTGTTTTTTGAATTTAAAAAAAAAATGTTATCCTCATTTTTCATCATTTTTGAACATGGGCTATAGCCCCTACCGTACGGCATACTATAGCACGCCGTTTTTCATCATTTTTGAGGATTTGAAGAAAATTCAAAATTTCAAAAAACATGGGTTATAGCCCATTGTTTTTTGAATTAAAAAAAAAATGTTATCCTCATTTTTCATCATTTTTGAACATGGGCTATAGCCCCTACCGTACGGCATACTATAGCACGCCGTTTATCATCATTTTTGAGGATTTGAAGAAAATTCAAAATTTCAAAAAACATGGGTTATAGCCCATCGTTTTTTGAATTTTTGAAAAAAATGTTATCCTCATTTTTCATCATTTTTGAACATGGGCTATAGCCCCTACCGTACGGCATACTATAGCACACCGTTTTTCATCATTTTTGAGGATTTGAAGAAAATTCAAAATTTCAAAAAACATGGGTTATAGCCCATTGTTTTTGAATTTTTGAAAAAAATGTTATCCTCATTTTTCCTCATTTCTGAACATGGGCTATAGCCCCTACCGTACGGCATACTATAGCACGCCGTTTTTCATCATTTTTGAGGATTTGAAGAAAATTCAAAATTTCAAAAAACATGGGTTATAGCCCATTGTTTTTTGAATTAAAAAAAAAAATGTTATCCTCATTTTTCATCATTTTTGAACATGGGCTATAGCCCCTACCGTACGGCATACTATAGCACGCCGTTTTTCATCATTTTTGAGGATTTGAAGAAAATTCAAAATTTCAAAAAACATGGGTTATAGCCCATTGTTTTTTGAATAAAAAAAAAAAATGTTATCCTCATTTTTCATCATTTTTGAACATGGGCTATAGCCCCTACCGTACGGCATACTATAGCACGCCGTTTTTCATCATTTTTGAGGATTTGAAGAAAATTCAAAATTTCAAAAAACATGGGTTATAGCCCATCGTTTTTTGAATTTTTGAAAAAAATGTTATCCAAATTTTTCATCATTTTTGAACATGGGCTATAGCCCCTACCGTACGGCATACTATAGCACGCCGTTTTTCATCATTTTTGAGGATTTGAAGAAAATTCAAAATTTCAAAAAACATGGGTTATAGCCCATTGTTTTTGAATTTTTGAAAAAAATGTTATCCTCATTTTTCATCATTTCTGAACATGGGCTATAGCCCCTACCGTACGGCATACTATAGCACGCCGTTTTTCATCATTTTTGAGGATTTGAAGAAAATTCAAAATTTCAAAAAACATGGGTTATAGCCCATTGTTTTTTTAATTAAAAAAAAAATGTTATCCTCATTTTTCATCATTTTTGAACATGGGCTATAGCCCCTACCGTACGGCATACTATAGCACGCCGTTTTTCATCATTTTTGAGGATTTGAAGAAAATTCAAAATTTCAAAAAACATGGGTTATAGCCCATCGTTTTTTGAATTTTTGAAAAAAATGTTATCCTCATTTTTCATCATTTTTGAACATGGGCTATAGCCCCTACCGTACGGCATACTATAGCACACCGTTTTTCATCATTTTTGAGGATTTGAAGAAAATTCAAAATTTCAAAAAACATGGGTTATAGCCCATTGTTTTTGAATTTTTGAAAAAAATGTTATCCTCATTTTTCCTCATTTCTGAACATGGGCTATAGCCCCTACCGTACGGCATACTATAGCACGCCGTTTTTCATCATTTTTGAGGATTTGAAGAAAATTCAAAATTTCAAAAAACATGGGTTATAGCCCATTGTTTTTTGAATAAAAAAAAAAAATGTTATCCTCATTTTTCATCATTTTTGAACATGGGCTATAGCCCCTACCGTACGGCATACTATAGCACGCCGTTTTTCATCATTTTTGAGGATTTGAAGAAAATTCAAAATTTCAAAAAACATGGGTTATAGCCCATTGTTTTTTGAAAAAAAAAAAAAAATGTTATCCTCATTTTTCATCATTTTTGAACATGGGCTATAGCCCCTACCGTACGGCATACTATAGCACGCCGTTTTTCATCATTTTTGAGGATTTGAAGAAAATTCAAAATTTCAAAAAACATGGGTTATAGCCCATCGTTTTTTGAATTTTTGAAAAAAATGTTATCCAAATTTTTCATCATTTTTGAACATGGGCTATAGCCCCTACCGTACGGCATACTATAGCACGCCGTTTTTCATCATTTTTGAGGATTTGAAGAAAATTCAAAATTTCAAAAAACATGGGTTATAGCCCATTGTTTTTGAATTTTTGAAAAAAATGTTATCCTCATTTTTCATCATTTCTGAACATGGGCTATAGCCCCTACCGTACGGCATACTATAGCACGCCGTTTTTCATCATTTTTGAGGATTTGAAGAAAATTCAAAATTTCAAAAAACATGGGTTATAGCCCATCGTTTTTTGAATTTTTGAAAAAAATGTTATCCTCATTTTTCATCATTTTTGAACATGGGCTATAGCCCCTACCGTACGGCATACTATAGCACGCCGTTTTTCATCATTTTTGAGGATTTGAAGAAAATTCTAAATTTCAAAAAACATGGGTTATAGCCCATCGTTTTTTGAATTTTTGAAAAAAATGTTATCCTCATTTTTCATCATTTTTGAACATGGGCTATAGCCCCTACCGTACGGCATACTATAGCACGCCGTTTTTCATCATTTTTGAGGATTTGAAGAAAATTCAAAATTTCAAAAAACATGGGTTATAGCCCATTGTTTTTTGAATTAAAAAAAAAATGTTATCCTCATTTTTCATCATTTTTGAACATGGGCTATAGCCCCTACCGTACGGCATACTATAGCACGCCGTTTTTCATCATTTTTGAGGATTTGAAGAAAATTCAAAATTTCAAAAAACATGGGTTATAGCCCATCGTTTTTTGAATTTTTGAAAAAAATGTTATCCTCATTTTTCATCATTTTTGAACATGGGCTATAGCCCCTACCGTACGGCATACTATAGCACGCCGTTTTTCATCATTTTTGAGGATTTGAAGAAAATTCAAAATTTCAAAAAACATGGGTTATAGCCCATCGTTTTTTGAATTTTTGAAAAAAATGTTATCCTCATTTTTCATCATTTTTGAACATGGGCTATAGCCCCTACCGTACGGCATACTATAGCACGCCGTTTTTCATCATTTTTGAGGATTTGAAGAAAATTCAAAATTTCAAAAAACATGGGTTATAGCCCATCGTTTTTTGAATTTTTGAAAAAAAATGTTATCCAAATTTTTCATCATTTTTGAACATGGGCTATAGCCCCTACCGTACGGCATACTATAGCACGCCGTTTTTCATCATTTTTGAGGATTTGAAGAAAATTCAAAATTTCAAAAAACATGGGTTATAGCCCATCGTTTTTTGAATTTTTGAAAAAAAAATTATCCTCATTTTTCATGATTTTTTAACATGGGCTATAGCCCCTACCGTACGGCATACTATAGCACGCCGTTTTTCATCATTTTTGAGGATTTGAAAAAAATTCAAAATTTCAAAAAACATGGGTTATAGCCCATCGTTTTTTGAATTTTTGAAAAAAATGTTATCCTCATTTTTCATCATTTTTGAACATGGGCTATAGCCCCTACCGTACGGCATACTATAGCACGCCGTTTTTCATCATTTTTGAGGATTTGAAGAAAATTCAAAATTTCAAAAAACATGGGTTATAGCCCATCGTTTTTTGAATTTTTGAAAAAAATGTTATCCTCATTTTTCATCATTTTTGAACATGGGCTATAGCCCCTACCGTACGGCATACTATAGCACGCCGTTTTTCATCATTTTTGAGGATTTGAAGAAAATTCAAAATTTCAAAAAACATGGGTTATAGCCCATTGTTTTTGAATTTTTGAAAAAAATGTTATCCTCATTTTTCATCATTTTTGAACATGGGCTATAGCCCCTACCGTACGGCATACTATAGCACACCGTTTTTCATCATTTTTGAGGATTTGAAGAAAATTCAAAATTTCAAAAAACATGGGTTATAGCCCATTGTTTTTGAATTTTTGAAAAAAATGTTATCCTCATTTTTCCTCATTTCTGAACATGGGCTATAGCCCCTACCGTACGGCATACTATAGCACGCCGTTTTTCATCATTTTTGAGGATTTGAAGAAAATTCAAAATTTCAAAAAACATGGGTTATAGCCCATCGTTTTTTGAATTTTTGAAAAAAAAATTATCCTCATTTTTCATCATTTTTGAACATGGGCTATAGCCCCTACCGTACGGCATACTATAGCACGCCGTTTTTCATCATTTTTGAGGATTTGAAGAAAATTCAAAATTTCAAAAAACATGGGTTATAGCCCATCGTTTTTTGAATTTTTGAAAAAAATGTTATCCTCATTTTTCATCATTTTTGAACATGGGCTATAGCCCCTACCGTACGGCATACTATAGCACGCCGTTTTTCATCATTTTTGAGGATTTGAAGAAAATTCAAAATTTCAAAAAACATGGGTTATAGCCCATTGTTTTTTGAATAAAAAAAAAAAATGTTATCCTCATTTTTCATCATTTTTGAACATGGGCTATAGCCCCTACCGTACGGCATACTATAGCACGCCGTTTTTCATCATTTTTGAGGATTTGAAGAAAATTCAAAATTTCAAAAAACATGGGTTATAGCCCATCGTTTTTTGAATTTTTGAAAAAAAATGTTATCCAAATTTTTCATCATTTTTGAACATGGGCTATAGCCCCTACCGCACGGCATACTATAGCACGCCGTTTTTCATCATTTTTGAGGATTTGAAGAAAATTCAAAATTTCAAAAAACATGGGTAATAGCCCATCGTTTTTTGAATTTTTGAAAAAAAAATTATCCTCATTTTTCATCATTTTTGAACATGGGCTATAGCCCCTACCGTACGGCATACTATAGCACGCCGTTTTTCATCATTTTTGAGGATTTGAAAAAAATTCAAAATTTCAAAAAACATGGGTTATAGCCCATCGTTTTTTGAATTTTTGAAAAAAATGTTATCCTCATTTTTCATCATTTTTGAACATGGGCTATAGCCCCTACCGTACGGCATACTATAGCACGCCGTTTTTCATCATTTTTGAGGATTTGAAGATAATTCAAAATTTCAAAAAACATGGGTTATAGCCCATCGTTTTTTGAATTTTTGAAAAAAATGTTATCCTCATTTTTCATCATTTTTGAACATGGGCTATAGCCCCTACCGTACGGCATACTATAGCACGCCGTTTTTCATCATTTTTGAGGATTTGAAAAAAATTCAAAATTTCAAAAAACATGGGTTATAGCCCATTGTTTTTTGAATTTTTGAAAAAAATGTTATCCTCATTTTTCATCATTTTTGAACATGGGCTATAGCCCCTACCGTACGGCATACTATAGCACGCCGTTTTTCATCATTTTTGAGGATTTGAAGAAAATTAAAAATTTCAAAAAACATGGGTTATAGCCCATCGTTTTTTGAATTTTTGAAAAAAATGTTATCCTCATTTTTCATCATTTTTGAACATGGGCTATAGCCCCTACCGTACGGCATACTATAGCACGCCGTTTTTCATCATTTTTGAGGATTTGAAGAAAATTCAAAATTTCAAAAAACATGGGTTATAGCCCATTGTTTTTTGAAAAAAAAAAAAAATGTTATCCTCATTTTTCATCATTTTTGAACATGGGCTATAGCCCCTACCGTACGGCATACTATAGCACGCCGTTTTTCATCATTTTTGAGGATTTGAAGAAAATTCAAAATTTCAAAAAACATGGGTTATAGCCCATCGTTTTTTGAATTTTTGAAAAAAAATGTTATCCAAATTTTTCATCATTTTTGAACATGGGCTATAGCCCCTACCGTACGGCATACTATAGCACGCCGTTTTTCATCATTTTTGAGGATTTGAAGAAAATTCAAAATTTCAAAAAACATGGGTAATAGCCCATCGTTTTTTGAATTTTTGAAAAAAAAATTATCCTCATTTTTCATCATTTTTGAACATGGGCTATAGCCCCTACCGTACGGCATACTATAGCACGCCGTTTTTCATCATTTTTGAGGATTTGAAAAAAATTCAAAATTTCAAAAAACATGGGTTATAGCCCATCGTTTTTTGAATTTTTGAAAAAAATGTTATCCTCATTTTTCATCATTTTTGAACATGGGCTATAGCCCCTACCGTACGGCATACTATAGCACGCCGTTTTTCATCATTTTTGAGGATTTGAAGAAAATTCAAAATTTCAAAAAACATGGGTTATAGCCCATCGTTTTTTGAATTTTTGAAAAAAATGTTATCCTCATTTTTCATCATTTCTGAACATGGGCTATAGCCCCTACCGTACGGCATACTATAGCACGCCGTTTTTCATCATTTTTGAGGATTTGAAGAAAATTCAAAATTTCAAAAAACATGGGTTATAGCCCATCGTTTTTTGAATTTTTGAAAAAAATGTTATCCTCATTTTTCATCATTTTTGAACATGGGCTATAGCCCCTACCGTACGGCATACTATAGCACGCCGTTTTTCATCATTTTTGAGGATTTGAAGAAAATTCAAAATTTCAAAAAACATGGGTTATAGCCCATCGTTTTTTGAATTTTTGAAAAAAAAATTATCCAAATTTTTCATCATTTTTGAACATGGGCTATAGCCCCTACCGTACGGCATACTATAGCACGCCGTTTTTCATCATTTTTGAGGATTTGAAGAAAATTCAAAATTTCAAAAAACATGGGTTATAGCCCATCGTTTTTTGAATTTTTGAAAAAAATGTTATCCTCATTTTTCATCATTTTTGAACATGGGCTATAGCCCCTACCGTACGGCATACTATAGCACGCCGTTTTTCATCATTTTTGAGGATTTTAAGAAAATTCAAAATTTCAAAAAACATGGGTTATAGCCCATTGTTTTTTGAATAAAAAAAAAAAATGTTATCCTCATTTTTCATCATTTTTGAACATGGGCTATAGCCCCTACCGTACGGCATACTATAGCACGCCGTTTTTCATCATTTTTGAGGATTTGAAGAAAATTCAAAATTTCAAAAAACATGGGTTATAGCCCATCGTTTTTTGAATTTTTGAAAAAAATGTTATCCAAATTTTTCATCATTTTTGAACATGGGCTATAGCCCCTACCGTACGGCATACTATAGCACGCCGTTTTTCATCATTTTTGAGGATTTGAAGAAAATTCAAAATTTCAAAAAACATGGGTTATAGCCCATCGTTTTTTGAATTTTTGAAAAAAAAATTATCCTCATTTTTCATCATTTTTGAACATGGGCTATAGCCCCTACCGTACGGCATACTATAGCACGCCGTTTTTCATCATTTTTGAGGATTTGAAGAAAATTCAAAATTTCAAAAAACATGGGTTATAGCCCATTGTTTTTGAATTTTTGAAAAAAATGTTATCCTCATTTTTCATCATTTCTGAACATGGGCTATAGCCCCTACCGTACGGCATACTATAGCACGCCGTTTTTCATCATTTTTGAGGATTTTAAGAAAATTCAAAATTTCAAAAAACATGGGTTATAGCCCATCGTTTTTTGAATTTTTGAAAAAAATGTTATCCTCATTTTTCATCATTTTTGAACATGGGCTATAGCCCCTACCGTACGGCATACTATAGCACGCCGTTTTTCATCATTTTTGAGGATTTGAAGAAAATTCTAAATTTCAAAAAACATGGGTTATAGCCCATCGTTTTTTGAATTTTTGAAAAAAATGTTATCCTCATTTTTCATCATTTTTGAACATGGGCTATAGCCCCTACCGTACGGCATACTATAGCACGCCGTTTTTCATCATTTTTGAGGATTTGAAGAAAATTCAAAATTTCAAAAAACATGGGTTATAGCCCATTGTTTTTTGAATTAAAAAAAAAATGTTATCCTCATTTTTCATCATTTTTGAACATGGGCTATAGCCCCTACCGTACGGCATACTATAGCACGCCGTTTTTCATCATTTTTGAGGATTTGAAGAAAATTCAAAATTTCAAAAACATGGGTTATAGCCCATCGTTTTTTGAATTTTTGAAAAAAATGTTATCCTCATTTTTCATCATTTTTGAACATGGGCTATAGCCCCTACCGTACGGCATACTATAGCACGCCGTTTTTCATCATTTTTGAGGATTTGAAGAAAATTCAAAATTTCAAAAACATGGGTTATAGCCCATCGTTTTTTGAATTTTTGAAAAAAATGTTATCCTCATTTTTCATCATTTTTGAACATGGGCTATAGCCCCTACCGTACGGCATACTATAGCACGCCGTTTTTCATCATTTTTGAGGATTTGAAGAAAATTCAAAATTTCAAAAAACATGGGTTATAGCCCATTGTTTTTGAATTTTTGAAAAAAATGTTATCCTCATTTTTCATCATTTCTGAACATGGGCTATAGCCCCTACCGTACGGCATACTATAGCACGCCGTTTTTCATCATTTTTGAGGATTTGAAGAAAATTCAAAATTTCAAAAAACATGGGTTATAGCCCATCGTTTTTTGAATTTTTGAAAAAAAAATTATCCAAATTTTTCATCATTTTTGAACATGGGCTATAGCCCCTACCGTACGGCATACTATAGCACGCCGTTTTTCATCATTTTTGAGGATTTTAAGAAAATTCAAAATTTCAAAAAACATGGGTTATAGCCCATCGTTTTTTGAATTTTTGAAAAAAATGTTATCCTCATTTTTCATCATTTTTGAACATGGGCTATAGCCCCTACCGTACGGCATACTATAGCACGCCGTTTTTCATCATTTTTGAGGATTTTAAGAAAATTCAAAATTTCAAAAAACATGGGTTATAGCCCATTGTTTTTTGAATAAAAAAAAAAAATGTTATCCTCATTTTTCATCATTTTTGAACATGGGCTATAGCCCCTACCGTACGGCATACTATAGCACGCCGTTTTTCATCATTTTTGAGGATTTGAAGAAAATTCAAAATTTCAAAAAACATGGGTTATAGCCCATCGTTTTTTGAATTTTTGAAAAAAATGTTATCCAAATTTTTCATCATTTTTGAACATGGGCTATAGCCCCTACCGTACGGCATACTATAGCACGCCGTTTTTCATCATTTTTGAGGATTTGAAGAAAATTCAAAATTTCAAAAAACATGGGTTATAGCCCATCGTTTTTTGAATTTTTGAAAAAAAAATTATCCTCATTTTTCATCATTTTTGAACATGGGCTATAGCCCCTACCGTACGGCATACTATAGCACGCCGTTTTTCATCATTTTTGAGGATTTGAAGAAAATTCAAAATTTCAAAAAACATGGGTTATAGCCCATTGTTTTTGAATTTTTGAAAAAAATGTTATCCTCATTTTTCATCATTTTTGAACATGGGCTATAGCCCCTACCGTACGGCATACTATAGCACACCGTTTTTCATCATTTTTGAGGATTTGAAGAAAATTCAAAATTTCAAAAAACATGGGTTATAGCCCATTGTTTTTGAATTTTTGAAAAAAATGTTATCCTCATTTTTCCTCATTTCTGAACATGGGCTATAGCCCCTACCGTACGGCATACTATAGCACGCCGTTTTTCATCATTTTTGAGGATTTGAAGAAAATTCAAAATTTCAAAAAACATGGGTTATAGCCCATCGTTTTTTGAATTTTTGAAAAAAAAATTATCCTCATTTTTCATCATTTTTGAACATGGGCTATAGCCCCTACCGTACGGCATACTATAGCACGCCGTTTTTCATCATTTTTGAGGATTTGAAAAAAATTCAAAATTTCAAAAAACATGGGTTATAGCCCATCGTTTTTTGAATTTTTGAAAAAAATGTTATCCTCATTTTTCATCATTTTTGAACATGGGCTATAGCCCCTACCGTACGGCATACTATAGCACGCCGTTTTTCATCATTTTTGAGGATTTGAAGAAAATTCAAAATTTCAAAAAACATGGGTTATAGCCCATCGTTTTTTGAATTTTTGAAAAAAATGTTATCCTCATTTTTCATCATTTTTGAACATGGGCTATAGCCCCTACCGTACGGCATACTATAGCACGCCGTTTTTCATCATTTTTGAGGATTTGAAGAAAATTTCAAAAAACATGGGTTATAGCCCATTGTTTTTTGAATAAAAAAAAAATGTTATCCTCATTTTTCATCATTTTTGAACATGGGCTATAGCCCCTACCGTACGGCATACTATAGCACGCCGTTTTTCATCATTTTTGAGGATTTGAAAAAATTTCAAAATTTCAAAAAACATGGGTTATAGCCCATCGTTTTTTGAATTTTTGAAAAAAATGTTATCCTCATTTTTCATCATTTTTGAACATGGGCTATAGCCCCTACCGTACGGCATACTATAGCACGCCGTTTTTCATCATTTTTGAGGATTTGAAGAAAATTCAAAATTTCAAAAAACATGGGTTATAGCCCATTGTTTTTTGAATTAAAAAAAAAATGTTATCCTCATTTTTCATCATTTTTGAACATGGGCTATAGCCCCTACCGTACGGCATACTATAGCACGCCGTTTTTCATCATTTTTGAGGATTTGAAGAAAATTCAAAATTTCAAAAACATGGGTTATAGCCCATCGTTTTTTGAATTTTTGAAAAAAATGTTATCCTCATTTTTCATCATTTTTGAACATGGGCTATAGCCCCTACCGTACGGCATACTATAGCACGCCGTTTTTCATCATTTTTGAGGATTTGAAGAAAATTCAAAATTTCAAAAACATGGGTTATAGCCCATCGTTTTTTGAATTTTTGAAAAAAATGTTATCCTCATTTTTCATCATTTTTGAACATGGGCTATAGCCCCTACCGTACGGCATACTATAGCACGCCGTTTTTCATCATTTTTGAGGATTTGAAGAAAATTCAAAATTTCAAAAAACATGGGTTATAGCCCATTGTTTTTGAATTTTTGAAAAAAATGTTATCCTCATTTTTCATCATTTCTGAACATGGGCTATAGCCCCTACCGTACGGCATACTATAGCACGCCGTTTTTCATCATTTTTGAGGATTTGAAGAAAATTCAAAATTTCAAAAAACATGGGTTATAGCCCATCGTTTTTTGAATTTTTGAAAAAAAAATTATCCAAATTTTTCATCATTTTTGAACATGGGCTATAGCCCCTACCGTACGGCATACTATAGCACGCCGTTTTTCATCATTTTTGAGGATTTTAAGAAAATTCAAAATTTCAAAAAACATGGGTTATAGCCCATCGTTTTTTGAATTTTTGAAAAAAATGTTATCCTCATTTTTCATCATTTTTGAACATGGGCTATAGCCCCTACCGTACGGCATACTATAGCACGCCGTTTTTCATCATTTTTGAGGATTTTAAGAAAATTCAAAATTTCAAAAAACATGGGTTATAGCCCATTGTTTTTTGAATAAAAAAAAAAAATGTTATCCTCATTTTTCATCATTTTTGAACATGGGCTATAGCCCCTACCGTACGGCATACTATAGCACGCCGTTTTTCATCATTTTTGAGGATTTGAAGAAAATTCAAAATTTCAAAAAACATGGGTTATAGCCCATCGTTTTTTGAATTTTTGAAAAAAATGTTATCCAAATTTTTCATCATTTTTGAACATGGGCTATAGCCCCTACCGTACGGCATACTATAGCACGCCGTTTTTCATCATTTTTGAGGATTTGAAGAAAATTCAAAATTTCAAAAAACATGGGTTATAGCCCATCGTTTTTTGAATTTTTGAAAAAAAAATTATCCTCATTTTTCATCATTTTTGAACATGGGCTATAGCCCCTACCGTACGGCATACTATAGCACGCCGTTTTTCATCATTTTTGAGGATTTGAAGAAAATTCAAAATTTCAAAAAACATGGGTTATAGCCCATTGTTTTTGAATTTTTGAAAAAAATGTTATCCTCATTTTTCATCATTTTTGAACATGGGCTATAGCCCCTACCGTACGGCATACTATAGCACACCGTTTTTCATCATTTTTGAGGATTTGAAGAAAATTCAAAATTTCAAAAAACATGGGTTATAGCCCATTGTTTTTGAATTTTTGAAAAAAATGTTATCCTCATTTTTCCTCATTTCTGAACATGGGCTATAGCCCCTACCGTACGGCATACTATAGCACGCCGTTTTTCATCATTTTTGAGGATTTGAAGAAAATTCAAAATTTCAAAAAACATGGGTTATAGCCCATCGTTTTTTGAATTTTTGAAAAAAAAATTATCCTCATTTTTCATCATTTTTGAACATGGGCTATAGCCCCTACCGTACGGCATACTATAGCACGCCGTTTTTCATCATTTTTGAGGATTTGAAAAAAATTCAAAATTTCAAAAAACATGGGTTATAGCCCATCGTTTTTTGAATTTTTGAAAAAAATGTTATCCTCATTTTTCATCATTTTTGAACATGGGCTATAGCCCCTACCGTACGGCATACTATAGCACGCCGTTTTTCATCATTTTTGAGGATTTGAAGAAAATTCAAAATTTCAAAAAACATGGGTTATAGCCCATCGTTTTTTGAATTTTTGAAAAAAATGTTATCCTCATTTTTCATCATTTTTGAACATGGGCTATAGCCCCTACCGTACGGCATACTATAGCACGCCGTTTTTCATCATTTTTGAGGATTTGAAGAAAATTTCAAAAAACATGGGTTATAGCCCATTGTTTTTTGAATAAAAAAAAAATGTTATCCTCATTTTTCATCATTTTTGAACATGGGCTATAGCCCCTACCGTACGGCATACTATAGCACGCCGTTTTTCATCATTTTTGAGGATTTGAAAAAATTTCAAAATTTCAAAAAACATGGGTTATAGCCCATCGTTTTTTGAATTTTTGAAAAAAATGTTATCCTCATTTTTCATCATTTTTGAACATGGGCTATAGCCCCTACCGTACGGCATACTATAGCACGCCGTTTTTCATCATTTTTGAGGATTTGACAAAAATAAAAAAAACGATGGGTTATAGCCCATGTTTTTTTCATGGGCTCATTTAAAAAACGATGGGTTATATTGAAGCGTGCATGCGTATGCACACCTGGACCTGTAAATGAACAACACAAAAACTAAGGCACTGGTGTCGGACTTCTGGTTTACCGGAACGGGGTTCAACTCCCTGCAGTGCCATGCTCAATGTGTTGTATTTACCGGAAAAATTGAGTGTTGCGGAGGATGAGAAACATTAGCAAATTACGGAGTGTTGCGGAGGATGAGAAACATTAGCAAATTGCGGAAGATGAGAAACTATAGCAAATTGCGGAGTGTTAAAAAAAAAGAAAAATTGCGGAAAAATTGCGGAGGAATTGCGGAGTGTTGCGGAAAAATTGCGAAATTGCGGAAATTGAAAATTGCGGAAATTGCGGAAATTGCAAATTGTGGAAATTGCGGAAATTGCAAATTGTGGAAATTACGGAAATTGCGGAAATTAAAAATTGTGGAAATTACGGAAATTGCGGAAATTGAAAATTGTGGAAATTGCGGAAATTGCGGAAATTACGGAAATTGCGGAAATTAAAAATTGTGGAAATTACGGAAATTGCGGAAATTGAAAATTGTGGAAATTGCGGAAATTGCGGAAATTACGGAAATTGCGGAAATTGCGGAAATTGCAAATTGTGGAAATTGCGGAAATTGAAAATTGTGGAAATTACGGAAATTGCGGAAATTGAAAATTGTGGAAATTACGGAAATTGCGGAAATTGAAAATTGTGGAAATTGCGGAAATTGAAAATTGTGGAAATTGCGGAAATTGCGGAAATTGCGGAAATTGCAAATTGTGGAAATTACGGAAATTGCGGAAATTGTGGAAATTGAAAATTGTGGAAATTACGGAAATTGCGGAAATTGAAAATTTTGGAAATTACGGAAATTACGGAAATTGCGGAAATTGCGGAAATTGAAAATTGTGGAAATTACTGAAATTGCGGAAATTGCAAATTGTGGCAATTACGGAAATTACGGAAATTGCGGAAATTGAAAATTGTGGAAATTACGGAAATTGCGGAAATTGAAAATTGTGGAAATTGCGGAAATTGAAAATTGTGGAAATTGCGGAAATTGAAATTACGGAAAAAATTGTACTTAAGTACATTACTTAAGTAAAAGTACTTAGTTACTTTCCACCACTGCATACATCCATGCAGCTGACCTCCCCATTGGTGGATGACAATTGACACTGTAAGAACAAAACTGAGATATAACCGACAAATGGATAAGGACTACTTCAAACTATATCCCGTGAGGCGCACGCACACACCTTACCTGGCTGTAATATATTACAACAGTGATTATTACTTCATTACTTACTACACAAAGTCAATGGCTTTTGCTTTTCATTTTATTAACAGCACTGACACTGTGCATATTTCCAAAGTGATATGAGCTTTTAAAAACCATCAAAAAAGTTAATGAAACGCAACATGGCAACATATAGAACAGCATCTCCCTCTTCTGGTAGAAAGCTGAACTACAGCCCACTGTGGGCCCAGACGAGTTCTATTAACAGGTAACAGCTCCTGGTAATGCATCGGATTATCTCCGAGGGATGAGGGATCTGGTCTAGGATCAGTTTTCTTTTTTCTTTCCTTTCAAACCTGAGGCATGTTCCTCGACCGTCAACCTGCTACTCTCAGAGGTCCCCAATGCCATTGTGACGTCACATGGGCAAGAGAAGAAATGAACACAAGCAATACTGAAACTGTCTCGCATTCAGAGATTCAAGAGGTACACTGACTGAGCAATACCTATGTATACTCTGTTCAAAAACAAGGCCTTATTGTACACACGCTGAAGAGCTTTGCTAAGAACTCTAAACATATGGCACTGCTCACAGAATTATTCACAAAACGAAACAATAAAACCTTTGGAACAAAAACAAATAAAAGTCTGACAATGTATTGTACAGGAATGCAGAAATGAAATAAAACATAGCTGTTTATTTTTATATCAGTAACTTTATACATTTTTTCTCTTTCCTTTAAAGTGACAGTATCAAAGCACAAATTGGTATATTGTGCAAAAAGAAAAAGATGATAATAATAATGATAATACAAAACAATGACATGAGCATGTCTTCTCAGAACATGGACAAAGACACCGGTACAGTATTCATGATCTGAGGGAGTGCTTAAAAAAAAAAAAGTCCCCATCCATCCAATGTCTATTTGCAAATGAAACCACGCATTCAAACACTCTCACTGCTGTTTTTTTTGTTTGTTTGTTACATTTTTTTTAATCAAGGCAACTAGGAAGAAAAATGAAAGTATAGAGCACGTCCTGACAGCATAGAGAGACGACAGCATTGTACACCTATAAACTCCAACAAAGGGCTGATAAGCCGAACCTCTCATTAACATTCTTCACATGCTGGGAGAGGTGAACAATAACGCCCCCTGTGTTCACTCATAGTACCTGAATAATTCATCCTGTTAAAAAAAAAAAAGGAAAAAAGAGTGCAAGTTACAACGTGACAAAACGACAAGCTACTTGTGTGTGACTTCAATGAGTGGATTTTGTTTTAGCTACAGTGTGTTGCATGAATCAGTGGTTCTCAGACGTTTTTCCTCGTCAACGACCCCCAGATTAATATGCATGCATTATTAGTCCGCAGACCCTCAGTCATCAGACAATATTTTGTGCCATGGTCAGGGAACCCACATAGGCCTACTGCGTTCATATGGTTTAAAAAATATTTACTATTTCCCCCCCTCCCTCCAAAGTGTTTCAAATAGCCACCAATGGGGTCCTGGAGCTCATTTTGAGAACCACTGGCATGGATGACCGTGCAGGTCTGAGACCTGATCTAAGGCTGTGTTCAGTTATCTAGCTCACTGGCATGGATGACCGTGCAGGTCTGAGACCTGATCTAAGGCTGTGTTCAGTTATCTAGCTCAGTGGTTCTCAGAGTGGGGTCCGGAGACCCCCAGGTGTCCTTGAGGGAATTCAAGGGGTCCCCAGCTAAATGATGGTTAGGAACCAAATGGACCCTTATGGGTCTGTAACTCAGAACCAAATGAACATAGATTTTACAATATAAATTGGATACAGATGCCATTAAATGGGGGTCCGTAGCCTAATGCATGTCAAACTTTGGGCCCTTGAAATGAAAATGGTTGAAAATCAGAGTGGAGAAAAAAATCTTTTCAAACGGGGGTCCACGGGCAAATTATTGTCAATTTGGGGGTCATTCACATGAAAAACTTTGAGAACCACTGATCTACAGGTAAGTGAGTCATGGATGCTTAATTGCGACTGTATAGGTCGCATTTATATTTGTAATATTTATGTTGTGCAACGGCGTCGCTTGCCAAAAAGCTCACGAGGCCATGATAAGACGTGGTGTAAGCTTTGGGGATCTGCCGTCCTCGGCAAGCAACACCGCGTTGTGCCTCTAAGTATAAATGAGACTTCAGTGTCCGAGTGAGTGTCCAGACCGGGAGACAGTTTGGGAAATTTGACTCGCATTTGAAACCATCCAGGCGTGTGGTTCAAACCTGATTCACAAAAATAATTAAAAATACAGTTTCCAAGTGTTTATCCCTTATTGTTCAGACATGAAACAAAAAAAAAAAACAAGCTGATTCAAGCCGTCTCTGGACAGGGCTAGCCTTGCATAGCGATACTAATATCACTGCGTGGATATTAGTCTCGTCCCTCTCAGTATTAGCTTAATTTCTTTCTGCAATGTCCCGCCCCATATTTGCATGCTGGGCCCTGGTTGGTTATAGCCTGGTTCCAGGCGAATCTGGTTGGCAGTCACCACTTCGGCCCGTGAAGTTGAAGTCCTCCCACAATTGAGAGGAGCCAGAGTGTCTGCCAGGGGGGCAAAATATGCATCGCAAAGGCAGATGAAGGCAGGCTATGCAAGGCTAGGACAGGGCAAACATCAGATTTGAGCTGCCAGTATGAACATAATACCAATGTGAGCACAATGCAATGTGCTAACTATCAGAAGAGGGGTCTAAGTCTTTGATGAGGGTCCTAACTCTAGCAGGGACAGCCAGGGTGAAACTGAGCCACGTCTAGGTACTGCACATATTATTCCTGAGTTACTTATTAATAATGCTTAATTCATAAAGCATGGCAAAAAAGCTGCCGCTTACCGAACACAACTCATCCTGGAGCCAACAGCATGGACCATGGATTATCAATTAGGCTTTACAATTGTCCCAAATACTGATAAAGAAATAAAACAAAAAGCAAACTCATGAGCGAATATTAAAATAAAAGTAAAGAAAACACCAGAGTGACCATGCTAGTCTCTCCCTTTCACTGAGTCACATTATACGGATGGATCTTAGGTTAAAAACAAATCATAATGTTTTTGTTAAATAGTTAAAGCTCTAGAGTATATATTCTTATAGTAATGTTGCTATAGAGCATGGTTCTTCAACAGGGGGTCCAGGGCCACCAAATCTTAGCAATTCGTTTTTTTTTTAACATTAACCACTTTAACCTTACCATACCTATTCTGAGGGAACATTAGCCAAAAAGGTTAAATGTCTGAAATAAACAGAAAACATTGATTTTACATACCACTGATGACAGTGCTGTCAAACAAGTCTATGAGTTTAATCTGCAACCCAATTTTATACAATATATAGTGGGGGTCCCTGCTTCGTCTTTCTCTCTCAGATACGGGTTCCTAGAGGCTTGACAAACGTTGAATACCTCAGAGTCTGAGTGTATGTTCAGTAACGGGAGTCTCCCTGTCTCTCAAGCACTTTAATAAACAGAAAATACATTTTCACGTGGGTTAACAATTCTCCAGGAGAGGGTATACCCATTTGTCAGCTTCAATTTCATATTGGTCAAGTTCCAATTTTTGTCTGCTTATTTATTTGTCTCATCCCTTTCTGTATCCTGTGTGAGCTCTCTCTCTCTCTCCTGTTTGGATAAAAATTATATCCTGACCCGGAAATGCATTTTATGTTTATTAAAGAGCTGAAGAGACAGAGACAGACGCCTGTTAACAAACACAAACAGCAATGATTACTATCAGAATATAGAGCTTTTTAACACTCATTCTAACAAACACATACGTATCACGTAATGCACCTTAAACCACACTTGTGGGTGGGGCTCGTTTCCTATTTCAGGAGTTATTCGCTCTTCCAAGAAATGTCATTTTATGAGGGAACATTCACTATGTTGAAACTTTATGCTGTATAAAAAAAGAAAGGGGTTTTATTTTAAAAGCTGCAGGTTCACGAGCCGCTTGTGTAAATTTCAAGTATGCTACATTACTGACTGAAGGAATACCAGTGATACTGTCACTTTAAAAAAACAACCCAAAAACAAAACATAGAACAGAAAGACTGTTAAACAAATATTCACAAATGTACATTTAAGGCTTAATTGTTTAGCACTAACAATAGTAGCAGCAGTGAAGCACTTCCGAATGAATTATAATAACAATAATTATGATCATATTACAATAATATATTCTCAAAGTAAATCAATAACAAATATTTGTTTTTAACTTTCCCACCAGTTGTTTACAGCAGTGGTTCCCAAACCTTTCAGCCCGTGACCCAAAAGAGAGATTAGACGTTTGCCCGGGACCCAAACCAGTGAAAATAGCAGATCTACAAGCTCGCGGCGCATTGTGAGCTTGTAGATCAGCTATTTACCCATAAAAATGCGTCTCGTGACCCACAAATGGTTCCTGACCCACTGTTTGGGTACCAGTTGTTTACACAAACAGCTGGCCTGGGCAGGAGAAAATAACCCCAAGACACCCAGAACCACTTGCTGCATCAACAGAGGAGCACAGAATGAGAAACATTTCACCTGACAAAAGGTCATAGTATAGAGCGCCCCCAACCCGTCCTGTCTGGGTAACTGTCGTACGTACGTCCACTAGTCGCTAAAAAGGTCACATGATTTCACACGCTCAATCGCTACACGCCAGTCCCTCAGGCCACATGGGCAGAGAGCGAGTCGGAGAGGTTTGGAATCTGTGTGTGTACGACTGCACTGTTGACCGCACATTCATGGAGTCTGTGTGTGTGTGTGTGTACGACTGCACTGTTGACCGCACATTCATGGAGTCTGTGTGTACGACTGCACTGTTGACCGCACATTCATGGAGTCTGTGTGTGTGTGTACGACTGCACTGTTGACCGCACATTCATGGAGTCTGTGTGTACGACTGCACATTCATGGAGTCTGTTTGTACGACTGCACTGTTGACCGCACATTCATGGAGTCTGTTTGTACGACTGCACTGTTGACCACACATTCATGTAAGAACGAGAAGAGAAGAGGGGGGGTTAAGCCAGATTTGTACGCCGACGACGCACAACAAGTATAGTCGACCTACAAGCTCATAACGTGATACGGATGAGAGCTTGTAGGTCTGCTATTTTGGGAGCGTGCGACAGAGCACAAGTTTGGCTTTAGATGGAACGCATGCACACGCACACACACACTTACCATACTTATGAATACAGTTTTTTGCATTTCTTTGTGATTATACGTAGTTACAAATTGCAGATCTACAAGATGCTGATCTATTTTTCGGTGTGTGACACACTGGGGCACAACGAAGTATAAACTGACCATGACTCCAAGGCCAAAAGCTACCCTCTAACCTCATTCATTTGAGGTACAAGTATAGTAAGCGCTCGCACACACACACACACACACACACACACACACACACACACACACACACACACACACACACACACACACACACACACACACACACACACACACACACACACACAGTATCTGGAACTGATGTCATGCTAATGTGAAAAAGACAACAAAAATAACAACAGAACTGCATGTATGCTCTCATAAAAAAGGGAAAAAAGAGAGAAAAATGTACCACGGTAATATTTGAAACCCAAGGTGGTCACAGACTGAAAAACATCCACACAATATGACCCTTCTCTTTCTTTACAGGGACATCAAGGCTGAACTCATTTTCACATACTGTATATGTACGTACACATATATTATACATATTTAATATATATTTGCTCATATATTAAATTTTCATATAGACACAGACCTTTTTTGTTTTGTTTCGTTTGTTTCATTTCGTTTGTGAGGTGTTGGTTATATATATATTTTTTTCCCCCGCAAGAGGCTTCTTAACGGTGTAACATCGTCAAATCGTCTTCTAGAGGTTATGTAGAAAACTTCACTGGGGTTAATCCAGTCATCACTGTTCCACAAACACACATACACGCGCACACACACACACACACACACACACGCACACACGCTCTCACCTGGTCTGACCGAGGTGTACTGTGGGGGAGGGAGGGTGCGAGGGGGGGGGCTGTAGCACAGTTTAGAGGCCAGACCGTGAAAAGCGCATCATGGAGTGCAGGGACAGAATCGGCCAGCCAGCCAGTTAAGAGATTGAAACCACATGAACGCTATAGCGTCCCTATTCTGGGAGTGGACGTTGGGCGATAGAAAAGGCGATCTACAAGCTGACAGCGCGTCGCAGCGTGACTCAATGCAAGTACCACATCACTGCCTCAGGACTCATACAGGGGAAAAGCCATTCACTTAATACACTTTGTGGAAAAGGCTAGATTCAGTTTGCAGCAGTTTGTAGGCTTATAGTCAATAATGTGCAATCTTAAAAACAAATAGCGTTGGTGTTGCTTAGAAACCTTGTACTTCATAATTTCAACACAATGTTTTTTGCTTCTCTTTTTTTTTAACCGTAAATCCATACCCGACTTCGTCATACAAGAGTGTCGTGCAAAAGTTGTGAAAATACACATTGCAACGCAACACGTTGTGAGCTTGTAGATCTGCTATATTTGGGGGGCTGGGGGGGCTTGGCCAATCTGGGACTAGAGCAGTGGTTCCCAAAACGGTTTTAGCCTGTGACCTAAAAGATAAATGTGACGTCTCTCCACGGGACTTCGAAACTAGTGAAAATAGCTGACCTACGACGCGATGCTTCGTGCCGCGTTGTGAGCTTGCAGATTGGCAATTTTCACTAATTCTTAAAACATTTGTTTTCTAATTTATGGAATTTATTAGATTTGTCTTTGATTTCTTCATGCCATTACTGGAAAAAAAATATTTTTCATGAAAATGTTTGCTTTTTGGGAATGTTTTTTGAAAATGTTTTGAAATAATAATTAAAAACAAAATGTAGCAAAATAAAGAATAAAGGGACCCATAAAAATTGCGTCTGCGACCCACAAATGCCCCACTGTCTGGGAACCACTGGACTAGAGCACAAACAACAGACAGAGAGAGAGAGAGAGAGAGAGAGATCCAGAAGAGGAGTGTGTGCTATGTAAGAATGTGGGCTGTGGAGGGAATGGAGACAAACTCGCGCAGGATGTTCTTGGCCATTTCGACATTGTTCTGTGCAATCATCAGGGCTTTCTGGATGTCCTGCTGCGAGTAGCCCTGGCTCACCAGCAGCTCGATCTCGCTGCTGATCTGTGGGTTGGCCCCGCCCCCTACACCTCCCCCTCCCCCCGCCCCCCCGCCGCCGAGGGGTCCGAGCATGGCGGGCGGGACGGGGCTGGGCCGACGCTCCGAGTTGAAGCGTCTGGGCAGGGGCTTGGGGGGTCTCTCCGGGGCTTCGCCCGAATCCGAGAACGCTACGGGGGAGAGAGAAAGAGGCGAGGAGTTCTTTATTTAACCCATTTAGGCCTGACGTCGAAGTAAAAAAAAAACGTTCACTCTGAAAGAATATAATATTCAAAGATTTGTGCCGCATTTTTACGATTTTTCAATAGCTAAAGTATAACATAATGCTTAATTAAAACACCAAAAGGGGTTCCCACCCAAAATGGGTTAATCATCTTTCTGTTTTTCTCAGATAAACGGAAGCATTTAGATCACAAGCACACACGGAACCACACTCCAAGGATGAATACAAATCTTTGGAAAGATTTGGAAACATTACTTTTCGCCTACAATAGGGAAGGCAGATGGAAAGCGGTTACCGCTTAAAACCCGCCGGCCACACAAGCGTTAAGTGCACGCACGCCAAATTCTCTCTACTCCAAGTTTGCAGAATGCGGCCGTTCTCACCGGGGTGTGCATGGACGCTACACTCGCACATGGTTTTTCTCCACTCTGGACGCATTCTCTTGAAATGCATTGACCAGACGCCCTGCCGTGCTGTATATTGGTTCAAATAGATATTTAACAAATGAAGTATTAACACGAGCTTGTGAATAGATAATAACTACTGACCTACCGCAGCCGTCTCCAGCACGAAACTTTATATATATATTGTGATATTTGGGAGACATTCAGTAGGCTGCATTCTGCGTTGATCACAGCTACTGTTTTGACAGCGTTGAGTGCTCTGATTAAACGTCATTTTATCCCCTTCGATGCATTGGCGGTAGGCATGTAACGATACACTCAACTCACCATACGATACGTATCACGATATGAGGTTCACGATATTTTCAACACAATTATTTTCCATACAATGATTTATCTCCCCCCCTAAGAATTTTTCACAATTTCTGAGTGGTGCAACCACTCCTACAACTAGAAATGTCTGTGTTCACCTACAGTATGTGTTCACCTATCTATGTATGTATTAATGAGCACGAGTATGACTGAGTACCAGTAGGGGCGCTGTTTGCCAGAAACAGAGAGAGATAGATAGTATTAGTGCTGCACTGTTGCCTGCTGAGAGAGAGAGAGAGAGAGAGAGAGAGGAGGGGGGGAGAGAGAGAGGGGAGTTGCACCACTCGGCTCACACAGGTGTGATTTTTATTTAACTACTAAATCGATACATATCGTCGGGATATAATGTCGATATATATCGATATACCGTTACATGCCTAATAATTGACGGCATTGGAAACGGGTGCATTACTGTACGTCACTAACGGGTGTGTTACTGTACGTCACTAACGGGTGTGTTACTGTACGTCACTAACGGGTGTGTTACTGTACGTCACTAACGGGTGCATTACTGTACGTCACTAACGGGTGTGTTACTGTGCGTCACTAGACTTACGCATCACGCCTCCGACGTCCAAGTCCATCGACAGGTGGCTGAAGGCCGCCGTGGTGGAGGAGGAGCATGAGGACGAAGAGGACGAAGAGGAGCAGGAGGTCTGACCCAACAGGTCAGACAGGGTCCGTCGGCCCGGGGCTAAAGGCTTGGGGACGTCGTAGCTGTTCTCCTCCTCCTCCTCGCCGTCCTCGGTGGGACCGTTGGTCAGCGCCAGAGGGGGCAGATCGGTCAGCGCCAGAGGGGGCAGATCAGAGTAATCTGAAGGGGACACATGGGAGAGTGCAAAACACAATGACTGGTTGGTCCTCAAAAACTGACTGACTACCATGGACATCCCTGGACATATCAGAGGACGTACCTTGTAGTATGTGGACTTTATTTCCTCATTACAGTTAGATTTCCAACCACAGTTAGATATCCACCTAACAGTTAGAAACCACCTAACTTCAAAGTGTTCATTTTTTCAGAAAATGAAAAATACACATTTTTCAGGAAATGAAGAAAACCTTACATTTTGAAAACAAACCAATACTGCCTCCTCAAAGTTGGTGCTGTGACTTTATATTGTCAATATTACTTGCATGAGAAGGAGAGAGGTGGTGGAGTTGGCTTCATTAGCAGACAGTTTGAGGGTCCAATGGAGTTAAGAGCTCTTTTCCGAAGCACTCATTTTCATTGGTTCAATATTGTGTTCAATAGCACTGATTATGAAAAAAATATATAAAATCAAAAACCTCACAAAGGGAGTTTCCTCCCGACAGCAACGACTTATTTTGGCTTTGGACACACCTGCCCTATATAGGGCAGTAAATAGAGTAAACCTGCCCTATATAGGGCAGTAAATAGAGTAAACCTGCCCTATATAGGGCAGTAAATAGAGTAAACCTGCCCTATACAGGGCAGTAAATAGAGTAAACCTGCCCTATATAGGGCAGTAAATAGAGTAAACCTGCCCTATATAGGGCAGTAAATAGAGTAAACCTGCCCTATACAGGGCAGTAAATAGAGTAAACCTGCCCTATATAGGGCAGTAAATACAGTAAACCTGCCCTATACAGGGCAGTAAATAGAGTAAACCTGCCCTATATAGGGCAGTAAATACAGTAAACCTGCCCTATACAGGGCAGTAAATAGAGTAAACCTGCCCTATATAGGGCAGTAAATAGAGTAAACCTGCCCTATATAGGGCAGTAAATACAGTAAACCTGCCCTATACAGGGCAGTAAATAGAGTAAACCTGCCCTATACAGGGCAGTAAATAGAGTAAACCTGCCCTATATAGGGCAGTAAATACAGTAAACCTGCCCTATACAGGGCAGTAAATAGAGTAAACCTGCCCTATATAGGGCAGTAAATACAGTAAACCTGCCCTATATAGGGCAGTAAATACAGTAAACCTGCCCTATACAGGGCAGTAAATACAGTAAACCTGCCCTATATAGGGCAGTAAATACAGTAAACCTGCCATATATAGGGCAGTAAATACAGTAAAATGCGCCACTGAGATGAAGGTTGAAAAAGAGAGGTATACCTGAATCAGCCTGCTGCTGCACGGAGGCCGTGAGGGCCTGAGCCTGGATGTTGTACATGGCTTCATACATCTGAGGTTCATTCTCCAGGTCAGCCAGCGTTAGCCTAAAAAAACACCACAGAGAAACACGCGTCAAATCCACGCAATAAAACAACCTAAAAGAAACTATTTACCACGTTCGACCAAGGGGCCAGTGAGGCACTCCAACGTTGAAGCGCTGGGCCCTAGTGGTAAGAGGAAGAGCGGTTTGACTTCCATGATCAACCCAAGTACACACATGGAGTGTAGTGGCATTTGTTTCCAAAAATATAATGTTCCAAGGTTTCTGATAGCCACGTTCGCCAGTTTGACACAGGTTTGAGATGACACGTAATGCACAGGTGGGGGACACTGTATTTGTAAGTCCACAGGCAGAAACTGGACCACAGTACTCACAGACAACCATGAAGCAGCGAAGATGTTGGCAATGGAGTTTAGTGAAGAATGTTGCAGTACAGGAAATGCACAAAAAACGAAAATAAAAATAAAGTCCTTTGCTTGCACAAACACAGAATTGTCCTTTGAAATGTTGTCTGAATGTAAAGATTCCAAAAAACAAGAGAAAACACCCGATAATTGCGGTCAAAACTGTAGAGTTCCACGAGTCAAACTAGCGTCTCAAATCCCTCTTTTCCTCATGTTGCGTAACCAAGACTAATTCTCCTCCTAGGCTGCGCATCAAAAACATTAAACCAAACTTTAGGGGGCGCTCTTTACCAACTGCCAAAAGTTATGTCTAAGCATGGAAAGCTGAACAACATTAATCATAAATGCAATAAGGCAATAAATGAAATACAAGAAAAATATGAATTACACATTTTTAACCACTTTGGCTCTTACATGGAGGTTACTAGTGCTAAGATTCCGTTATGTTTAAAGTTACCTTGAGCCGAGCGGGCAGGGCTGAGCTGGGGCCTGGAGGAGGAGGGGGAGGGGGGCCGGAGGTTGCCTGGGGGCCGCCGTCGGGGAGGAGGTCTCTCCTACCGGGCTGGGGGAGGAGGCCGCCATCATGGCGGGTTGCAGGACGGGGCGGGACGAGGGGATCATGTACTCCGACTCCTCGTCGGTCTCGCCGTCCTCCGCCGCCGTCACGGGCCTCAGGCTGGGAGGCGGACTGAGAGCACAGGGAGGGGCCGTGGACCAGTTAATAAGACCCCAGGGCCTGATTCTACACATCCATTCTGACCCGAGATCAGATTCTACAAAATGTCTTCTACATCCTGACAGTTTTCTGATAAAGCTATGTTTCTATGTCAGTCGTTCTTCGATTAAAAAAAATAAATAGCAGACCTACACAAGCTCGTAGCGAGCCACTCGGTGGCGCGCTATGAGCTTGTAGATCTGCCATTTTTCAATAGCTAAAGCATAACGTAATGCCAACACCAAAAGGGGTTCCCACCCAAAATGGGTTAAATACATGTGGTGTTCAATCTTTTCTCCTTTCAAGGACCCCAAGAAATGATCTGTAATTGGCAGATCCCCGTCTGGAAATAGTTTGTCCCAGGGACCTCCCCAGAACAAAATAATAATGTGCACCCTGGCGTGTACAGTAGCTTAAAGCACAATGGACCTAAATTAGTACAGTAAATGTACTTGAGAACACCAACATAAAAAATAAATATGTTTTGAGAGGTATGACACTTCAATAAAAACAATCACAAATACTGTATATCTCAATAACAACACTGATTATGCTCCTTACATTTTACAATCAAAAACACATTTTTGTAATGTGGAATTTAGATTCTACCCAAATTCCCTGCTAGAAATCCATTCTGTGCTAAAAAAAAAAATCCATTCACTTAGCCTGTTAGGGACTTTTGCAATGTCTGGTGGGTGTCAGTGTGTCCTCTCCTCCCAAATTACCATATTTGTCATATATATGTATATCGCATATAGTATTTAAACTCTAAATGTATACAGACGTCTAAATGTAGACGTCTAAATGTAGACGTCTAAATGTAAGTTTGGGAACCACTGCTTTCAACACTTTAGCACTTTATGAACATGAACAAAATAGATGGGTCCCCCCTGGAACTCCCTCAGGTACCCCTGGGGGTCCCCGGACCCCACTTTGGGAACCACTGGTCTAAATGTATACAGACGTCTAAATGTAGACGTCTAAATGTAGACGTCTAAATGTAAGTTTGGGAACCACTGGTCTAAATGTATACAGACGTCTAAATGTAGACGTCTAAATGTAGACGTCTAAATGTAGACGTCTAAATGTAAGTTTGGGAACCACTGCTTTCAACACTTTAGCACTTTATGAACATGAACAAAATAGATGGGTCCCCCCTGGAACTCCCTCAGGTACCCCTGGGGGTCCCCGGACCCCACTTTGGGAACCACTGGTCTAAATGTATACAGACGTCTAAATGTAGACGTCTAAATGTAGACGTCTAAATGTAAGTTTGGGAACCACTGCTTTCAACACTTTAGCACTTTATGAACATGAACAAAATAGATGGGTCCCCCCTGGAACTCCCTCAGGTACCCCTGGGGGTCCCCGGACCCCACTTTGGGAACCACTGGTCTAAATGTATACAGACGTCTAAATGTAGACGTCTAAATGTAGACGTCTAAATGTAAGTTTGGGAACCACTGCTTTCAACACTTTAGCACTTTATGAACATGAACAAAATAGATGGGTCCCCCCTGGAACTCCCTCAGGTACCCCTGGGAACCACTGATTTAAACAACAGAGGAGATGCGGAGCAGTTGGTACAGTAACCGGAGGACGGTACAGTACCGTGAGGCCATGGCGTAGATGGCGTTGGCCGAGGCGGAGGGCTTCACTTTGGGGCAGTCGTAGTCTGGACACGCGGACGCTGCAAAGTTCTGGAATGGAAGCAAAACGGAGATCATTCCCCCGAGGACAAGACAGGCCATACACTTCATTTTGTGGCATCCGATCAGGGGGGCAGTCAGACAGATATTTTGTGAAGCCACTAAGGAAATCGGGATTTCCTGAAAATTCATATAATGGCCTGTTGTGGCGCTGTCATTGGGCTCAAAAAAAACCCCATAGCTACATAGAGAATAGAGATCCATGTATTTGGGCCCAACTTCACCTAGACTGTATTACCTTAATAAACATGGTCATGAATACTTTCTGCTTCCAGTCACTAGTTTAAAGTCTCATTTCTAATGTCATAATATTCTTTTTGGAAAATTATGGTCCCATTTATTAAAATAATTACCATAAAGTCGCGTATGTTCTGAGGGGCGTGGCTACCGTTACAGTCTATGAACGGCTTCAGGCTTCATTTTACGTTCATGTTAGACCCGGGGAACGCTTTGTCCATATTTTTTACAGTCTATGCATCCGACACAGTTGGTTCTCAACGTGGGCTTCAGGGACCCCCCCCCAGGGGTCTTTAACGAGTTGCAGTCAAAGTCTCTGTAGAGACTGTACAAATGGAACCATTCTGTTCCATTTGTACAGTCTCTGATTGGGGTCACCGGGATTTTTTTCTTCTTCTTTTTTTCACATGGGCGTCGGTAGCCTAATCCCTTTTGGTGTTTTAAGCATTATGTTATACTTTAGCTATTGAAATTGTAAAAAAAATTGGTATTTTTGAAAAATCGTGAAAATGCGGCACAGATCTTTGAATGTATATTCTTTCAGAGCGAACGTTTTTAACTCAAATCTTTGCTTCTGAGGGGTTCCTGGAATAACATATTTCCAGATGGGGGTCGGAGTCCTTGACATGAAATATTGAGCACCACTGATACAGAAACATGAGGTATTTCAGAAAACCGTCAGGATTTAGAAGACATTTTTTTAAATTTCGACGTCAGGCCAAAATGGGTTCAATTGAAAAGGTTGAGAATCGCCGGTCAAACCCTGAAGGCCCCGACACTAAGTGTGTTCCTCTCACCAGCTGGTGGTCCAGGCTGTTGTTCCTCTGCGGGTCCATTCTGGAGTCCAGGGCCGAGGGCAGCGCCAGGGGGAGGGAGTGTCTGTTGGACAGCTCTCGGACACCGCTGCGAACGTCGCCTCCCAGCAGGCCGCCGGACCCCTGCGTGGACGAAGACGACGACGAAGAGGAGGAGGAGGAGGGGGCGGTGGTGGAAGAAGAAGTAGAAGACGCTGACGAGGCGGGGGCCTTGGGCACGGGCCTGGAGTTCCATTCGGCGGTGCCGCCGCCGGCCGCCGCCAGGGGCCTGTTGGGGGGCGCCGGGGGCATCTTGTCCCCGCCGGGGGTGCAGGGCAGCGGCCGCCTCTGGAGCCGCCCGTCGGGGCCCGCCGCCCCCGCCGCCCCGGCCGAGTGGGGGCGGTCGGGGGGAGGGGGAGGGGGGAGGTCCCTCAGGGCCGGCGGCAGCGGGAGAGGCTTGTCTTTGTGGTGCGACGCCACCTGCAGGCGGTGGGGCGGAACGACCACGGCCGCGTGAGGAGGACGGAGAGAGAGAGAGAGGGAAGGAAGACACTTAGGACACAGTATGAGAACTAAACGTCATCAGAAGTTACACACATAAAAATAAAGAAATTACAGGAGTACTGCCGCCCGTGGCTTTCTTACCATATCTGACGAAGAGAAAACCAACAGGAAAGGTGGAAAAGAATATCTATTAGGTCTGCGACTTCCCATAAATATTGATTCGTTTTTGAATAATCAAAAGGCACATTGTATTAAACCATATAGGCCTGACCTCAAAATAAAAAAAAATCCTCCAGTTTTCAAAAAAAGCAGACCTATAAGCTCGTAGCGCGCACTATGAGCTTGTAGATCTGCTATTTTTCAATAGCTAATTGAATACCGGTACTTTAGATTTATTTTATTTATCAATGAATAGGTTAACAAACACTTTAGCCCCATTATATACCTGGTCCCACAGTGTCTTTCAATTCAAACATAGTGAAAATAGATAATCATCAACATAGATCAGCTATTTTCACTATTTCATGAACAATTCTAAACAGCTTGTAGATCAGAAATGTTCTCTATTTGTGCGTCTTTATTCTTTTTTTCTGAGCTTAAGGCAGTATTTTAAAGAACCATACTGGTGTTACTACAATCATTTCATTTGTATTGTCAACAGAAACAGACATAAATCTACACCATTTCCCCCCAAATGACTTTATTACATTTAGCGCACTATCAGTTCTATTTCATAAAGTTGAAGTTTGGGGGATCTGTGTGTGTGTGTGCGTGTGTGTGTGTGTGTGTGTGTGTGTGTGTGTGTGTGTGTGTGTGTGTGTGTGTGTGTGTGTGTGTGTGTGTGTGTGTGTGTGTGTGCGCGCAAAGATGGACAAGCAATGGCAGAGAAGAAAGGAGCAATCTCTGCTAATGGCTAGAAGTCAGAATCAGTCTGGTGTGAACATGGACGTGCCTTGCCGGTAGCTCTGTTTCTTTGGAAATGCAAAGAAACTAAGAGGTTATTCAGATCCCGCGAGACAGGTTTCCTTACAAACTAATCTCCAAGGAGGTCGACAAGCCTGAATTAGAGCTGCATACAGAAGTGTAAAGAGGCAGCATGTCGGGGGTCGATGGGCCGCTGATAGTCGATTGAGGACACCTGCCTGTGCTTCAAGGCCCCAGGGGGGCCTGCCTGGCCCTTACATTAAATGGATCCTTGCTAAACTGACAGCGGAAGATTCTCGCCGGGTTTGGAGACAAATGGGCCTGGGCTCTCTCTGCATGCACAGTCGCCTTCTCTGCTGGCAAAGCTGAGCCGGGACAGCTCTTCAACGGACAGAGAGGGGTTTATCGTGGATCCTAGACGTCCTCTAGAGGCTTTGGATGGGACCCCCGATGACAAGCCCTATGCTGAGCTGCTGAACGCCATCTCTCACCGCTACCGGTGTGTGTGTGTGTGTGTGTGTGTGTGTGTGCAATGACACACTGATTGGTTCAGTCTCCGTGCTGCATCTCTGCAGACAGGCTCTGAAGCTACAGAAAATGTGGGTTGAACATTCCCCTCATTACGGACATGTTTATATTCACTGGCTGTGCTTTTTTTTTATAACATTCGTCAGCTATGCAGTTTGTGTCTATGGTTTGTATTGTGTTTGGAGTCTGCCGAGAATGGTATGGTCGTTCAAACCACTTACGCAAATAGTGAAAATAAACGATATGAGCCGTTACTGCATGAATCCATGGAGCGGTGCCCTGTAGGCCAGGTGTATAGGCAATCAATGCCGAGGTGTGCTCAGCAGGTGCGCTTAATGTGACACCTCCCAGGAGGGCACACCTCCGTGGATTTGCCTTCAGGGAAATCCAGTGTCAATGAGGCAAAACATGCGAGTGGACGGAGGGTCTCACCTTGGTGGTGACCCCTGGACTGGAGGCCCCAGGGGGGTTGGGTGGTCTGTGCTGGAGCAGGTCTAGCCTGGGAGGTACGGGGGGCAGCGTGGACTGGGGGGTCATGGACATGGGGGAGGGGGGCCGCTCCACCTGGAAGTGACAAGTGACAGAACAAGACGGTCTGTTAAGATCGAGCAGAAAACCCCCCACAAGGTCTTAAATAGAGGGATCCACTTGGTGCCTGACACTTAGTTATCCATGTTAAAAGGAACACCTTTTTTAAAACGTATCTTCATATATGGTCCTCCATAATGCTTATTACATGACGGTGCCCTTTGTGTCTATACCAACTGTCTAGATCCATCGATTTATTTAACCTGCCGTCGGCGTTGACGCCGCCTAACCCTAACTTTGACTAAATGTTTATGGCATGGCTCCTACTATACTCCTACTATACTCCTACTAGCCATCCATAGGGTTTGAGTGTCTGTCTCGCAATCTATGTGCTAATCCCAAACCTTTTTGGCCATGCACCCCCTGTCAGTGCCCGACCTAGCTGAATTTTTCGGGCCAAACAAAGAATTAGAAAGTAGAAAAGAACTGCACTTTTCTTGTTGTTTTTCTTCTTTGTAATTATTTGTTTGGTCCAAAATAGTGTGTGTGTTGTCATGATTTGTCACGACAAGAGTTGGCTTTGTACGACGAAATGTCTATGGGAAAATGCATTGGGATTAATTTCCTGGGCCTGGCGTCGTCATGAAAGGAGGCAGGACTGCGACGCTCTACAGTATATGGGCATAATATGTTAATATATTGTGTGTGTGTGCGTGTGTGCGTGTACATCTTTCCACATTTTGTGAATTCATAACCACCATGCCTCTTTATTCAAGACAGAGTTTGTAGTTTGGTGTCAAACAGTGAAAAGACAGCTGAAAGACAACCTCTGCATGTGGAATTGTGAGCTTGTCGACCAGCTAATTTCACCGAATGGTATCCCATTATGGGTTCATGTGCTCAAGTGGCATGATTTTATGCAGCAAGTCTGCATTGACCTTCTGAAAATGCCAAATCCTACAGCAGTGTGTGTGTGTGTGTGTGTGTGTGTGTGTGTGTGTGTGTGTGTGCTTCCACGCGCGCGCACGGTGGGCATGCACAGTGTGGGACTGCACAGCAGCGTGCCTGCCGACCCCCCACAGTACATCTGCTTCCATTTGACTGCCTCATGCCACTCCTATTTTTTTAACCAGGCACCTTACAGTATGTATAAATCATGCACCTTATGTATATATTTCACACCGTGCTCTTATTGATATCGGACCCGTTTTTCTGTTTCTCTCTGTTTTTCTGTTTCTCTCTTTGGCCATCTCTTCCTTGAAACCAAAATGATGACGCTTGTACGACAAAGGATTTGTACACGCGTGATGTGAAAATAACATCGTTGAGGAGTCACACCGTGGACGCGGTCAATGGGCTGAATATGTCAGACCAATGCCTGGTATGTTTCTTTAAGCAACATTAAAACCCTGGCTTTTTTTTAAATGAATGCTTAAAACACCAAACAGGGTTCCCGTTCAGAATGGGTCAATACCTTAGTGCAGGCCAGCTTGCTCATCATGAGGTGAGGGTCTTCCAGTCTGTCGTCGTCGTCGTCGTCGTAACTGGGCGAGGGCGCGCCTTCGGCCCCGAACATGCCCCTGCAGCCGCCGTAGGAGCCCCCGCTGTTGTCCTTGGGGTCGAAGGGGTCCACCACGATGGGCTCCGTGCCCTTGATCTCACAGCGGCAGAACGGGCAGCCCTGACCCTCAGACTCCTGGTGGACAGGTTGAATAGGAGGACACCATCAGCACGTGGGATGTATTGCACACACACACACACACACACCATTTTGGAAAGAACGTGGGCCCCTTCCCTACTTCCTTCACAGGTGTTACCGATGATACTAACGAAGGCTCTGTTCCATTCTGGTCAAATCATAGAGTATTAAAAGGATAGAGACTGATCTGGCGCGAAGCTCCAAAAGCCATAGTGAGAGAGAGAGAAAAGTGAAACATGAATGTATATACGCACGCACGCTACATAAAGTAAAGTTGTACAATTGGATTATAGGTCGCCTATATACTGGCAGGTGATAATGGCACAAGGGGGAATTAATAATCAGACTGTGAACATTATAGGCTATACAAATAGAGTTTGCATGACAGGATTCCGTGGTATAGCCTATAGCAAAGCAATTTAACCAGATCAATTCTACCCCAAATCACCGACATGGTCGATTCGCACGGCCGGATTAGTATCACCCCGGGACCCCGGTGTTTGTATTAGTATCACCCCGGGACCCCGGTGTTTGTATTAGTATCACCCCGGGACCCCGGTGTTTGTATTAGTATCACCCCGGGACCCCGGTGTTTGTATTAGTATCACCCCGGGACCCCGGTGTTTGTATTAGTATCACCCCGGGACCCCGGTGTTTGTATTAGTATCACCCCGGGACCCCGGTGTTTGTATTAGTATCACCCCGGGACCCCGGTGTTTGCTGAATTATGGTAGGTCATTTGGCCTGGAATTATTACAGCCCCAATCACAGACGATCACCGTCGATTCGCACAGGATTAAAAACACAAACGTCCTCTGTGATGGTGAGGTCCTGGGGTAATACTAATCCTGTGCGAACAGGGCTTTTTTATAACAATCAACTCTGAGACTGCACAAATGGACCGTTATGGGTCCATTTGGTTGTGCCCGCGCCGACCTCCGCAGGGACCCCCTTATCCGCGGACGCCCACGCAGAATACTGCGGACCCCCGCAGAGGTTGGCGCGGGGGTCAGTGTTGCCAACTGTCGTGACAGAAATAAGCTAACCAACCTCCAAAAACCCGCCAAGCAACTGTGAGGAAAAAAAACACACGCGCACACACACACACACACACACACACACACACACACACACACACAGTACCTGCCAGGCGGTGAGACAGGAAGTACACATGAGATGACCACAGGGCTCTATCTTGACGTCCTTGTCGTTCTCAGCACAGATCTTGCACAGCTGGAAGGTGGAGCCCATCTCGCAGTACAGCTCATATTGTTCCTGAAAGGGGACAGACGCACATTGTGAGCTTGTAGATCTGCTATTCTCAAAAGATTGTTATAGATTTGAAAACGGGACATTCTGCATAATGAGTATACTCTTGGTCCTTTAAGTACATTTTGATGCCAATACCTTTGCACTTTTACTCAAATTTTGAATTATGGACTTATATTACTAATATATACTTATATTTCTAAATTACAAAAAATCTCCCCCACAATCTCCTTCCACTACTGATTATATCCAAACAGCCGCTGAGATTTTAAAAGAAGAAAAACGATGAAATAAAAGTCACATCCATGGTTCTGTTGAGGACGTGGCGCTCTGACCTGTGTGACTTTGATGTGGTCCTGAGGTGAGGGTTCACACAGCCCCGTCAGGTCCGGGTTCTGGGTCCGCCCGTCAGGAAACAGGTAGCTGGACATGGGAGAGAGGGAGAGGGGCTAGAACCATCTACATCACTGGTTCCCAAACACTGCTATTGGTGGGAGAGAGGGAGAGGGCTAGAACCATCTACATCACTGGTTCCCAAACACAGAGAGGGAGAGGGCTAGAACCATCTACATCACTGGTTCCCAAACACAGAGAGGGAGAGGGCTAGAACCATCTACATCACTGGTTCCCAAACACTGCTATTGGTGGGAGAGAGGGAGAGGGCTAGAATCATCTACATCACTGGTTCCCAAACACAGAGAGGGAGAGGGCTAGAACCATCTACATCACTGGTTCACAAACACTGCTATTGGTATGGGTCCCCTTACCCCTTAGTTTTTGTTTCCTACATTTAGTTTTTAATTAAAGGAGCGTTCAGTGGTTTAGGTGGTTTGTAAGAAACCCTGGTCCGCCTCGGTAACAAGATGTGCACATGCACGCTCTACAGTGGACACACACACACACACACACACACACACACACACACACACACACACACACACACACACACACAACAGGCCAACAGCAGAGTAATCTAGTAAGAGAGTATCGTTGACTCCCATTGTTAACAATGGAATGCGGAAGTGCTCATTCTATCTCAATGGGATAGTTCCAGCCATAGGAGCAATGTTTGGAACTGTCCATACTAGCCCATAGGCACCCGCTTTGTGGCGAGATCAAAGCGTGTCGCTACTCTCCTACTCTACACTCTGGCCAACAGCACGCACACCAAGGCCCGCCTCCGCTCGATCATGATTGGAGGAAGGCCCCTCTCTATCCTGATTGCATGAAGGATGGGCCCTCTAGCCAAATACGAAACCTAAGCTTTTTTTGACCCCAGGGGTGAACTGGGGACAGGGATATTTGAATTAAGTGAAATCACTGAATATACCTTTAATATTATTTAAAAACATCTAAAAAATTCCAAAACATAGAAAACAAATATTGAAGTATTAGTGAAAATAGCCGATGTACAAGCTCACAACATGGCATGAAGGGACGCGTTGGGAGCTTGTAGATCGACTTATTTTCACTAGTCTGGGTCCCGACTCCCGGGCAAACACTTTTCTGATTTCTCTTTTTGGTCACGGGCTAAAAAGGTTTGGGGAACCACTGATCTTACATTCACTTCTCCTCAAAATATCCTCCTCCATTACGGGACATTGTTACAGCTGTTCCAACGCAAGCTTAACCCATCGTCTCTGTATTCGTGCGCAACTGTCTGAACAGGACATTCGGCGGAAATATTTCGAGCTCACAGTGCAGCTGTGTGGTTATGAAGACTCATGACATGGTAGGAAGTGGTTATGAAGACTCATGGTAGGAAGTGGAGGAAGTTGCTAGTTGTCCGTGTGTCTGAGGATAGGTTCTCCGTTTACCTCTGATCCTAGATCAGTATTTATATTCAAAAATAGCAGATCTACAAGCTCGTAGATTGGGCTTGTAGATCTGCTATTTTTCAATAGCTAAAGCATAACATGATGCTAACACCAAAAGCCAAAATGGGTGAAGAGCATCTGCTAAACGCTTAAATTGTAATTGTGTGTATCGATTGCATTTTTTGTAACATTTGTAAATGTGCTCTGGAAAGTAATTGCAGTTACGGTTATGTTTTCTTGAAAGTGGAGCAGGGCGAATTTAGCAGTTCAAACACTAATTTCCAAAAATGCACGTAACATTTCTGTTTATGAGCATGCCAAACTATAACGCAATTACCGGCTTTCACAGTATTTGAATTTACTGTTGCCCCGAGAGGTGATGAGTGGAATCTGTTCAGCAACTTCATTCAGAGAACAGAGTTCTTACGTCGCCCGGCATAATGACGCACACATGACATGACTAATTTGCTAAATGGGCTAGACGCTGTAATTGCAAGTTTATAGATGTTTTGGAGATTGGGGCAATGTGCAATGAAACGTTCACCATCCAAATAGGCTTTTGATTACAGGTTTGGAATTGGACGGGCCGGCCAGAGCTTTCATCGAATCAACGCTGGAATGAGGCCCGACTGGGCTGCATATTACTAACCCAGGAGGGTTTCACAAACGTTTCCATGACAAGGCCCCCAAAAAAGCGACCCCCCTCCCCCAATTTAAAATGGCAAAACAAAACCGAACGTGAAAAATTGCAGAGGAAGGAAAAAAGAGGCACACGTTGGAACTCACAATCCTTCCCTGAAGCCGTCGATGAGTGCCTGGAAGAGGGGCTTGTTGTGGGGGATGGTCTGGAGGATGTTGCCGTCCGCCGTCACGTAGCCGATGGCCCACTGACCCAGCCTCGTGCAGCTCAGTCGAAAGATGTAACTATAGGAATGAAGGGTTTGTTTTATTGGTTAACTCAATCGGTCCCGGGCCGGGGTTCCTTACAAAATAGGAGCTCCGGGGTGACCGGGAAAACATGGCCGCTTTTTACTCTTTACTATATTCCAACTCTCTCCTTACTGGCCCCTTACATGTGCACTTACAGCCTCCCCAATTGATCCAAAATGCCGCAGCACGCTTGGTCTTCAACCAGCTGAAATTCTCACATGTCTCGTCTCCCCCGTTCTCCGCTCCCTCCATGTTGCTGCCCCGCACAGAGTATACTGTAACACACTGACGCTGGGCTACAATGCCACCCCAAAAATAGCAGACCTACAAGCTCGTAGCGCGCCACTCGGTGGCGCGCTATGAGCTTGTAGATCTGCTATTTTTCAATAGCTAAAGCATAGCATGATGCTAACACCAAAAGGGGTTCCCGCCCCAAAATGGGTTAAAAGTCTGATCCAACCCTACAAACCTACAACCCCCCCATTTTGCCTTTGTCTGTTTCATCGACTGGACTCGGTTGTTTCTTCATTTATATGGGCGGATAAAACGGCTCGTATTTCCAAAAACTCACTTACAAAAGGACGGAAGCGAAGGAGGCGTCGGCCTCCCGATATTTAAACGTTACTATCGGGATGCAAATGCAAGGGCATAACTGGGTCGCAAATGCAAGGGCATAACTGGGTCCTCTGACACATTTTCTCCTGTACCTCCAAAATTAGGCACTTTGTGAGAAGAATCTACAGTCAAACCCAAGTGGCCACGGGTTCTATGATCTAATTCTCATACATACAAACTTTATAAACATGTCATTTCTAGCTTTGTTGCTGCCTTTGGGGCGTCTGTGGACCCTGGTCATCGCAGAGATGCGTGGGCTGAGGAGCTGGGCGTTCCAATCTCAGATGAGTTGTGGGTGGTGGTGGGCCTGTGTAGTATTAAGAGCTGCTCTTATCAATTCTAGATATGGATTGATTCAATTTAAAAGTATTGCACAGATTGCATTACTCTAAATCTAAACTTAGCCAAATGTACCCGACAGTCTCCCCTGGTGATAGACATGGCATTGCAGAGTCTGTCACATCATTTCTGGCAGTGTCCACTGTCCAGTAATAACCAATTGCTGGGTAAATATATCGAATGTGTTCTCCAGACAACTGGGAAAGGATATTCAGCCAGGTTTGATGTTTTGCAATATGTTGTTGCTCTGATGAGACAAGGGGCCCTTCCCTTCCCACCAGTAAGAGATCATTAAGGCAGCTATGGTTGATGCAAAAAAAGGCTCAACGACATGCTCTCCATTGCTAAGATGGAACAAATTCGTAATGACGGTCAGAATAGTTCCAAAAAATGTGGATGCCATTCCTGGCAATGCTTGACAATAGTGGAGTACAGTAAATGTTCTGTATATCTGGCTGGTTTTATTTTTATTTAACCTTTATTTAACCAGTAAAATCACATTGAGACCATAGTCTCTTTTACAAGTGCGCACTGGCCAAGGGAAGAGGCAAATAAATGTTACACAGCTCTGCCAGTAACAACAAATACAGGACATGACAAGACAAACATATGACATCCGTAATACCAAAAACCTACTACCAGGGAGGCTCAGAGAGAGTCTAAATAGCTAACCACTAAACCAAGTACAGACTAAAAAAGACTAATAAGAACAATACATCAAGAAAATACTAAGCCAATATAAAACTAAGAACACAGAAATTGCTACTCGTCAAAGCAGGAGCAAAGGCTGGAGAGTGTGCCAGAGGCAAACCTCTCAAAAGTCACTAGGGGGATCAAGGAAGCCAATTTATATCTGGTCTGTAGAACGTTCCACACCCAGGGCCCAAAAAACGCAAGGTTTTTTTCCCCCTGCCTCAGATTTGGTGTTGGGTGCGACATAGCGCATCCAGGCATTTGATCTGAGGTTAAGCGAGTTTTGGACTAGTTCAAATTTAGAACTAATGTAACTCATATTTATCCCTACCTTCTGATGGTCATCGATCCCACCCATATGTCCCATTTAAAATTTGTTTGTTTGTTTTTCTTCATTTATGTGTGTGCGCTCGTGTCTCTTGTACAGTATGTAGTATTAAGCTTACTTGTCTGTAATTGGATATTGGTCATGTCTTGCATCTGACAAACAAAAAAAAAAGTATGTAAACGGTATGTAAAAAAACCAAAAACATACCTACATACCTCATCGAATCATTAATTCACTTGAGCCCTATTTTATACTTTGTCGCACAATGGTGTGTGAAAGATAGTGAAAATAGCAGATCTAGATTGTTGTTATCAGAGAACATTTTAATTTGGGTTTAAAACAGCATTGCTGTTATGCAATGATGCGATGAGATACACTGCATCAACAGTCCCAGAGGGGGAAATTGGGGTGTTACAGCAGCATGACACGTTAAGTGCTTAAATTAAAAACAGTGCACTAAAAATAGCCTATACTGGGAGGGATGTGGGCACGGATCACTGTGCTATGTCTTTGACAGTGTTGTAACGTAACCAAGTACATTTTCAGTATTTTCTTTTGTTGTACTTTACCTGAGTGAGTATTTCTGTTTTCCAATACTTTTACTCCACTACATCCTCAGAGGCAAACATTGTACTTTTACCCCACTACAATTATTTGAAAACTTTTTGATTATTATTACAAGAGATACATTAACCACTTCAGCCCTATACACATTTCAGCCATTTGATAAATAGCCGCGTTGTGAGCGACGCATTGTGAGCTTGAAGATCTGCTATTTTCAAAAGGTTTCTATACACTTGAAAACTTGAAAACATTTTTTTAACCCAATACTTTGTACTTTTACTCGAGTACATTTTGTATTCCGGACTTGTACTATACTTTTACTTAAGTAAAACTGAATGGAGTACTTTTCCCACCACCACCACATGGTCTTATGAGAGAGTAGCATTGCGTTCCACATGGCCCGGAGCAGGAGACGAGGTGACATCATCGGCTCTCTGGGGTACAATCAGCCCATTGATGCTCGTTAGGTACCAGCCTCGCCACGCGGCCCCGGGGCCAGGAAGCGTGGCGAGGGCACACACACACACACCAGGGCGAGGAACAAAGTACTCAAATGTTTTTACTAAAGTAAAAGTACCACGAGATTACTCGTGAATCTGCTATTTTCAGCATGCGACGCGGCGTACGACGAAGAATATCCCAAGTTTCACATGGGAGATGTCTTTTGTCGGCCGAGGCGATCGTGTATGTGGCCTACTAGCCCTGCACACAGCGCTACTCGACGCAAAATAACAAGCTATTGGAAGCCATTATTATGTTGAATCAAACAACAAGTTTACTTCAGTGTTTGTTGGTGTGTTCTGTGTCCGCTGTCTCCGTGGACTCAGCGCGAGCATCATCATCATCCAGGTGTAAAATGCGGGGCGAGTGCCAGCTCTTGGTGTCATCATAATGTAATTGATTATTGTCCTTGATCCAGACTATCTTTAGCGACGAGTATACACTATAGAGTATATATACTATTATTGGCTGAGGGGAGGGGGGTTTGTAGGGTCCGATATAGATATGCGGTTGCCATACCTGTGGTTGCTTTGAAGGCCAGCATCAGAGTTTTGTACTCTGCACGGCCAGCGACCGGGAGGGTCAATGGAGGGAGCGGAGAAGAGGGGAGACGTGTGAGAATTTTGGCTGGTTGAAGACAAAGCAAGCTGCGTCATGTACTTGTACTGTATGTTACTTTTTACAGTTCACACCACTGATTACGCTAGGAAGCCGGACCGGTCCGATGCCGGTCCTGATTTACAGTACTGAGAGCCCTGCATGACAGATTACAGGTGTTTTTGACCAATCAGTCAGACCAGTCAGAAAGTGTGAAATATTGAAATCGATTTGGAAAACTGATTTGATTAAAGTTTCTATTTGAGAACATTTGACTTTTTTTTTTAAAGGTAGAAAAAGCCTCCTGTGGAGAGGTGTTGAAAGTTAGCAGCACAACATAACTTAACCTACACTAGTGTGAAGAGAAAGTGTGGCTTGTGAGACTAGTATGAGGAAAGAACTCTTTGTGTTCTCAACGTGGGGTCCGGGGACTCCCAGGGGTCCTTGAGGGGGTGCCAGGGGGTCCCTAGCTAAAGGATTGATAGTTAGGAACAAAATGGATCCTATGGTAACTCTAAGGAATTTACAGTGTAGATTGATGTCCCAGAGATAATAATACAAAAACAACATCAAATGGGGGGGGGTCCATGGCCTGCCCTATTGCATGTCAAACTGGGGGTCGCTGAAATTAAAAGGTCAAGACAAGAACCTCATTGGTGTTGACAGATGTGTGGAGGCACAGCTACAATGAACTGAAACCATGGAGCAAATGTCACTGAATATCATACTCAAATTGTTTTGACAATAGGCCGGGCTAGCTTACTGTGTACACAATATATCTGTGTGTGTGTGTGTGTGTGTGTGTGTGTGTGTGTGTGTGTGTGCATTGTCTCACCTGCCAGGCTTGTGGATGAACTTTTGCAGCCTTGCTTTGACCTCATCGTAGGTAAGGAAGGCCATGTACCCAGGATGAGTCACCGCTAAGCTGTTCCAGTTCCGCAGCAGCGAGGACCACGGCTGCGGGCGGGGGGGGGCGCGCGCGCACACACACACACACACACACACACACACACACAGAGTATGTCATGGAGTGTTTGTGTGCGAACAGCTCAGTGGACAAAACAAAGACAGCGTCAGCGGGGTAATACAGAAATGTAGTAAATTATGGATGACGTTAAAACAGCTAACTCCCTGGTATTTATCCATTACAGCAAGTTTAACATGCTTCAAAAGGAAGAAGGCACACACTGTACGGTCATGTAATAGTGGAGACATTGTGCGTTATTATATTATGTGAAATCGTGTCTCATTCCACAGAATCACAGACATAGTGGCTTTGGATAGCTAAAGAGGCCACAAGCAAATGTCTCAACTGCTTTGAAATTATATACAATTAGTTAACACGAATACATTCTGGACATTTTGTCCAGAACAATTTAAAATACTTTGCGTGCATGCATGTGCGTGCACACGTGTGTGTGTGTGTGTGTGTGTGTGTGTGTGTGTGTGTGTGTGTGTGTGTGTGTGTGTGTGTGTGTGTGTGTGTGTGTGCGCGCACATGCGTGCGTGCAGAGGAGAGAAACTAACATATTCAAATCTCGAGAAACTCCAGGAAATGAGAAAATCAAACGGCACACTTCTTTCTTTTTTCGGGGCATTTGTTTATTCTTTATTTAACCTCAGCATGACTGAAGTAAGGCCACCTACTGTACCACACAAGCTGAATTCAGGTGAGAAAGACCTTTTTTCCTGTGATATTATTGGCTACCGTCTAAAGTATTAAGATAGCACAGCGTACAGAGAAAGGAAACCATGGGCGGCGAGAGGAGAGACATGCGAGACAATGCAAGACACGCAGCTTTGAATTGAACACACAATTTCTGCCTTCCTTCCGTAGTGCCATCTTTAATCATGCACCTTGTGTCTATTGGACTTGGTATATTTGATTTGACTGTGTCTTCCTGTAATTTGATTTGTCCCGTGTTCCTATTTCTTCTCTATTCTGTCTTCTATCCCAACTCTTCCTGTGACAGAAAATGTTGAGTGCTGTGTTGTGTACAAGCGGCCAGTGAGGTTTGACGCCTCCGCCAGTACCTGGAAGAGTCTGGTGAAGATGTCAAACTCGAACACAGAGATGTAGTCGTTGCAGGTGAGGTCTATGGTGGACTTGAGCGCCATGGCCTCCAGGCCGGAGCTGATGGGGTGGAACTCGTGGAGGGACTGGCGGAACACCTTCCATGGAACTATGGTCCTGTTAACGGACAGAGACAAGCAGCAATGGGAAAACTTTCATTTGACTCTTACACCACGGCAAATGTAAAATGCATGTATGCCATTATGCACTTAGGGATATGGCTTCAAAGTCAATATGATTATTTCCAACGTATGTCTCCATTATGTATTTTTTGACCAGTTAACACATTTTGATGCCTTTGACGGAGTGTTCCATCAATTAGAATCCAACCACTGTCTGCAATCCTCTGTCAATGAATGTACTTAATCGATATGAAACTGTTTAGCTGAAAATCTACTTTTAACACCGGCTCGGTTGCAACGCCTTGCATACCCCAGCCCCAGGAAACATGCGCACACGTCCCATAGAGTGAGAGTCCCATTTCATTATGGCACGGTTTTCATGCCCTGGGAATGTAAACAAATCTCCATAGCATCAACGGAACTTCCTTAGGCGGTTACTTCCTATACTATTACTTACACTAACACTTCTTGTGCAGCCAAATTCTTGTTCAACCCAAAAATGATCTGTTAATGCCATGTTCTATTCCACCGACTACTGCTGCTGCATGAAGCCCAGTTCAAAGCAAAGATTTGCAGCGAGGCGTCACCGCTTTGAACTTCGTCACATGGTGGTGTCGTGCACCGAAAATAGCCGATTTACACGCTTGCAGTTGCGCTGCGGATTTGAGATAGAAGCTATTTTTGGCACACAATCATACATCAGATCATAAGCATTAGAACGGTGTGGAAAATAAATCACAGCGGTTTTGAATTAGCGTGTCATGTCAACTTAGCAAAGAATTGGCTGTAGTATAACATTAAGTTTGGGAACAAAAGACAAAAAAAATGGCTAAACCCATTATACCAGTGTTACAATAAACAAATGATGTGGAACAGGACTCACTTGTCCCCAAAGGCTCTTCTCCAGAATTCAGCTGCGTCTGCTTTGGTAATGCGGAAGTTGTCACCCTGGAACAGACCGTTGGGGAAGATGGCCTTGAGCTCGGCCAGCATGTGACTGAAGATCAGCGACAGCTTGGTCAGGTTCCGTCTACAGAAGGAAGGAAGGGAGATGGGTAGAGATTTCGGAGATTGTTAAACAAGCTTCCATATTTTGAGTTTGACATTATAGGCAGAAATTGTCAAACGAAACCTCATGGTAACAGCATAGCTCCCGTGTGGATCTTAGACCTCATGTGGCCCCCCGGTGATGTATGTGATGAATATAAAATAATTAGCGGAGGACACTTCTGTGGCCTACAGCCCGTCGTCTGTGTAAACGTAAAATAACACTTCTGTGGCCTACAGCCCGTCGTCTGTGTAAACGTAAATTAACACTTCTGTGGCCTACAGCCCGTCGTCTGTGTTAAATGTAAAATAACACATCTGTGGCATACAGCCTGCACAAGACGTTTGGTGCTGATCGTCGAGCGGTTTGCGAGATTAATAACACGTTGACTGCCAGGTTTTAAAACTAAATATGACCTTTTTTGTTGCTTCCAGACTCTTACAAATGAAGTCCAGCGCCACCCTTGACTATTTTAATTCCAACCTAAAAACCTGTCTCTTCTCTATTGCTTTTAGCTCAGTCTGAGGGCAACTAACTCATTGTCTGTTTTGACCACTGAATGCAATTCACTTTAGTGTTTTAAATCACTTTCTACGTTTCTTTTACCCGTTTTATTGTATGGGGAAACCAGTTTTTTTTTTAAATGGAAAGCAATTTTTAAATTGGGTCAACTTCTGTTGTTTTTAGATGTGCTATAAAAAAGTGACTTGACTGTTTAACTAGCGTATGGGACCTTTCCATACACTCTCAAGAGTTACAGACTTGTAAGGGTCCCTTTGGAACCCTGGTGATCCCTGGATCTGCTGTTGACTAAACAACATATTAAACGCAGGGCCTGTACGTGCTCTTTTCCAATGTTTGCAGGAAAATAAAAAGGCATTTACCAATTCGTTCCATGTGGGATACATCTGTATAGGCTCCACAGGTTCAATCAAGCCTTTTGTAATTCATTGTTATTTATTTTGTAATGTTCTGCCATGTTGAATGTTTTTCATCATGTGGTCCACGTCCTTCCGCTTCTCCATTTACTGACGTCATTAAATAATGGCTTAGAAAGAACGTAGTCTAGAAATACTGCATCGTGGATGTGTGCTACCGCCCACCACTGTTGCTGTTTACATCCGTGTCTGTCCAGTCAACTCATATTTGCAGTACATAATTATGTAGTGATTGAGTGAATGTCCAAATTCCTATAGTATAGTGAGCCAGCCTCATAGCCTCATGTACAGTAGTATACAGTATGTAATGAATAATACCAATACTACCGTAATATCTCCAATTTATATAGCGCTTTTCTGAGTACCCAAAGACACTTTATGGGGGGCATGAGAAACAAGTAAAAACAACTTTATTTGGGGGAAAAGACTAAGGAATAAAAAATCAATTATAAAACAGTGGAATGAGTTAGCTGGGGATGTCAATATTGAAGGTGGCTTGAGGGTTTGGAGGGTGGTCTGGAGGGTGGTCTCGAGGGTTTGGAGGGTGGTTTGGAGGATTTGGAGGGTGGTTTGGCTTTGGAGGGTTTGGCGGGTGGGGGCATCTCAGAGTTTTGGGGAGTGCATTACACATGGTTGGAACTTGGGACAGTGAAAGCTCTGTCACCACAGGTACGGTATTTAGCCTCATATAAAGTAGTAATAGAATATGTAGTGATTGAATGAAGACTTTTGTGATTTCACTTTTTTTTTTTATGAAGTCACAGTGACCTTGATTTTCTTTGACTACCGACTTCTAATCAGTTCATCCTCGAGTCCAAGTGGAATTATTTTTTGCTCATGGAATTCCCTCAAGACATTCCTGAGATATCGTCAGTGGTGGAAAAATGCGTCACATCGCGACACATTGTGAGCTTGTAGATCGTCTATTTTCAAATGGCCGAAATGTGTATAGGGGCTGAAGTGGTTAATATATGTTTTGTCAAACATGTACTTAAGTACAGCAATTAAGTAAATGTACTTAGTTACTTTCCACCACTGGATATCGTGTCCTCAAGGTGGGGACGTCTGGACTGACTTGACAACCCAAAAGTCTGCATGGCGGAGAACATGACAGACAGAGGTACATACAAAGGCAGAACTGTGTCTGTGTGTCACGCCACCGACCACCGACACCACCCGCCCGCCACCAGAGGGCGCAGCTGTATGTCTCTCTCTCTCTCACACACGAAAATGTTTTTTTTTAAAACTACGTAATTTATTCCATTTGTTGTTATTGCAATTTACGTTTGCTTCCCACGTTCGCGCATCTTACTTGTATTTACAAAGCCCTCGGACAGACTTAAGTAGTTTCACTTTCAAAATGGTTCAAAAATGGCTCACAACGCGCCGTAAGCTTGTAGATCGGCACTGTTGTACAACAAAGTATATGGTGATGGAAGGATTCTGCTCGACAACAGCAACGATATTCTGACATTCTTTGACATTATACTGCTATTTTCGCCTATGTAGGACTGTCTTACAGTACATATGAGAAGGCAGGGAGCAAGGAGAGGAGAGATTAAGGGCATGTGAGAGAGAGAGAGAGAGAGAGAGAGAGAGAGAGAGAGAGAGAGAGAGAGAGAGAGAGAGAGAGAGAGAGAGAGAGGAGCACAGGAATGGTGCTCTCAGCACCAGAGTCCATCTCTCTCCTGCAGAGATGTTAGGCATAGAAAGCCTTGATTTACGACACAGCACAGAGAGAGGGATTGTGCTCCCACTCCTGTGGAGGGGAGGGAATTAACATGCACGGGAGCATGCACAAGAGAGAGAGAGAGAGAGAGAGAGAGAGAGAGAGAGAGAGAGAGAGAGATTGGGCAGTCACTGAGGATGGATACAATAAAAGGATTACTGCACCTTGACAGTGCATGTTGGGTTGATAGCTTACATGAAAAAGTGACAGTGAACCAGAGAGAGAGAGCGAGAGAGAGAGACAGCAAAGCTAAACAGGGTTCTATGTTTCCTTGCTCTCAGCAATAAGTTGAACCTCAAACAGTGAGCAGTGCTGTAGCTGGCTGCTTAATCTACTGCACTCTGTCCTGCCTGCTGCTTTAATACCATCATCTACCATCTAACCAAAACTGAGCAAGACACTGTGATGTCATGCCTTTGAGGCCAAGGCGGCCATCACCAAAGATAACTGCAAACAAACAAACAAACAATTAAAGCAGGCAGAGAGTAACAAAACCTTTCAAGACGCAGTGTCATGATTTGTGCCGTTTTGTTTTCCATTGTCCAAGGAATCAATATACTGAGGATGTCTTCCCTGTGTATACTGTATGTATTTCATTATTGTAAGCTACAAGCTTATCTGTCAAAGGCACAGATAGGAATAGACTGGACTGGACTTTCCACCACTGCTTAGGACTGGGTGTTATATACTGTTGACCTATGTTCCCTTTGAGATCAACCTTTGAAACCTCTGGCCGATGTTTGAACTGTTGAGGGGGTTTCCTCCTCATTTCTGCAGCCATGCTGGGGTCCTTGTGGAGTCGGATAGAACTCCAAATGTGGACAAGAAATAAAAACATAATAGCTCCGTCCAGTGATTAGAAATTGATAATTAGGGCAACCAGACTATTGTGATTGTAACACTTTATTATTCTTTACGGAGTAACTCTTTTTTTGATTCGCTACACCTCCCACAGTTTTGACGGTACACACTTGAGCCATATCTCACATTGACCGGCTTCATCGGGAATGGATGTGCTTGCTCATTACTAAGAGAAATATTGTATAGTTTAATTGATATACATTTATCCGTGCATTACATTTCCCCATTGACATGAATGCGAAAATGTGAAAATTCACGTTCAAGTATTTTTCCCTCTGAGACCGTGAGCGCTATAGTTACAAAACTTGGAGGGGAAGTTCGTAATAATTACTCAAATTAATTAACTCATGATTATATCGGTCGGCCTCATGGTGGCGCTATAACGAGAGAGAGCGAGAGAGAGAATTTGTGAGGGGGGGCTATATTGATGTTCTTCACATTGCTAAATAGCTGTCATGAATATCTCAAGTTCACTAACATCGAAGGCGAAGGACAGGGAAGGATCAACATATAGATATAGAATGTCAGAACAGGTCAGTTCCATATATGGAGATCTAAGGGTTTGAGGTTTTAGGTCAGATGTAGAGTTGCTGGCCAATATCGATGACATCAGGGATCTCCATATATGGGCATTCCCATATATGGGCTTAATATTGATGACATCAGGGATCTCCATCCCTGATGTCACGTGATGTCACGAGGCATGACCATATATGGAGGCGTGGGGTGGACGGACAGACAGACGGACCGATGGGAAATGCACGTTTTCATAGTAAATGCGAGCTGCCGTCGCAATAAGCCATGATTGACCCACAGGAAATCTATTTCCTAGACATCCTCATCAAAGGAGATGGTAAGGGGTTTGCACCTGATCCTTACAGAAAGAAAACAGACGTGTTACTATTTACATGCAGAGCCCTTTCATCCCACACACTTAAAAGAAAAGTTGGCAAATTGCAAAACAGAAAATGCCGCAAATTCACAAGTGCATAATTATGGAACCTTAGATGGCGAACTGTCAGTTCAATATTAAACTGAGAAACACTACAATCCTATTAAGTAGTAGAGTAGGCTCTCTCTCTCTCTCTCCACTCCTCTCCCCTCCCCCCCCCCCCACCCCAACTGTGTCTGTGTCTCTTCCTTACAGCGTTTAAGGGCTGTACTCGCTAATAGTACAATGCCAGCTCTGTGTGTGTGTGTGTGTGTGTGTGTGTGTGTGTGTGTGTGTGTGTGTGTGTGTGCGTGCGTGCGTGCACACGCTGGGCAGTGTCCAGTGCTGGAGTGGCCTATCCCCTACAACTGCTACTGCTGTTTCAGCTGCACAGCCAAGGCAGACAGACATGTCTCAGTGGGTCTGCAGCCGTACACACAGAGCGATGCTGCTTTCTGTCCCACAGCGACTGGAATGACCAGTGGTGGAAAGTAACTGTATAAAGTACTGCACTTAAGTACAATTTTGAGTATTTCCAATTTCCAATACTTCTACTCCACTACATCTCAGATCCATATATTGTACTTTTACTACATTTATTTGAAAACTTTGGTTACTTAGTTATTATATGTTAATGTTATTATTATAAAACATATACATTAACCACTTCGACCATTGAAGACTTGAAACGAGACATTCACAGTAATGAGTACTTTTACTTTTGCAATTTTAGGCACATTTTTAACCAGTTGATCCATAAGTGTCCCTATTCTGGGAAACAGGTGAACATTGAGTCCGGTCCCTGGGGGACCCGGGTCAACGAAGCCAAGGGTTTAAGTGGTTAATAACATAATTGTTGCTGGTTAAAGTGAAGTTACATGGTGCCTGTTACATGGACCGTAAGCTTAAAGGAGGAACTCGTTAGCTGGTTTAGAGGAAGGCCTGTGAGCCGAAGTATAAAAAGTAACCGCACATGGATCCATTCCATACATGTGGTACACTTTACCCCCTTAAAGGGAAACTTTGCAAAAATATATATGTTAATGACGTTTAGAAGATTTAGAACACTTTCCTGGAGGTCTTTGTGTGTGTAATATGTGGTTTTAGATATTTTTGATTTTAGCAGTGAGCCCAGTGTCTCTGATTTCATGGACACTGGGCTCACTTAATTCCTGGACTACATGTTGTCTCAGTAAGACAGCCACAAGAAGGAGCAGTGCACCAAAGCATTATGGGAATTGTAGTCCAGTAAGGAAGTGAGCCCACTGTCGATGACATCAGAGACACTGGGCTCACTGCTAAAATCTAAAATATCTAAAACCACATATTGCACACATAAAGACCCCCAAGAAACAGTTCTAAATCTTCTAAATGCCATTAACATATATACTTTTGCAAAAAGGGTGAAGTTTCCCTTTAAGTTTATTTACATGTACAGGGATGTACACCTCTCCATAACATTTGGTGTGCATCGCCCTTACTGCTATGAAATGCAAGCTTATCATATAAACACTAAAGGCCTATTCATATTCATATGATATGTGTTGTAGTTTTTGGTGGTCATCATATCACCTAAAACTGGAGTATGAATAGGCCTTATCATTGATGATTTATCATTATACAACAGGTCGTTTCGAGGAAGCAATCTGATTGGTTGAAACAGCCTTCTAGCCGTGGATCAAACCAGCACCATTCACCACCTAATCAAAACAAAGAATTCAGCTGCTCTGTTTTCCCAGAGCGCTACAGTAGCAAACTCGGTGGCTAGGCTAGCTAGTTTCTTGGGACATTTGTGGTCGTAGTGACTACATCTGTCATTTAAAAAAAGTTTTAAGGATAACTGTTGTATAATTGCACATTAGCGATATTACACTCGAGGGTGTGGTTTAACGTGATTATTGCCACTTCAGTGATGCTTGCGGAACTCGACTTTGTCTCGTTCTCCATCTCTCACTAGCCACTCGTAGCCATCAGCAGCGTCGTCGTCGTCAGAGACTGACCACAGCATTCTGGACATCGAGTTCTCCCCCCCTTGTAACATAGTTTGACCTTTGACCCTGCAGCTGGCTGCTCCCTTCCCATTTCCTGCCGGCTGCGATAAAGTTCTGCTCTGTGCTATAACGCACCGCGGTACCATGGTTTACTGCAGTATAGCCTCTACTTGAGTAAATGTACTTTACTCTACTAACCACAGCACGTCCGTCCAGGCAGCAGGGGTCAGCAGTTATTGGAGAGCAAGAGACCGTCTGTCTGTCTGTCTGTCTGTCTGAGTTGACCATTAGAAGCCATGTCATCATTGCCTGTGGTGTCACGTTATACTGTGCCGTTCGTGCTTATGCTGCCGATTGTCAGCGACATGTTGGGACACTCAAGATGATGAAAGGCCATTAACGACATGAAGCCTATTCTGGGGCCAAAGAAAAATGTAGATCTTGCAACTATTCCGACTGAACTGAACCCATTTTGACCCGAGATCAGATTAAAAAAATGTCTTCTACATCTCGACCGTTTTCTGAGAAAGCCGTGTTTCTACAGTATGTCAGTCGTTCTTCGATTTGTCAAAAATAACAGACCTACAAGCTCGTAGAGCTTGTAGATCTGCTATTTTTCAGCCAACACCAAAAGGGGTTCCCGCCCTAAACACCTGCACACGCACGCACACACACACAGCTGTTAACAATAATCATAACACATTATAAGGCATTTTATTAGTATCACAATAAGTGTGATTAGAAGTAGGACAATGAGGGGGCATTAAATAAAATAAAGGCATTAAATCTAAGGAATGCACAGGGGCGAATGTTATATAGGGTTGCAGGCTATAATGTACAACCTAGGCCGTAACGCCCGACAGTACAGTGAGTCCCCGGTTCGATTCCACGGCCAAATATTATACCAATTTGGGGGGGGGGGGGGGCACGTTTGAGCAACTGCTGTAGAGACAGCCATAATATTTTAAAGTGCTGCCTCTAGTGATGTCATTACATTACGGTCTCGCACCTTCCTACCTTAGAGTATATATGAATAGAGAAGGCACCCAGAGGAAACCCTGAGGCGAAATGGACATAGTGGCCGAATGAAGGTATTGCAGCCTGGCCCCAAACACATGAACGCGCTGGTCCGTTGACTATCATTGTACACGCCCCAAGCCGTTTTCTGTCAATAATACGATGATGATAATCCAATCATCACTGGAAAATTAGCTGAAAATAAATAAAATAACTAAAAAGTTTGATCCGCATGGCGGGTCAAACGCTAGATCTCTTCTTAAAAGTAAAAAATATCAATGCTGCAATGTAGAACTACTCTGTTACGAGTAAAAGTCTGGAAAGTGGAAAGTCTGTGGTAATTGGAAATACTCAAGTAAATAATAACCTGCAGAGAGACAAAATATTATAAAGTGCTGCGAGCAAACATTAACAGAGCACTGTGTCTGTTCAAAATGCAGCATTACGCGCGTGCGCTCGCGCGCACACACACACACACACACACACACACACATACACACACACACGCGTGCGCGCGACGGCGCAACATGGACATTCTTATGTTCCTCTTTCATCGCAGCAGTCGTCACTTTATAAATGAACCCTCCGGAAGGGAGCTGGCTCTCAGTCCGCCCGGATCTCCCCGTCAGGAAACAGCCGTGACAGCACACAAATTACATTACATATCATTACAAAGCAATCATTCTCAACCACATTTCTTATTCACACGTGGACATGTGCGCACGCACGCACACCTATTCATTTGAGAACCAGACATGAGGCCTCCAATGTGGCGCGTGCATCATTTTCGGAGGGTATTCTGCACACGCGGCGTGAACGAGTGAAAACACTTTTGCCGCATACGCTCACTAGACTAGTAACATGTGAGCTTAGTCCTCCTGTTGTGAGAAAACGGCATGTGCCTGCGGCGCCCCCCAAAGAACAGCAGATGTATAAGTTCACAACGTATTGCAGTGAGACTAGGTTGTGGGCTTGTAGATCGGCTATAATTCCCGGCGCACGGCACCGGCGTGCAGCTATAAGTATAAGTTACCGCCCTTAATTGCCGAAGCCTGCGGGCACGGAGGAGGCTGTGGATTGTGTCACGATAATAACCATAATCTATGAGGGCTTCATGAGTTGTCTGATACGGCAGGGACATAAATTACCATAATGCTCTGTGTGTGTGTGTGTGTGTGTGTGTGTGTGTGTGTGTGTGTGTGTGTGGTCCTGGGGGGGTTGCGGAAGTGCACACACAGTAGAGCAATCCAAGCTGAAACGGCAATAGCCTCTGAAGTGAGGTTTTCTATTACCAAAGTTCAGCCCACGATGCTGATAGCTGCAATGCAACGCTAACACGATAACCATTCCAATTCAAGGACCCCCAGTTTTATGTGCATTTATTATTTCCTTTCCTCCCCAGTTCTCACACATTATGTCTGTGCGTTGTCGTTTTCTACCAACTCATCTGCCAGTGAGGAGCCCCCCATGGGAAGGATGTAGAGCCTCCATTCATTCTACTCCTGCCTGGTGCCGTAGGAGTGCATGTAGTGACAAATATCACCCTTCGCACCTAGGCTCACCTCCCCCGAAACATGAGCCATTTGTGTCCGTGTAGGTCGCTCGACGCTACCGGATGCACCGCGGTGGACTCAAACCCCCAGACTCCATGGTGGTGGGGGAGGAGCTATATACACCACTGCTCCACCCGAGGGCCAGAAATAGCATGTTTGTCCACAGCAGGGATTTGCAACACAACCAGTTGTGACAGAATTTCCAAACTGCGACCGACCTGCAACGGGTCAATTCTGATTCGCCGGTCAAATATATATCCGAAAGCTAGACATGAATGGTGATGTAGAATAGATCAGCATTCCCCCATTCAGTCTACTACACCTTGGCCCATAGTAAAAGTAATATAGCCTTAATTCACCTTAGGTCTATCAGTGTATTATGAGGCCAGAGTAAATAAAATGGTAAATTGTGCATTTCATTGTATACAGCACCTTCCAAGGCGCTTTAGTTTAATTACTTGTGCATTACATTCACCCATTCACACACCGATGGTGGAGGAAACCAACCTGCACATCAGGAGCAAAAGGGGTTCTGCTCAAGGCCTTTGACACCAACTGGTGAACCAACGAACTGGGAACCTCACGGTTCCCATCCGGCTGCTCTTCCAGCCAATCTACCATTGAGCCACTGCCGCTCCTAAATCTAATTGAAAGCAATTATGACCAGGATTCATTCTACAGCAGGGTGTGGGTGTGTGAGTGTGAGTGTGAGTGTGAGTGTGAGTGTGAGTGTGAGTGTGAGTGTGTGTGTGTGTGTGTGTGTGTGTGTTTGAGAGCAACGTGTTTACGGTTTAATATTCACATACTACTGTGCATGAATGCTAGTCTTGTCACAGTGAATACGAGTAGGTCTCGGAGGATTTCACTATTTTATTTTTTCTCCAAACTAGGTACAGCACTGAGCTGCAGTTTAATATGATTGGTGGAATATTGTCAACGCACGACAAGCCCCCCGCCCCCTCTCATAATGTCACGGGGAATAATCATAGCAGTACTTCACTTCACTTATCACAACAATCGTAAAAAGGTTGAGTGGGAGTAGCAGAGAGCTAAACATAGCTCAGCGGTAACCGATAAAGCTGGCCATGACGAGCCTTATGCAAACGGTCCCTACTGTACCGCTTAAGCGTGACACTGTCACACGCCGACAATAGTCGATCTACAAGCTCTCTCTACGTGTCACTGTGAGACACGTTGTGAGTAGATTGTCTAACTGCTAGACAATCTACAATCACCGGCATACGTCATACTGTGTATATAAAACATTTTAACTCTCTCCTTACTGGCCTACCGGCATGCACACTCTCCAAATGATCCAGAATGCCGTAGCTCGCTTGGTCTTCAACCAGACAAAATATCTCCCACCCTTTCTCCGCTCCCTCCATTGGCTCCCGGTCGCTGCCCCGCACAGAGTACAAAACTCTGATGCTGGCCTTCAAAGCAACCACAGGTATGGCACCCCCACATCTTCAAAGTCTGATCATGACAAAAATAATTAGTATTTTGGTCAAAATGGTCCATTTCTCCTTTTTCATTTAGTTTGTTACCTTGTAGGTGGTTGTACTGTTAAGTAACTTCAAAAATAACCATAAAAACCGCATGGAAACATAGTGTATTGTGATAATGCTTGAAGAAATATTGTGATGTGATTTTCCATATCGCCCACGCCTACTGGATGCCAGGTCTACATAGGACCTGGCATGTGTCTGCATAACATGCCATCTAAATTACATTTTAGCCTTTGCATAACCCTGCAATGTCGTCAAGGCTTGGGAAGTGCTACGGGCTAAAGTACATATGCCTTGGTATATCCTTATGCTCCAGTAATGTGCAGGACTATAACTGCATATATCTCATGCTGTGTTATATACAATAGCACCATTGATAAGATGCAGCAGTCCAGATAGTCAAAGCAGGGGTTTGAGTCTCTCAGAAGGCCAACCTTTGTTTCACACGGATGTCGTGTTACGTTTATAGAAAATAGGAAGTCATCACGCTTTAGGACAACCGACACACAAGGCTCTCTCAGCGAACCAAAATAGCAAGCGGGCCTCGAGTGACATTTGCAAATAGGTTGTCCCGTACAATGACACATTGTGATGTGGATAGAACGTGGTATAGCCCTGTGTGACCAGTTGTAAAATAGCTTTGGACAGATGTCACGCCGCGATCGCTGATGTCCATCAGCGGACTGTGTTGACTTAACAGGACGAACAAATAAAACAATGGTCGCAGATGCCATATGCGCTGCCGTGCTCTATTGTCCATGCAATGATGAATGCTTTCTGCACTGCACGGTATAGCATAGTAAGTACAGTACACACCTTTCATTACAGTATGTTCACACGAGATGGTACCTACAGTACAGGTGAACGGCAGAGATTCGTACCCTTGGCCAGGAGCTTAGAGTTACAGTAAGTCCACGGAGTTAAAAAGTTTTTAAAAGTTACAAACTTGTCTTGAACACTATACACCAGGAGGCTTTCAACTGCTTGTGAACCAGGGACCACCACCCTGACTAAAGAATCAACCTGGGGACCACAGTTGTGTTGGGATGGGATATGGGCTAAGATTAGTGCTTTTACGTAACACCTGCTATGGTCTAAACATACGCCCGTCGCCTGCCACTGTTTCTCAACCGATATATACTGTACAGAGTACAGTACTGTACGTACTGTACGTCTGTAATCCACGTAACTCGAGAACCGTTCGCCCCACCGACTTCAAATTTGCTACACGCATTCCACAAGTGCAGTGCCCAGTGTCGAGTCCATCAGATAGCCGGTTGTCCGGAACCAGCACAAAAGGCCCTGTCCAGGCTCTGGACAGGGCAGGCAGAGTCATCATTATGATGACAGAACTTCATTGTGATGTCAGAACAGGCCAGCTCCATATATGGAGATCTAGGGGTTTGATGAGGTCAGATCACGAGCGTGTCACAAGGCGTCACAAGACTGACTGACGGGAGATGCAGGTTTGCACAGTAAACTGCAACCTACGGTCGCTATTTTATCAGTCCACTTCTCACATGCAGTCTGCAGTCTTCACACATTCCCCACACATTTACACAGGGCCAACTGATTGCCATGGCAACCCCATAACCTTGATTTGGCTATAAATCCCCACCCATGTAGAATTGCCCACAACTGCCAGTTGATAACTGATACTTAAGGTACATTCAGTCAATACAAAGACGAGAAGTTGAGTGAGCGCCCGCACGGACGCGGAACGACCAGGCGCAGCACAAACGGGACGAAGCAAGGCGAATATTTAAATTCAAGTCTGAACTCTGAACGGACCTTAACACACTCCACCTTTCACGGTCAGTTTGTACTCTGCATCTGTCAGATACACGGTTGTCCAGAACCACCACAAAAGGCTCTGGTCAGGCTCTGCCACCTAATGAGTCTAAGTCCCCTCACCTGCGGATTCCATGACGTCACATTGAGATTAGGCAACACACTTGAGATTTGGGCATGCCTGACACAGAGCTCCATATATACGAATAAAGGGACACAGAGATACACATCTCCATATGGGCACACAGACAGATGGGTGGAACGGGTATTTCATAGCCGGGTGGGCATGGATCTCCATCCGTTACCAACTTGGTGCTCTACAGCCGGGCACCGGTCTAGTATAAATACAATTCCATTGTTAAATGTATTCAAATGTTTAAATACAGAATTTCAACAAATGTAAGAAAGTATTTAAATGAATTGCTAATACAATATATATTTGAATAGAATAGAACATATTGAGATTGAATACAGTACTCCATAGAGCAGACACATGATGCCATGATTATATGGTCACATTTCCTAATAATTATGACTCAATCAGGCAAGCTGGCACGCTTACGCTTCTTGAGATTCTAAGGCACTTTTCTGTGGCGTTTCTTAGCCTCGGAAACCCAGACGTTTTTATTTCCAGGGAGAAAAAAAAAAAGTCTGGGTCAGAGTCCACTTCAATTCGGCATAGAGTAGCACAAACATTGCTCACTCTCTGCTGATTTCTGATCGTCTTCAGCCTTTGATAAATTGACACACATACGCACACATGTGTTCTCTCTCTCTCTCTCTCTCTCTCTCTCTCTCTCTCTAATATAAGTAATTAGTCTCATGTTGCGCAGCTGTGCATAGTTTCTCCCGGTGGATCCTGCCGGAGCTGCCTATGCCATAAAAAGCATAGGTGAGTTACTTAACCTCAGACTTCCCAGTACCTGATAACATTGGCGGGAAGGGGACATCGACGATACAAAATCTGAACTTTGCTACATTACTAAATGCATGGTCAGGGGCCACGTGCAATACCTTCACAGGCCACCAGTGGTCCATGGACCACCTGTTGAAAACCCATTCCAACACTGCAGGCTTTCCTGTACTTTCCTGCATTCTTTTTCTGGAAATACTCGTTTTCCAAACAAGGCCAAGTTTTAAGCCTAACATGAAGTGTATGAATGAATGGTGTTCTACAAAATAAACACGTCAAAAAACCAAATTTGCATTCCACCTCCAGCCTTCATTATGTTCACTCACCTATGAGCACTTATGCATTGATTATTAAGTGAATGAATTAACAAAATTCTACCACAGATGGAAAACATGCACATGTTACAACCACTGCATGCTTTAAATGGGGAGACAAACCGTGCAATTTAAATTTCTCAGCTAGAAACAAACCTAATATAAAAGACGCCGTCTAACGACTCACTGGAAATGACTGGAATCATCACGACCAAAAGAAAAAGACGCAGAGTGGCACAATTTTATGATTTGGTGCACTAAGCTCCCGATACCTTCACAAACTACTACATAACTATTATAGAACATGCTTACCGGTATCTAATCTCACAATCTGACAATACAGCAGCTATAGAAGAGCTAGCCTGGGGGATGTGATGCAAGTCAGATGAATGAGACAAGAGCACTCTTGTGGAGTATAAGCAGCTCTCTTTACGACAGCGGCTGCAGGCAGGACAGGAGACACAGAGAGGAAGCCCAGGCCATTGGTCAAGCTCGCAGAGGAACAGAGACGCTGAGTCATCTGGCTGGCAGATCAATGTCTACTCTACACTCAGCTTGCAGATCAGCGTCTACACTAGGGCATTAAGCAACTAGTTCACTAGTCGACTAGTAAATCCACTAGTCGACCTTGCTGGTACTAGTTGACTAGTTGATGAGAAGAAAATTCCCCCCGAATTTGTAGGCCTCAAAATCAGGTAGATTATAGTTACCAATGTACACCGTTTTTTAATGTACAAATATGTATTTCCAAGAATAAAAATAAATAATAATTATATATATATATATATATATATATATATATATATATATATATATATATATATATATATATGTGTGTGTGTGTGTGTGTGTGTGTGTGTGTGTGTGTGTGTGTGTGTGTGTGTGTGTGTGTGTGTGTGTTTCTACCTGTTGGTCTTCCTCAGCATTTTCTACAATCTACCACTAGAGGCCGACCCATGCTAGAGTAGATGTCCGGGTCTGATGCCGATCACGATTTTGGAGAGGCCTAGCTCACTGGTTACCAATGTTTGTAACCTATATCTTTTGTCACAAGGTGCAGTTTCTATTTTCGAATCAATTTGGAAAACGTAGTCAAGTACTGTAATGGCCAGACTGATATCAGTCGAGCTCTTATGTCTACATTTCATCTGCAGCTGTAGAGAGCAGACAATGCATGAAGGCTGAAAATCATACTATAATATATAACATACTATAATAATCATCATCATCATCATCATCATCATCATCTGTGTGTGTGTGTGTCAGAAACACCGCCGTAGCTCCTTACTGCCTGCACCAATCACTCCCACTTTTCACATAGGCATTGACCATATGAATATGGAGGGCGTAACGAAAATATCAGGTAAGGGCTAGTAATAATAATAAGTTGAATTTATATAGCGCCTTTCAAAAACCCCAAGGGCGCTTAACAATACAGGAAGAAATAAACAGACAAAGTAATTGCCAAAGGCCTGAGTAAACAAATGTCTCTTCAAGGCAGACAAAAGTCCAATATTGTTGTCTGGCGAATCTCCGTGGGGAGAGAGTTCCAAAGGGCAGGGGCTGCCACATAGAAGGCTCTATCGCCGAAGGTCCGTTTTTCACCGTGACGGATGGTGAGGTACCCCCATGTCTGAACTGAAGACCTCGGGTCTAATATGACTGAAGCATGGTTGGAATGCCTTTTTGTATTGTATAACTATAACAAGATGACAGGCTCCCTACAGGGAGCGAGGTCTGCAGAGAACTGCAATTGCATGGACTATCAAATAGAGCTAGCAGTGCCAATGCCCTCCAATTGCCAGCAAAGTATATATGGAAAGCTAAGATTCAAGCCAATTGGGTCTACTGGAGTGAGAATGTACACACACCTCTATTACAAACGCAACACTCATCTTGACATTTTACTCTTCTCCCAGTGAAGCGAGAAAGAAGGAAACCACGTGGTCGCACAAATAGCCTCCCATCCACGTCCATGTTAAAGAAATGTGTAGAATGTCTATCTCTCTTCCTGTATCATTTCACTGTAGCGCCGACCGCCATTGCATTTTCAATGGGCTCTAAAACTATGTATTTATTTTAGAGTTCTCCCGATACCATTTTTTTGAGACAGAGTAAGAGTACAATTACTTAATTTTTAGTACTCGCCGATACCGAGTACCGATACGAATACTTTATTTTTGTTGCGTAACGACTTATTTTACCCCATTTTTCTCATAGATGAAGATGGATCTGAGATCTACACAGTTGTCATTTATGCTTGTAGATCGGCTGTTTTTAGGGATTTGCTGCCGTGTTGGGTCAGACTTTTCTCGTTGCATTCGTTCAGCCTAGTGTCAATCGGATGTTTTGGTACTCGGGTATCGGGGCCGGTTCCGAGTACCGAGTACTAGAGGGTGATATCGGCCCGAGGGTGGTATCGGTCCGGTATCGGATACCGATACCAGTATCGAAACAACTCCATTTTTATTTTTTACTACTATCAAAGTAAATATGATAACAGCCTGGCAGGGAGGGTTATTCTGGTCAATGAACTTAATTCAAAGGCACCGCTCGCTTCACACTGGGTGTGATGATGTCAATAGTATCATTAAAATCTTAGCGTTTTGCCAAATGTTTGCAGGGTCACTTGTGGTTGGGAATTGCTGACTTACAGGCCAGCGTATTTCCTTTTTGAACTGGGCTTTGACTGAACAGAGTCCCATGCGGTTCAGATGGATCACCCTTCAGCCCAGATGCGCAGCTCTTCCTGTGAGCAGCAGGATATATCGACAGCTTATCCCAGGAACAAAGGATCAAACGGACCCTCGCAGCCAAAGGTCAAAGCAATATCCGGACAGATAGAGGGAGGGGCTTGCAGGCCCCTATAAGTGAATACTGAAAACACTGATGGACCCTACAGTGGAGAGCGGTTACCGGTATGTCCCATTAAACTTGAGTTGCCATTGCATGGCACACGGTGTCGCCCACTGAAAATAGCAGATCTTCAAACTCGAGATCTGGAATTTGAGTTTTTGAGTTTGTAGATTTTGTAGATCATTTCGGTGGGCGACACTGGCGCACAACTCAAGTTTAAATCCGGCTTTGGTCTGCATTTCCTATCTACCTTGATAACTAAAATGTATTCCTAAAAATGGGATTATGGATTACTTACTTCTGGATTAATTACTTACAGATTGTATGCCCACAGAAAACACAGCTAACACTGCTAACCACAGGCCACAGTCAGTGCACCGTACTTTGTCGAATATAAGACAACCTTTTTTCCCAATGAAATTAACCGACAAGATGGAGGAACGGCGTGGCCATCTCAGACCAACAGAGTTGTTCAAAAGCAGGCCAATAGTCAGGGGATATTAATACAATCTGGGATTTTTTTTTTTACCAAGAATGTCATATGCCCATGTGTGGTCCAGCCCTGTATCAGTGTTGTTTATCACTTCCTTGTTTACGGGACAACAAAACTTATCTCTGAATCTACGGCGCTGTCCATGGTTTTGATTAGAACGGCAATATTCTGTCCTAATTTCTGACTTGAATATTAACGCCTCAAAAGAGACATCAGACGAGGTAGTAATGGAACATTATACCTCCCGGTTTTGGGGGGAAATTCGGAAAAATTCCTCCTCTGGCTCAACAATGGCTCTACCCAGGAGCCATTGTTGTGGCCAAATTTAAATTCACAAATGTACCCAAACTTTACAGCTGCAATAGTTAATACTGTAGCTGGGAATTGACACACCGTTTCTCACACAGTCTCTCTCTCTCATGCTCAAAGGGAAGTAGTAAATGTCTCCGTTGTACACAATGTGAAACAAGAAGAGGAAGTGAGTGGCACTGGCAGGCAGGAAGTCGCTGGGTTTGCTGTGTTCTGTTCATTGTGATGGATTGTTAATCATAAGGCCTCTTTGCGTCTCGTCTATGTAAGCCTCACTCCTTCATCCCCTTTCATCCCCGTTCTCCCTCACTCTTCAATCCCCGCTCTAGTCTCCCATGCTCTTCCATCCCCACTTTCTCACTCCTCCATCCCCACTCTCTCTCTCACCCTTTCATTATCTCTCTCATCTACAGTAAACTACCATCACTTGTGCCTGTGCTCAAATCAGCGCATAAAACCACTGTTACCTCATCATAGCGTATAACACCCTATTCTGGCGGCGGGTGGGTGTTAACATTCTGCAAAAAAAGCCAATGTACAAGCTCACAGCTGCAGTGAGCTCGTATAGATTTGGTCAGGTGTAAAGCAGAGAAAAAGGAGTGGACCAAAATAGAACACTGAAGGAAGCCGGTCATAACGCATATTGGGTTTTGAAAGATAGGATAGGGTTTAACCACAATCAAGAGACATGTCATTCAGTGCACTGAACTAACGACCGAGAACAAGCCTGTATACACAGTACTGCCGCATGAAACTTGGCTTTCATTTGATCTCGTCGGAAGCAAATGTGTCACAGTGTTACCGTCAAGAGGAATGTGTGCAAGCTCTACAGTGAGGGGGGGGTGATGTTTATCCCTCCAACAACGTCTGTCTTTCGGAATTATGTCATAATGTCTATGGACTTTTGTTTATTTAGAGCACTACACATGACGTCTTGCGGCAGCCATGTCTATGGACTTTTAGTGTTTGTTTTAACCCATTTAGGCCTAACGTCGAAATTAAAAAAAGTTTGCTCTGAAAGAACATATATTCAAAGATTTGTGCCGCATTTTTACGATTTTTAAATAGCTAAAGTATAACATAATGCTTATTGATGCACGATAATTATCGTCCCGATAAATTGCGACCCGATATTAGCAATTATGACGTCATCCCGATAAATTCGATAACGTTATAATAGCGCCGATAATATACTTTATATGGGCTCGAAATTGCGATCATTTTGGACGCAAATGCGCCTGAAATTTTATCTGTGAGACATAAAAATATAGTTGGTAGCAACTATGGGACTACCAATCATTTCTGTGGTGCGCCCAAACGCTCCCCGAGTCGCCAATCTCTCCGGAGGAACGGCTGAGACGAGCGAGAGAGAGACGCTTCTCCACTCTGTCTGTTGCAGTGTGTAGTTCCATAGCAGGCTAATAGCCCCGCCTGCTTCTCCTCTCTATCTCCCCTCTCTCATTTCACTCACTGACTCGCATTCATACGAACGGTGACAGCAGCTGACGAGCGCGTATTGGTGCTCGTTCATTCATCGCGCTGTTGAATGCGTGTCACTCGTTACCGGTTGTAGTTTATTAATTTGCTCCAGTTGTGTAGCATTGTGAAACGCGACGCGACCGTTTTGGTTGAGAAATGTAGAAGTAGTAGCTGTTTGGCTACATGATGCTACAGACCATGCTAATGACTTATATGCTAACAACAACGTCTATCACTGGAACTTGGATAGTGTTGTATTTGTGTTTGTGCACACACACACAGACAATAGTGGTTCTCAAAGTGGGATCCGGGGAGTCAGAGTTTACAAATGGAACGAAATTGACCCTTACAGGTCCATTTGGTTCCATTTGTACCCTCTCAGAGTTGACATTGATTTTACGATATAAATAAAAAATTATAAATTGAGGTCCCTTATGTAAATGGCATTAAATGGGGGGTCAGTAGCCTAATGCATGTCAAACTGGGTGTCCTTGAAATAAAAATGATGAGAATCACTGCTAGAGCCCTGGCATATATTTTCAAATGGGTGTCTGTGGGCTAACAATTTGGGGTCCTTGCTCCTTGACATGGAAAAGTTTTGAGGCCAACTGACCGGACACACACAGACATTCACAGACATTATATTGTTGTTTTTATTCATTTAAAAAAATTCACACCTGTGTGAAGTGAGGGGCACTCTTATCATCATACGTCATCTGGCCAATCACAATTTGCTCTGGGACTCCCAATTTATATTGTAAAATCAATGTTATTTTTACTCTGAGAGTATACAACTGGAAATGTTCCATTTGTACACTCAGAGTTACAGACCCATAAGGGTCCATTTGGTTCCTAACTATATAATTTAGCTGGGGACCCCCTGGAACTCCCTCAGGTACCCCTGGGGGTCCCCGAACCCCACTTTGGGAACCACTGATATAGCCTACTATACTGTAATTGCTTAGGTCAAAGCTGTGTTACATGTACCGTTACTCACTAGTATGTATTTTTTATTCATGTCTATATATTTTTATTATCGGTTATCGTATCGGTATCGGTCTTGAGAAGCAAGAAGTTCTCGATATCGGTATCGGTTTCAAAAAATCAATATCGTGCACCACTAGTTAGAACAGCAAAAGGGGTTCCCGTACAGAATGGGTTAAAGCACTTAACCAAAAAACATTACCAGGCGCCCTTCACTTCACATGCAGTGTGACTTTATTTTTATTTTAGATAAATGGAGACTGTAGGATCTCTGGGGACTCCATTGTGGGAGAAATGTGGAGGGCACCAGGACATAGCATATCCGCCCACACCGACACACTGGGAGCCTTCAGCGTGGCCCCAGAGCAGCAGCTATGCATACAGAAGCCGTTGTGGAGTCCCATTCATCAGCATTCAGCACTTTGTCAATACCTATCAAATATCACTGAACTTACTGCACCAATGCTCGCTGCATAAAACTACTTCTCGAAAAAAGGACATGTACAGGCTGGGTCCAAAGGGTCTTGTCTGCCTGCCTGGCACTATTGCTTTTATGTTATTTAACTTTTATGCAATTATTTTTCGCATTTTATAATGGATGGAAGTCAGTGCAAAAAAAAAAAAATCGTCCTACTGTAGACCTCAGAGCAAAGTCATCTTAAGGAAATGAACGGTGGTCTGAATCTGAAATCTTGCCCAAATATGGAGTCAAACATTATAGATACGTCCTAGAGTGGCCAAATGAAGTCCAAGATCCACGTTGGGTCCACGCCATTAGTGGACCCAGCCTTTTAAAAGGGAGTCAACAACCTCAGCGATATTTTTGAGGGGCGCTAGCCCCTCCAATGCACAGCTTTGTGTGGTTGTACCACAGAATGTGATGATGTTATTGGCTAAGCACAGAATGTGATGATGTATGTTGATGATGATAAGAGTGCCCCTCACTTCACAGCACACAAGTGTGATTTTATGATTACACCATACAATGGGTGACGAAAATAATGAGCGTATATATTTTTCGCTTTTTTTTTAATTGGATAATTTTCGCCTGTAATGACATGCCCCAAAATAGGGACGCCAGGTGGAGAGCGAGTCAAGGAAGGAGTGACCTATAAATGAACAGACTTCACAGAAGAGTGAACTTCACTGTTGGAGCCAGCGTGATGTAGAGCCACTGTCATCATGTACAGTACTATATACAGTAGACCAGTGCCATGACATGTGCAATTATAGATAGTCAAACAGACTCTGTAGTTTCACTGCGACCACTCTGCCAGTGGCTCTACTAGTGTTCAACGGTGGGCTGATACTCGTTGGTTATATTAGTGCCACAGCCTTCTCCAGAGACACACAATAGTCGTCTTTGTGTGCGACGCTTGGCCGCTGTGTGTGTGCGTGCGTCCGTGCTTCCTCTACTACAATAACCAGGAATGTCTTCCGCCACAGTCCGCATGGTTGTAATGAAGTGATGGCAGAAATTAATTTCACAGAGAATTGCCCCCCCCCCATGATAATTAAACTAGGAGGAAGGACAGCGACGCTGGCTTCCTCTTGGCTCGCATTATTGCCACAGCAGATGACAGAGAACAGCAGCCTCTCTGAGGAACTGAGCTATAGCATGAGGATGCATTTAAAAGAAAATATCACACCCGTGTGAAGTGAGGGGCGCTGATATATTAAAGTCTAACTCATGTTGATTAGGTGATGTAATGGTGATGTAAAACAAACGGTGCAAACACAAACATTAAAGGCCATTAACAATAAAGAGACGATTTGCTCGTCTACATATGACATACATTTTCCCTTCCTTTTCAATGGCATTCAATGTTTGTATTGCCACACATGTATGTCATATTTGAGGCACATATGCCCTACTTTCTCCTTTCATTGTCGATGGCAAATATGAGACATGTGGGGACAAAAGCTGTAAAGGAGGGGCTAGCGCTAAAAAAAACAAAAAGAAAAACACCTTCCAGTACTCTGGGTTGGGGAAATGAGATTAATCCACTGACCATACTAAGATTTTAAAAAAGAAAGTCACTTTTGAGGGTTACAAATTCTGACAAATATGGTTGGTTAACTTGGTTCAGCAATTATCAAGAATAGTAAGGTACAAGCTTTGTCCAGAATGGATCCATTCATGTCCAGGTCCAAAAAGGTTGCACATGAAGCCTCTTTAGTTGAACAGGGTCTGCCAGTGCTCCATTACTCCATCATCTTTCTTCCCTCTACACCAAATCTGTTCACTGAAAATAGCCGATCTACAAGCTCAAAAGACACGTCACACTCGCAAAGCTTGTATGGGAAATAGGCTTTTGTCCGCAGAATGTTCACCTCAGAATAGTGGCGCTAGGGTGCATGTCATGGTTAAAGCAAGAGCAGACCTCTGTACCGCCGAGCCAGCCACGCCAACGTTGTCCGTCCGCAGTGAGGCCTGTCATAGCTTGACGTTCACCTCCTACCACCTTGTCATGGTGGATCATTAACCCACGAAGAACATATAGCCGGGGAGCCACAGGCCCAAAAGCTAAAGGAATAGAGATTAACCTGTGATGTCATGACATACTTTTTATGCGTTTTTTTCTATTCACTTGGTCATTAAGGTCCACAGAGTGAGAGGTTTGCTCTCCTGGGCCTACATTTGGCCATATAGCCACTGTGATGACGGCTATGGCCGTTTTTAGACCAAGGAGTGTTTTTCGTGCAAAACTAATGCTTGGAATGGGTTCAGACTTCAGAATCATGAAAACCCCCTAGTTTGACATGTCACATGCTACTTAAAGCATGATGATATACTGGTTGTCTATGGTATGGTATGGTATGGTACACAAAAATGTCCATCACTTTTTTTTCGCGATGTTTCCAGCAGAGCAGGGCTCTCATTCTGTGGACCTTAATGACCAAATGAATAGAAAAAATAAATCACACCCGTGTGAAGTGAAGGGCGCTAATATATTAAAGTCTAACTCATGTTGATTAGGTGGTGCAATGGTGATGTAAAACAAACGGTGCCAAGACAAACATTAAATGCCATTAACAATAAAGAGACCATATGACGTAATGAGGGACAATATAACGTACATTTTCCCTTCATTGTCAATGGCATTTTTAAAACAAACATTGTACTAAAAACAAACATTAAACCTGTATATAGCGCCCCTCAAAAACACAAATAAAAAGTATGTCATGACATCACAGGTCCTCTCAAATTGTGGGTGACTGGCTCCCTGGATAATGCAGCAGAGTAGACAGACGTGACAACCTGGCATGGAAACAGAGGCTGCATTGACCCCATCTATGACTGAGTGCGTTTCTTTCCTTCTCATGGCTGGAGAAAGGTTTTACTAAAACAGCATAGCAAGTTAACAGCAGAATAGGCTAGCCTAATCGATTCAAGAGCAGACAACTCTTCGTCATTCTTACTTTGCCGTTAGCAAACAAGTTCTTATACGTTGGAGTAGAATATGAGGAGCCTGCGATAAACACAACACAAGATATAGACTGTAGCCAGATGGCTATGAACGCAATTCCCGTCAGTGGACTTCAAAATAAGTATATAAATAATATTCTCTAGTGATAATATCGTTATCGGTATCGGCTAACACAGAAATTGTGGTATCGGGATCGGATTGAAAACAAAAAAAAATCACACCTGTGTGAACTGAGTGGTGCAACTCCCCTCTCCCCCTGCCCACCTCTCTCTCTCTCATTAGCAGGCAACAGTGCAGCACTATCTCTCTCTCTCCGTTTCTGGCACAACAGCGCCACTTTTGCCCCTACTGGTACTCTAAACATTGTAACATAGTAACATAGTCACAGACATTGCTGTTCCTTGGTGTGGTTGCATCGGGACATCCCTAGTTGTCAGTGATGTTCTGTACATTCATGTTCCAAGTCTCCTCTTCATTCAGTCAGTAGTTCTCTACCTTCTGTACATTCATGTTCCAAGTCTCCTCTTCATTCAGTCAGTAGTTCTCTACCTTCTGTACATTCATGTTCCAAGTCTCCTCTTCATTCAGTCAGTAGTTCTCTACCTTCTGTACATTCATGTTCCAAGTCTCCTCTTCATTCAGTCAGTAGTTCTCTACCTTCTGTACATTCATGTTCCAAGTCTCCTCTTCATTCAGTCAGTAGTTCTCTATTTTCTGTACATTCATGTTCCAAGTCTCCTCTTCATTCAGTCAGTAGTTCTCTACCTTCTGTACATTCATGTTCCAAGTCTCCTCTTCATTCAGTCAGTAGTTCTCTACCTTCTGTACATTCATGTTCCAAGTCTCCTCTTCATTCAGTCAGTAGTTCTCTACCTTCATCTATCTGAGCGTGCATGCTCTCTTGCAGTGCTGCGCTCCATCATGTTGATAGTCCAACACCTGGGAGCCAGCTGTCAAGTTCCACTATAGCGTTCTACTAGAGGGCCAATGAGAGCAACCCCACTGGGAGGATTTGTCCTTGATCAAGGTCACCTCACCGGTAGTTAAACACTTTTAACCTGCAGGGGGTCTCTTTGGGCATGTCATTATAGGCAAAAATATTCACAGATTGTCCAGAAACAGTTCAAGAAAAGCCAAAAATAGCACACAACACGCGGCCACACCAATGCAACTAGTCGCAACGCAACTAGTCGCAACTCCTCGCTGCATGGCTTATCATTGGTGTGGTTTAAGGGGCATGAAACCCTAGGCGTCGCTCGGTCATGTACCCTGCCGACTTTTTCTCAGATGATCAAGAATTAAAAGCTGATCTGACCTTGAGGCCGTTCTCATTCTCAAGGCTGCTTCTCAAACACCTGAACGACCCCGCAGCAACTTTTCACAGAGCAGAAGAGTTAAGTGTTTCTAATAGCTTTGTCTAGTGGGTGTAATTGGCGATGATATTTCACTCCCATCTGCCCCCCCCCCCCCACCTCAACTGAATTGGCGTGAAAGTATATTTTTCTTGACTTCCTGCTATTTACCCCCCCAACCCCTGACACCTGATCAGCATGGCAACAACAATTTCTACCCATCTCTTCTAAACCACACTCGCCTCCCACGGTTATCTGGTGGTGAGTCACACGAAAACAACACGACTAACAGCACTGGGTGAGGATACACTTCATCTAGCAGTGATGTTCAACTAGCGGCCCCCGGTCAAAAATCCATACAATAACAGGGAATTTTGTTAATGTTTCTTGTCAAAGTCTTGAGCTGTCAAATTAACACATTTTTGTCAAATAAAGAACATGAACCTTTTCCTGAACTACCAAAAAAAAAGAAGCATTCCCTCTGACCAATTTAAGGAGGGGGACATGGTGGCACAGTCGGTAGTGCTGTCGCCTCACAGCTAGAAGGTCCTGGGTTCGATTCCCGCTGGGGATCGCTGTGAATGCGTTCTCTCCTCTGCGTCATCAGCGCCCATACCCGGCCTAGGTGGGGTTGGCGAAAGGGCCTTTCTGTGTGGAGTTTGCATATTATTCTCCCCATGTTCCCTAGGGTAGGTAGTAGGTACCCTCACAAAAAACATGCAGTACTAGTCCTGGTCTCTAAACTGCCTCCCCCTGGCCAGCCGGGGCGCCTGATGGAGGGGAAAAGGAACTGGTTGGATTAACGTGTTCCTTGTGTATGTAAGAATGTAAGAAAAGAAAAGGAGGTGGGGGTTCCATGACACAATCTCCAATCCGTGTGGCGATTGCTAGTAAACATTGAATTGTTTCTTTCCTCCCCCTCTTTGAGTAACCTTATATTGTAACATCTGTCCCTGTTACTATGGGAGCAAGCATGCTTATTCTTAGGGTTCGTAGTCATACAGGTTTCTATGGATGCCAAGCAGAAACACATAGGCCATGAGTTTAATAGGTCTACTGTATAATATATGAATTGTAATTACTTCCACTGTGACTGATCAATGTGATTTTCCCTTTAACAACCGGAACTTTGAACATTCAGTGGATTTTCTGTGGTTTTCTCTGTGTGTTCTGAACCTTTTTGAGCTGCAATGAAAATTGGCAAACAGGCCTCGATAGTGACTTGCCGATCTAAGGGTTTGAGGTCAGATGTAGAGTTGCTGGCCAATATTGATGACATCAGGGATCGCCATATATAGGCTTAATATTGATGACATCAGGGATCTCCATCCCTGATGATGTCACGTTCTCAATCCCTGATGATGTCACGTGATGTCATGTTCTCTCTCACCCCGACCAACCAACCAACACACACACACACACACACACACACTGACGGGAAATGCACGATTCCATAGTTAACTTGATCTTTGCTAAATAATAAACAAATTAATAAAAATCTAAATAAATTATATATATACAGTATATACTGTATATAATGATAAAGAACATGAGTGAGTGGCATCAGGAATTCCTCCCGCAAACGTGGAAAACAAGAGCTAAACTTCTTCATTCCTCAAGTTCCCTCTGAGAGTTTCTGACAGTGGCACATCAAGACCGAAAAAAAAAAACGGATGCACGTTTATTTACGGCTGTCGTCTAGACATGCACCTCCGTCTAGAGAACCATATAGACAAGGAGGTAGAGGAAAAACGAGAAGAGGGACAGCGCGGCAGGGGGTCGTAAGAGAGAGACAAAAAGCCAGCGAAGACACAAAGGAGAGAGGAGATCTACGTCAAGGCGTTACAGAGAGGCTGGCGAGACAAAGCCAGAGACGTCGCACAGAGAGGGTAAATGACGGGTAGGCATGCAGAAAGGAGGTGACAGACGTCAGTATGAAACGCCATACAGACCACAGACGCTCTCTCACATGTTCCAAACCACAACACACAACACCTTGCTGCTGCTCTCAGCCCGATATGTCTGAACCTGTGTGTAACGTGACACACTCATTTAAAAAAAGCAGGGAGGGTTGTCACACACTGACTTCTGATCAAGAGATGGAAAGCAGTAGATGATACATTTGCCGTAACTACAGAAGAAACGTTGTTATCTTTAAATCTCTAGAGAAACTAAAAAGCAATGTTTCCATATTGTATCATCCCATTCACAGTCCCATCAACCTTTACGGTCGAAACGGATTGGTTATAGAACCACTGATCTCAGATCCACTATAATCCTCCGATTCTGAAAACAATTGAATAAATGAAATAAACGGCTGGTAAACCAGTACCGTTTAGCTGCAGACAATTTCATTATGGAAATACATGCCGTTATTCACTTTCCTAAATAATACCATATATACACACGCACAAACAGACACCCCCCCAGGTTACGCACCTGGGCTGCGAGTTCTCCTCGTACATGCGTTCCTTGCCCTCCTTGAAGAGGCTGATGGTCTGCTTGGTCTTCTTGGTCAGGTTCTCCATGAAGACGCGGAAGTACTCGTTGTCCCCCAGCGTCTCCATCTTGCCCTCGTAGCGGGACAGGATGGTGCGGAGGTGCTGGTAGGTGTCCGGCAGCAGGTCCAGGATGTACGGCGGACTGTTCTTCAGCGCCAGCTTGGGGTTCTGGCACAGACGCACCACCTGGCGGGCAGAGCAAAGAACATCATTAGGGACTAGGATGGGGGGAGAGAGAGCTGGAAGTGGGAGGAAATCAAAAAGGTTTCCTGACCTGAGATCAGATTCTAAAAATGACAGTTTTCTGAAAAAGCTATGTTTCTATGTCAGTCGTTCTTCGGTTTTTCAAAAAAGTAGCAGACCTACAAGCTCGTAGCGCGCCACTCAGTGGCTAAATGGGTTAAAGGGATGCCCTCTCTACCCGCTCCGCTACGACGTACACACCTCTAACAAGTGGCACTTCTTCCTCGGCCTAGTGGGAATGTGCGTGCACTCACTGTTTCACCGCAATAGGATGCTGTGTCCATGGATTTGCGGCATTTTGTACAAAACAGGCCACTCCTGCAAGCTATAGATGTCAATGTTAGCCAATCGGGATGGAATATGAGAAATCAAAACGGACCCGTCTTGATCACATGACTATAGAGATAATGTGTACCGATTTGCGTGGAATTTAGATAAAATCTGAAGGAGTAATATCCAAAATTGTGTTTAAAATAAATCAGCGTTCTGGTGGCGCTATGAAGTGTAGCTGTGAAAAATGCAGGGCAAAGATCTTTCCTCTAGGGAGTGTGAATACAACGTTTTACACAGATCAGTTATAGGTCAAAACATTTATAGAGCCACCATGAGGCTGATTTGAACATTTTCATATGACATTTCTTCCTCTGCCTAGTGAGACTGTGCGTGCAACATTCCACGGAAATTCCACGCTTGATGTTCATGAATTTTTGGGGGCAGAGGTTCAGCTGTTCCAGGGAGTGTTTGTGCACAGTCTGGCTGCGATCAAGCCAATAGTGCCGGAGATTAGCTGTTCACAGACAGACGGACAGAGTGCAAAACATACTCTCCCCATGCCTTCGGCCTGGTGGAGACAATAAAGACACTATAGGCAGTAGAAAGGACCCACTGGTTAGTAGTCACTATACATTTATGTCTGGGAGCATCAGTCGGGGGGGTATAATTTATGTCAGGCGGAGGAGCGGTGTGTCTGGTGAAACACAGCTCTTTTCTATACCAGATAATACCACTTATCTTTAGTGCACAGCGTTGTCAATAGAGCTATAGAGAGAGGACCTGCGTGAAGGAAAGACTCCACATTAAACCTAGAGCCCCTATTCTTGGGACACATGCATTGAAAATTCTGCTTGGTGTAGAGGGAAAAAAACATGGGGCCTAGCATTAGACCCTTGGAGGAGTCAGGACGTGAGTCAATTGACATTATAAGCGGGAAAGCATCTGCGTCATTTTATATGTTAGCGTTGGCAAAATATCAGATCCCTAATCTCACAAATACTTTTTTGAAAATCTTGAAAGTGTGAGTACATATTTAGAATTTGTTGTAGAATCATAATAAAACATGCACGTAACCCCTAACACGATGCAACCACAGCCCACCAGCTCTTAGTTTGCAAAATTGACAGAAACAGACAGACCAACCGGCTTCATATTATGGCAAAAAAAAATGCAATTATGCTGGCCTTATCTTATATACCGGTATCCTTTAAAAGCCAATTTTAAGACGGTGGCTTGTGGCTTTCTGGTTCTGGACAGAACACTTAACAGTGACTAAATACATGGGGTTTTTTGTTCAAAAGATCTAGCGATGGTTTTCTTATGGACTGCCTCACCGCCCCCACACAGACACACACACACAGCAGCAATTCTCTGACATAAACACAATCTGAAACCGCATCCTCTCTAATATTCATTGTATTCTATTCATTTCCAGGCTGTCAGTCCTCAGTCTTTCTGTCTTGAGTCACTCATTGTATTTGTATTAAACTGTACTATTCTGTAATATTCACTTTCTTTTTTCAAACTGGTAATAAATTATTCAATCAATCAATCTATCACAGCTGCACAAAAGAATGGCGACAGCGGGAATCGTTTCCTTATTTATTAGGTGACATTTTGTTTTGTGGAGCGTGCTTATAGAGGATGCTTCAACTTCCTTATTTTTTTACTGAAGGATGTACATCAAATCTGACTGTACTAAAGTACTGACTGTGAAACTGTCTGTAGGCACCTTTAAAAACCCATTTTGGGCATCATGTCATAAGTGAAAATATCCAAAATAGCCTATATATCTTAAGCTTACAATGTGTCGCAAAGTGACGCTTTGTGACCTTGCATTATGATGTAGATCGGCATTTATTTTTTTCACACACATTTTCTAGGCAAAAACTCCTTATGTCTCCCAGATTGTCGTCGTTATGCCAATTAATTCCTCCCACTGCTCCCTATTGCTCACCTGCCAGTGGGGACTGAGGAGCCCCACCGGGAGGACTGAGGAGCCCCACCGAGAGGACTGAGGAGCCCCACCGGGAGGACATAAAGCCTTTGCCTCACCCCTCCCACTCATCATCGCCCAACGACATGACCCCAGCTGGCGCCAATTTACAAATATCACCCTCCCCGTCCGGCTTCCCTCCCTCCAACACAGACCAATTGACAAATTTGTCAGTCCCTGACTGACTAACCAGCAGGTTCTTTCTGCCTTGTTCCGCCCTGGTGCCAACATGAATTTGCTAAAACATCATTTTTGGAAAAAACTAAAAATGATATGCCCATTCACGATGCTGCACCTGTGATGTTCCTTTTTACTGACACCAAGTTTAAAATAAGAATTGAGTGCAGAGAAAAGCAATACGAAGCAACTGAAAAACACGTTATTTCAATGGTAGTGGATGGAGATTAGAAAGGATTTTTGTCCAACCCACGAAACGGCAACCAATGGGTGCAAAGAGGGGCACAACCACGGGCGGGACTTGACAAAGGGTGAATTGTGTTGGCACAGCCATTCGGCCAAGCTAGATGCACCACGGTGGACTCAAACACGAAACACCTAGTGGGCAGGTACTTAGTGTAGTGTAAACAACAGAAATTCAGTAAAGCAGCCAGAAAAAAAAGTGTCCTTAGCTATACAAAACAGACAACAGACTCCATAACCTCCTAAACTCACAGAGCATAAAACTAGCCTGGCGTGTGTCAATGATCAACACCACTGAAATGACTGAACATACTGACATTTCATCAGATTAGCCCCATAACACATGCAAAGTCAGAGCAGCCAATACCAATACTGCTGGGTCAGGGAACGCGTGTGTGTGTGCGTGTGTGTGTGTGTGTGTGTGTGTGTTAATGAGCAACGTGCTCGAGTTAAAGCCAACAGAGATCTACTGTACTTTGTGTAATTGTTCAGATGGTGTCTGTCTCTCTCTGTGTGTGTGTGTGTGTGTGTGTGTGTGTGTGTGTGTGTGTGTGTGTGTGTGTGTGTGTGTGTGTGTGTGTGTGTGTGTGTGTGTCAGCATGTACGACATGTGTAATATTTCTGTCCCATCTTCAGTATTAAAATTAAAATTAACTACTCCTCCTCTTGATCCATCTGGCCTTAACTGACACGTCTTTGCCTGAGCTGACTGGTTGACCATTAGAAATGATACCAGAACACAGCCCAGAACACACATGATGCTCAAAGCCAAATCGGGAGGAAGTGATGGGAGTAATACAGTGACACTAACAGTGACATAAAACTCAAAATGTAATTAAATTCAGCTCGCAACCTAATCTGACTCTCATGTCCTCTCTTGAATAAGTGTTTCTCGAAAGCTCCCACTTGGAAAGTCTTTCAAGCGAACACACATGTCACATTTTTCGGCCAATTTTTGTGCCAGAGTTTAATATAACAGGATGGACCTTAGGAGAATGCAGGACAGGACATAACCACTTAAAGTAGTGCAGTAAAACTGCATTTTAATAATGCAGATTTACAAAAACACAAACACAAACGACACATGGCATTGCTTATAGAAAAACATTTAGCTATTCGCTGTACTTTGAAGTATCTACAGTATGTAGTGATTACTGCTTGAGTGGACATTTTGCACTGTAGAAAGTTTATTTGGCTGCAATCCACCTTTGAATGCCATGTTATTATGCTACAGTATAATGTTATTAACTTAACTGCGCAGGATATACAAACATTTAGTTTAGGTTTGTGTTGTGTCCTCATTTCACTTCAGCATTGTGTCATCTTTTTTTACATTATTTTATGTCTATAATGACCAAAACAGGGATGCCAGGTCAAAGGTGTGTAAAGGTGTGACTCTGCTTTTTGGAAAACATTGATTTCCTTAGTGAAGGCAGCATTATCTGATGTGAAATGCCACCAAACCTTTTGTCATATCCTAGTAAATAAATACTGGTTGATGGTTAGACCTCTTTGTCATGCCACTGTATCATCACAACACCACCATGATGAAACCTCTGTAGATCTCCAACTCAACATTGAATGATGATGAGTCACTATAGTGTGTGTGTGTGTGTGTGTGTGTGTGTGTGTGTGTGTGTGTGTGTGTGTGTGTGTGTGTGTGTGTATGGTTTCAATGTACAGATTATTTAATTTGGAGTGGTGCAACGTCCACTCCTATGCGGAGCTAAGTGTGTCCCTGGCTGGCTGGCTGGGTCCGTCCGAGCACGAAAATAGCGTTTGGTTGGTTTTCACCACCAAGTATCACTGTACACATTAATGATGATTTCAGGTGTGACAGTACAGTACAGTACAGTACAGTGACCCCCTGGGACCCCCACACGGTAACTGTCAAAGTCACACAGGTGTGATTTTTTATATTATACCGTTTAGACTGATGATACTTTCTTGTCTTACCTCTGATCCTAGATTACTATTTCTATATACAATACATTGCAGACTATAACACAATGGGCACTCTACAAATTAATCAGGGAACATGTCCCTTCCATGAAATAGAAGAGAGATGGTGAATGCAGCTCAACACTGATGCTAGAACCCCTAAACTGGGCTACACACTACAGGATAATCGGAGAGATTTGGGCTTGGAATTGAAACGTCTCTCCCGACAATCATGGGGCATTCGGGTTCCAGGCTTTTGGGAACCCATTATCCTATGGTTTGATTGGGATGGACAGATCCAGGCAGGTAAACAGATTATTTTAAATGCTGGACATTAAAATAATGACATAATGCAGTACTTATGTTATAATTTGGCATTCTCCAAAACATTGAATACGTGTTATAAATATATCTGTTTTTTTTAATTAAATGCAAATTCAATTCCATTTCACTGACCTGTACAGTCAACTTGTAAAGTAATTTTCATAGAATTACATGAAAACCTAAACTGATACTGTTGATTCGATAATATCGAATCAACATTTTCAGATAATTTCAGATATTTACATACTTAGTATGTAAATATCTGAAATTGTCCCTCATTTGTTGCCCAACCTTTAAAGCTCCGGATACATCCTGACAGTTTTCTGAAAAAGCTATGTTTCTATGTCGATTTTTCAAAAATAGCAAATCCAGAGTGGCGCGCTATGAACTTGTAGATCTGCTATTTTTCAATAGCTAAAGCATAACATAATGCTAACACCAAAAGGGGTTCCCGCCCCAAAATGGGTTAAGGATGCATAAATGCATATACTGCAGTATATTGTTTTTTTCAGGATTCAAATTCGAAAACAGCAAAAGTATAGCAGATCGAGAAGCTCGAGCTTGCAGATCTGCTATACTTTTGTACTTTTCGTGTTGGGCGTAAATGTATGAATAAAACGTGTGCCCGACAGCAACGATATGAAATGTGTTTGGTGGATTCACATGCATTGTCTCAGGTGGTGGCTATAAGCTGTAGTATCATGGCTGGGACGCAGTGGATTCACATGCATTGTCTCAGGTGGTGGCTATAAGCTGTAGTATCATGGCTGGAACGCAGTGGATTCACAAGCATTGTCTCAGGTGGTGGCTATAAGCTGTAGTATCATGGCTGGAACGCAGTGGATTCACAAGCATTGTCTCAGGTGGTGGCTATAAGCTGTAGTATCATGGCTGGAACGCAGTGGATTCACATGCATTGTCTCAGGTGGTGGCTATAAGCTGTAGTATCATGGCTGGAACGCAGTGGATTCACATGCATTGTCTCAGGTGGTGGCTATAAGCTGTAGTATCATGGCTGGAACGCAGTGGATTCACATGCATTGTCTCAGGTGGTGGCTATAAGCTGTAGTATCATGGCTGGAACGCAGTGGATTCACATGCAATGTCTCAGGTGGTGGCTATAAGCTGTAGTATCATGGCTGGAACGCAGTGGATTCACATGCAATGTCTCAGGTGGTGGCTATAAGCTGTAGTATCATGGCTGGAACGCAGTGGATTCACATGCATTGTCTCAGGTGGTGGCTATAAGCTGTAGTATCATGGCTGGAACGCAGTGGATTCACATACATTGTCTCAGGTGGTGGCTATAAGCTGTAGTATCATGGCTGGAACGCAGTGGATTCACATGCATTGTCTCAGGTGGTGGCTATAAGCTGCGGTAGCATGGCTGGAACTGGGACTGACTTCTGGACAACGGCGGGACATGGTTGGACTGCTGAGATGGAGGAAATGCGCGTTTCATTTTTTTCTGCCGGGCAAGAAAAATCATAATAATGTCCTATAGTGGGATGCATGATAATTTAAAATGTCTCTCACCGTATCCATACACCTAAGTATCTGACCTTCCTCTTTCTCCATCATCACCCCTCCGCACATGTCCAAACCAACTCAAACTCTCCTCCCTTATGGAATATTTTAATCACGATTATGAATTGTTGATATTGAATGTTTTGTTAAAAGTGTCAAATGTAATATAATGACCTCTATGCTATCATTGTGTCCGAGTCCGATGGATGATGTGAGGAGTGGAAGGCAAGGAGCAACAGAATGACCAAACACTTAAGTTGCAAGTTTCATTATGTAGCCTTACATACCGGTCTATATAATGTTTTTATGTACATCTTACTAACAATGCGTACGTGTTGACTGTTACTGTGGTGCCTTTTTCAAAACAATCTAAAAGCGTACCACATCAAAGAAGGTACCCGACCCACCCTTCCATACGCCATGCGGTGGGCGCTGATGACGTGGAGGAGAGAGCACGTTCCCAGTGCCCGCCTGCCCGGTGGGAATCAAGTATCAAACCCAGCCAGGACCTTCTAGCTGTGAGACGACAGCGCTACCAACTGCACCACCGTGTCCTATGACAAAAGGTTGTTTCAAAGCAGATTATTTACTAAGGACATCTGTGGAAACTCTGGACTACCTTTTTTTAACTAAATTCTGAAATACAACGAGACATTCCAAAATTAGACAGTTTAGCTCGACCCCCACAATGCTGGATGACAAAGCTATGTGAGCGAGTCCCGAAGCTAAAGTGAAGGGCGAGGTCACTGATATATATACAGTATATATTGGCCATTATTTCACTCGTTTGATGGCTTCTGTATCTGTAATTATGTTGATATCTCTAACAAACATGTACCACAGGTCAATTTCGGGGTGAAAATGACAATGGCCTCCAAGCAAAGCTACATTCCATTGTTTTTCTCTCCTCAACCTTCTCTTCCTCTAACCTAAGGGCTTAACAGAAACATACTGAGTCACAACCAACCCATTCCATTGATGCTGAAATAATAAAATAAAAAACATACTGCAGTGCATACTGTAGGCTCACAATAAACGTTGCTGTCGGAAGCTTCTATTCATAATCTACGGAGCCGAGCAACACAAGAAAACTCAGCCAGTGAAATGATGACAGATAGTTTCTTGTTGCAAAACATGTTAACCACAGGCTCATTGGTTCCAAACGGCCAATTAGAGTGTTGTGCTTCCTCGTTTCAGACTTCAGTTTTAATCAGCTTTCTGCACAATCAAAATGTGGAAAATGGAGGACACAAACCTAGATAAATGTTTGTATACCATATGTTAATATAATTATTACATAGCAGGTGGATTGCAGCCAAACATACAACTTTTTGACAGTGAAAATGTGTTTCCATAAGCCATAGATACCAATATAATAGAAATAATAGCCAATGTAGATCTGCTATTTGTGCATTATGCTACTAAAGTACTGGGTTCTGGATAATTTTAAATCAGGATTACTCTGATTGACGGATTAATCAGTGAAGGGAAAACCAGAAACCAACTTGCTAATGATTTCCGTTTGATCACTATTTAATACAAATACGGTATAAAGATATTACTGTGTGAGATCACTGTGGGATTCTGGGAACAGGGCTTTGATTGCTGCATTACAAACAAGCCTCATACAATAACACTTTTAAACTAATGTTTAAACCAGGGGTAGGCAACCTTTGGCACCGGTGCCAACATTGGCACATAGGAGGGTGATCACTGGCACAGTGGCATACTGTAGGTGTTTATATATTTTTTCAAATAAGTGAAGACCCTCACATTTGTATGTAAATTACATGCTGCACATAATTCTACATTCCTTAAAACACACATAACTTTCACTGGGGAGGGAGTCTGGAACATATTGTGGGTCATTGCTCAGTCGAATGATTATAACAATGTGAAAGAAAGTATTTAAAAAGAAAGGAAAAGGTTATATTCGTGGACAATCAAAATATGTTGGAATTTGTAATGTGGTATCATTGAAATTAATGTTGACATGGCACACTGCGACTATTTAGAAATTTCATTTCATTTAATTAAAAAAAAAAGGTTGCAGACCCCAGGTTTAAACTTCAAGCAGAGGCAGTGGAATTGTTAAACCAAATTGAGTAAGAGCATCACGTATGTGGTTGTAAACTAACTCAACACCACCAGTTTTATTTAAAATGTTAACGAACACAGATGTAGTTGAATCAAAATATTGCAAAACTAGGGGCAGCAGGTTTCTTTTGAGAGGCGAATTAGTTCTGTAATCTACCGAGACCGGACGTTTAACTTGCGTGGGAGGTGTTTAGATCTAGTTACTATAGTGACCTATGCAGCGCTGTGGTTTGCTTTCAACTCTGGCCGTAATGTTTTCACTTCTATTTTCAAAATGTCTGAGAAACAATAGTCTTTGAATCAAGGAGGGTTTATTTGTCACTCACTCCTACAGATACAAGCAGCAAAATGTTGGTGAGATATGGTCTGCAAGACTGTGCAACAGCAGCAATCCAAAATGCACAAACGAAAAAAGGAAAATAATAATAATAGAAGGTGAATTAAATATAAGGTTAAAAAGTTTAGATTTACGATACACACTAAACCTTTTAGTAGCAATAGGAAATGTGGGAACTTTGGCTGTGAGCATCATTCCCTGTCTTTAAGTCTTTACCAACATAAGTACTTCATTGTACGACATATAGCAAAAATATCAGTCAAAAATCCAATGTAGATGCAAGATGTTTGCTATATTTGGTTTTCAGGTACCAGACTGAAAACACACACACACACACACACACACACACACACAGTTCTCTTTTTGACCCCATGTCAAAAAGAGAACTGATCACGCAGTGTCACTTCCCTTTTCTTGCATTTACTTTGCATGACCTGTCATATTGCAGATGTGAAGAAAGCCCTGACCAACCTACCGCATATGCTAATGGTGCAAAACATACTCATGGAATGTGGATTCTAACAAATGATAGCTTTACAAAGAAGAGAGAGACGTGGTCTCTTAAGCTCAGCGGTGCCTCAATGAGGAACAGAAGACACACACACACAATAGAATGTGTTGTCCTCGCAAGTCACTTCGATAACACTGTGTGAATCTCACAGGAAGCTGGAGGTCAAGCAGCCACCACGTTTTTTCTTCTTTTCGTTTTTTTTCCGAGAAGTGAGGCAGTGTAATGAGCCTCCTGTGTCGACGAGGCCCAAATAGACCTCGTTAAATGATCACATTTCCGCCTTCTTTTCGACAATGCTCTAGTGTAGTTTCCAACAACGGAAGTCTAATTTCTGATGGTGATTTCAATAATGCAGTACTTCAGAGAATACCTCTGCTGCTGGTGCAAAGTGCACCAGCAACACCCAATTATAGGGGGAAAATGTAAAAAGTTTAAAACAAATTGTGATGCGCTGTGTGAACAGTACTTACAGGTCAACTATTTAAGCTGTTTGTTGCACAACAAAGTATATGACTTTTAAGGCCACTGTCATCAAGTTACCTCCTGACTTCATGTTCAACCTTAAATATTAAAAATATTTCCTCCCCACACACATTTGTGTGTCGTCACGTCACGGCTGTTGTATCCCCTGACTCACCTGCCCGTGAGGAGCCCCCTCCGGGAGGATGTAGAGCCGTCATCCTACTCCTTCTGCCCAACACTCGCTGCTGACATGTGCCGCCCCAGCCCGTAGGAATACGTGGAGTGGCGAATATCACCCTTCCTGCCCGGATTCCCTCCCCGAACACAGGCCAATTGTGTTCGTATAGGCTCGGTAAAACCAGATTCAAACCCACAACCTCCACGGTGGTGGGCAGGCACTTAATACCACTGTGCCACCCGAGCGCTAAATTGACAGTATGTAGATGACCAACATGGTCACACCCCACCCACTCCACTTAAACTCAACATTCTTTGTTAAAGAATGGAAATAATCTGGGATTGTTTTGATTATACATACTGTACATTCATAAATAATTTGATTTGGAGATGGAAAAAATATATTTGGACTATTATGAATCAAACTATAGGTCTGTTTTACTCCACGTTTACAAATATTTTAGTACAGCTCAAATATCTTTTGTCCGTCAATAGAGGGTATATGCGCAAGCGCATGCATAAAGTGAATGGCAAATCGAGTGGCAGTAAAAGTGAGTTTAACATTGTTTAATGTCGTTTAATGCAATTAGACATGACTTTTCTGTTTGGAGGTATGGGCTGTCAGAAAGTAGTTTTTAGCCACTTAGTAGGCATTCCTGCATAACTGCCTGGTTTGAGGATGATGTCACACAAATACCCTCTATAGCTGATAGGTCTCCTTATCAAGAGCTTTCTCATTCATCATCTCCAAGGGCAGTGGTCAAAGACCCTTAAATTGGTACTGCATTAAGCCGCAGACCCCCATTAGAAAGGATTTTGCTCCAGGGGCCCCCCATAACAGAAGATTTTTGTTGTTAAGAAGATTAGATTTTGTACAGAATTCTACCAATGTCCAGTCTAAACTGTAGCCAGGGAGAAGACAGTTTAGAGAGTGATGTCACTATAGTCCTCACACACTTCTAATATCTGATAGAAATAATAGTGAAATTAAACTGTTCTTGATTTTGGCTGGGAATCCCATGGACCCTATAGTACCCCGATAATCTCGCTACACATGGATACCACTTTTTAAACATGTCTCCACTGCTATTCTTTATTTCTCGTTTGTTTACATTCTTTTGCATAACTGATTGGGCCTTTAAATGGAAAAGTGACATTAGCTTTTGGACAAAACATAATGACAACAATGACATGAAGCATAATTATGAGCCAGTAAAGCTCATTATACCCCATCGTGCAATAGCGACGCTAGCCGAAAAGGACAGATTCACAGGCTGACAACGCGTCGCTAACGTTGTCAGCGTGTAGATCTGTCCTTTTCGGCAAGCGACACCAGACAGCCAGATTGCAGCTTTGTATGCTAACGGCGAGCTAACTAGCTTAACAGCTAGTTAGCTTGGCCGTTAGCATAGCGCCCACTGCCCAGCATACGAGCTGCTTGGTATCACGTTAGCACATCCATACAGCCATCCATCATTCCCAAACCAACCTTGTCCATCAGCTTCCAACATTTCTCCACCGTCTTCTTGTCCACGGCCCCGGGCTGGTGGTGAGCGTGGAGGTGGTGGTGATGAGGCTGGAACGCGTCCTTCATCATCCCGATGAGACCCCCACCTTTCTTCAGGTTCCCTGCCATGTCTGGGGCCACCGGGACAGGGCCCGACTGGGGCAGGGGTGCTGCTGCTAGGGGCCACAAGGAGGGACCCTCACCGCCACGATCCGGGCCAAGCCCCCCGGCGAGGACAGCTAGACGGCGCCCTCTCCGGGTGTCGGATGATGATCCGTGGAGTGAATACACCCTCCTCTCCTCTCCTCCTGAGGGGGTAAGGACCGGGGGTTCTACCGGAGCGCTGATCCCATCAGCAGTGAGGCTGTCACACGGTTTGAATGGACGGATGTCCGCCTCCCCTGCTGCCCTGGTCTGGTCTCACTCCCTGCACCCTCCTCCCCCGGCGAGGAGTCACTGTGGTGCCTCTGCCACTCTCTCTCTCTCGCGCGCGCGCACGGTCTGTCTCTGCCTTCAGTGCACAGGGACCAAGGCTGTCAGTCTCTAGTTTGTCCTCCTCAGTTAGAGGACAATGACACCATGTCTCTGCTTGCAGAGACCTCCTGCAGTGTCCTCTTCCTCCGTTGACCGATAAGCACCCCGGCCGGCCAACCCAAGTAAGTCACCCCCCTTCAACAATGCCGTTCCCCTTTCTTGTCTTGCAGATGAGATCAGATGCTGGCTGTACTGTTCTAGCCTGGGTTCACAATGTTGTTGGAGTACGGTTCTGTTGCGGTCACGCAGCGCTCAGTCACACATGCAGCCGAACCGAGCCTCTGTGCTGTGGCCGCTGTCTGTGCGAAGACGATCGGCGTCTTGACTTGCATGCAGAGGACGGAGGATCACACGCAGCGGATCCAACGTGACATCAGGGGACGCCTACTGCTGCTGTCGCGGCCCGCGGGGACGAATAAATTATAAATACCGGTAATAAGAAATTGAGCATTCGCGTGCTTGCTGTTCCCCTTCTGCCGTGACGTGTACGCGCGGCGGCCCCTGCATTCTTTTGCTTTTCCTGTGTACATACAAGTGACGTCCCCTTCAGTTAGCCTCGCCCATCGCAGGCAGCGGTCTGGTCTGCCCTCCACCTCGGTGCGCGCCCGTCTGCGCATGAACGCGCACGCCTTTCTTTTTTCTTTGCAGCAGCATTCATAAAACTTACAGGGATATATTAATGAATCATGAATGAAAGCAGATCATACACCGAGAACAGTCGCATTAAAGCCAATTGCCAATATGGAATAGAATGAAATGTGGAATGGATGGATGGATGCTGGTGGTGTGGTGGACCGTGGGAGGTGGGCTCGTATCTTTTGGTCACCACGACAACAAAGGACCGTTTTTTTGTCCAGTGGTAAAAAAAACGTGCGCCAGTAAAGTTGTGATTGGTTGTACAAGGTGTCAGTCAAGTCAAGTATCGATCAGCGTGGGATAGTCAACCCTTAGCAACCAAATAACAACACACCGCCTCCTGTAGGCCGATGTGTGTGTACTTTGACTGTACTGAGCTCGTTTTCGGGGAAAAAGAATAAAAGGAAGTACCGAAGTAGTGTATAACTTAACTGACCTCCAAAAAACATGCCTCCAAAGAAAAAGGGGAAGAATTTAAAGAAGACCATTATAAAGAAAGACTCAGAAAAAAGTAATTACAGTGAATACGAGTGAATATTGTGTGCATTTCACCAGTGAATATTGTGTGTGGATTTAAATAGATTCATACATTTTTGTAATTATATCATGTTGTACAGCAGGTGAAAGTGAACTGGAAACAAAGTATCAGCGCAGTGTTCTGGATGTGGCCATTCTGAAGGATCATCTGGGTGAGTGTTTATAAAAATCACACCCATGTGAAGTGAGGGGCGCTAATATTATAAGTTACTCATGTTGATTAGGACGGTGATGTAATAGTGATGTAAAACAAACGGTGTCAAAACAAACATTAAATTCTCTTTATTGTTAATGGCATTTAATGTTTGTGTTAGGGGGACAAGATGTCATTGTCAATTGCATAAAACATTAAAAAAAACATTAACATTAAACCTGTATATAGGAGGCGCTGGCGCCCCTAAAAAATGTGAGATTGAGAGAGAGCTATTTGAACAAAGGAAAAAAGCTACACCCCCTTTAAAAGGATCATGACCAACCTTAATACACTTAATTAAAGCCGGATACACATGTGGCATGGTGGGCACTGGGCAGGGACTTTAACACTACCCTAGCGCAGTATTTGTTTCGTTTTATTGTATTCTATGCTAGTGTTATGATCAAAGCATGTGATAATCACTAAGGGGGACTGTGTGTGTGTGTGTGTGTGTGTGTGTGTGTGTGTGTGTGTGTTTGTGTGTGTGTGTGTGTGCGTGCGTGCGTGTACGTTAGCCATACATTGCGGTGATGCAGGGAAAGCTCAAGCAGCCAGCGCTGGCCTGAGGAGTCACATGAGAGACCTGGAGCAGAAACTTCAGCATGAAAGACAACAACACAGGGATGTTAGCTCAGGTATAATATGATAAGATAAGACAAACCTTATTATCTACAGGTGCAGTTGTCTTGTCTCTGTTCATACCTTCTATAGAGTATTGTACCGACGCAGGGTCTACTCCCTTGAAGTAGCCATATGACAATGGCTTTCATGAACTAGAAAAGAAGTTCCTGCAAAAACTGTGTGGGCTCACTGCCCACACCCCCACTGCATATGATGTACAGTAGAAAATTCCCTGATCCAGTGATGATGGATGGTGACGTATTCACTGCCACCCCAGGAAGCGGCAGAGGTTTGAATGCGTGAACCAAGAAGAAGAAGAAGAAAAGAAAAACAGACAAATACAATCCCCTCGGCCTCCCCCTTAAAAATCTCCATGAATTCAAGGCTTCATGGGGTGTGTAATTGGTAGAAAATATTAAATAAAATATGTTATTTTTTGTGTGAACTACTCCTTAAGCAGGCCTCTAATTATGATGACGCTAGTGTACATCGCAGTAATACATGAGCAAAAGTGCCAAAATGAACAGAAGTCTTTAATCATTAATTCAAGGACTATAGTTTGGTACAAACAAGTCCCTGTATGTCACTGTACAGATCTGGGCCGCCAGTCTAAGACCATGCAGACAGAGCTGACCATCAAGGTCAACAGACTGGACCAGGAGGTCAATCAGCTTCAACAGCAGCTAGGTATGAATATCCTACACTGTACAACAATCCCGCCGCTCCTGAAGTCTCTATTGTTATAGAATGTTTAGTTTCAGTTTCGTTTTTGCCTATCCCATCCAATGTCAGGCTTTTTAAATTACGTCATAAGTGACAGTCTATGGACTTTTCATGTTTGTTTAGAGTGTTTTTAACAAACTTTGCTGGCTATATAGTGGAAGTTAGACTAAGGGTAGAAGTGAGCATTTGGTTATAGTTTCATGCCAAGGAAGAGCACTAGAGGTGGAATATTTGCTTTGAGCTGCATTGTGCCTTTGTAGATCTGGAGAAAGCACATGATAGGTTGCCGAAAATGGAAACTGTGGAATGTATGAGAAAGTCTGGAGAAGTATGTTAGAGTGGTGCAGGAAATGTGTGGAAGTTGTAAGACAGTGGTGAGGTGTGATTATGGGTGTGACAGAGGAGTTCAAAGTGGAAGTGGGTCTGCATCAAGGATCAGCGCTGGGCTCCAGCTTGTTCGCTGTGGTGATGGACTGGCTGATGGATGAGGTTAAACAGGAATCTCCATGGACCATGATGTTTGTAGAGTACATTGTGATCTGTAGTGAGAGCAGGTATAGGAAAGGCTAGAGAGGTGAAAATATGCCCTGGAAAGGAGAGGAATGAAGGTTAGCCGCAGCAAGACAGAATACATGTGTGTGAATCAGAGGAACCCGAGTGGAACAGTGAGGTTACAGAGAGTAGAGTTCATTCCAGAGCAATGGAGAGTGTGGAAAAGAGCTGAAGAAAGCAAGCAGGTTGGAATGGGTGGAGAAAAATGTCAGGTGTGATATTGTGTGATAGGAAAGTATGAGCAATAACCTTTGTGTGTGCTGTGCAATGCATGTAATGTATGCACATGTGCTCAGCCCTGTGTCAGGAAGAACTGAAGAAAGAGAAAGCAGAACATGAGCAGTTGGACCAGGAGAAAGATGACATAATCAGTGGCCTCAAACACAAACTTGAACACATGGAGACGGACTATGAGAAAATTCTACATGTAAGTAACAATACACACACAGTCAAATAGTGTTCAAGTCCCTCTACTGTATAGGCTATTGAATGGGTTCAAACTTCTATCATGGTAGAAAAAATGAGAAAAAGGATCACATCTTTTTGGCAAAGAGTGAAAAACAAACAAGGTGTTCTTTGGTACAATTGGGTGACAATGGGTAGGCAAATTCTAGTTGTGATTCTTCTATTCCTATACATTTCTAGATTATGTTTATATACGATACACCTTGCTGACTGGCAGCTTATTTGTGTCTTCACCTCTTAAAGTAATTGATTGTCATTCAAAAACAGGAAAGCGCCTCCCCTGGAAATAATCTATATTTAGGCATTAATCCAGAGCGATTTACAGTAAGCAAGAACAAAAAACATGTTAATGCATCAAATACATAAAAATTGTTATCATGAATCTTACGTAAGCTTAAGAACCTAACAGTGGAATATCTATCTAATGAAACTATAAGTGTATACACTATATAGAGTGTTATGTCTACATAAAGTGCTATTTAAGACTTAAATTACATAAGTTGAGCCTATGCATACGCCTGTAGGAGGTCCAGGCTAGGGCAAGTACTAAGATGGAGATGGAGTCTGAAGAGGTGGGTTTTCAGACTGCGACGGAAGATTGGGAGTGAGTCTACAGTTCTGATTGCAATGGGAAGTGCATTCCATAGTTTTGGAGCCAGAAGGGAGAAGAGTTTGAGACGTGTGAAGCATTGCAGCGTCGGCCAGAAAGCCGGAAACGCTTTTCCCCCGCTGCAAGTTGCAGCGTGGGTGGAGCTTCATATTATACATTAATTATCATAGACATACATAGTATTTATAATGATAAATGCATCAAATATTTTGTATTTTATATTATTGGGTTTGTTTTGGCTTGTTTTGGAAGTGGGTTGGCTTATTTCATTTCATGTCATGAGTTGGCAACACTGCCGTGGAGCAACATGGTGTCGCCCGTACGGTCTTCGCGTCTCGTCCTCTTTAGACAGTCCTTGCTAAAAACCAGGAAGAGACTCCTGCCACTCGCGGCAACTGGCATCTTCGTGACTCTTCTGTCTGGATGCAGTATCAATCTCACAGACACGTCTGCATTCAATCACTTATCACTGCCAGCCATCAGTACCACCCTTACTTTCCAACATACTCCATTCACCTCAACCCTTACATGAAACACAAAAATAAACAACTTATAATACATTCCAACAACACAATGCCAATACTCCCATACTGTTACAATTATTATTCCCAGCTTAACCAATACCACCATAATAATTAACCATAACAATATTAATAATAATAATAATACATACTCAGAAGGACTGTGGTCCGTAACAGCTATATATTAATTTAATTGTATTGACCCTATAATCAATATACAGTAGCTAAGGCTTTGCCCACTCAAATGGTGCAGATATCTGGAGTATACTGGCTCAGCTGCCAGTGATAAGTCCCCATCGGGAGGATGTAGCACCTGTGTCCTACTCCTCCTGTTCAACACCCCCCACTGACAGGTACTGCCACAAACTAAGATAGTCCTCCCCACTTGGCTTCTCTCCCTCGAACACGGCCAATTGTGATCATATAGACCTGAGTGTGTTGATGAAGTACAGTATAGAGACGGACAGAAAGAGTCTTTGTGGACCTATTATGAATTGAATACACACACACACGCACACACACACACACACACACACACACACACACACACACACACACACACACACACACACACACACACACACACACACACACACACACACACAACTTAACTTAAAAAGAAAACACTTTTACAAAACAATTACAAAAAAATAAAAATAAAATAACTATAAAAACACATACGCACGCACAAACTTTAAAAAAAATCTTTAAAAAGTACGTAATTTATTCTAAATGTTGTTATTGCAATTTACGAGCTGCGTTCGCTTCCCGCGTCCGTGCGTCTTACTTGTCTTTTAGCATTATTTTGTATAGATCTGTGCCACCGTGCCTTAGTTCTTTCTTCTTTTTTTCAAACTGTTAATAAAGTAGCCTATTCAATCAATCAAACCAGAAACCATAATAGCCGAGAGAGGAGGTGTGATATTATAATGAGGACGTCAGGAGTGGCAGAGGAAAGGTATAAAGGAGTGTGTCAGAGTGGTGCAGGTGCAGGATATGTATGAGGGAGTGTGACGGGGTTGAGGTGTCCGGTAGGAGTGATGGATGGGTGGAGGTGGTCTTACATCGAGGATCAGCCCTGAGCCCTTTCTTGCTCACATTGGTAATGGACAGGTTGACAGATGAGATCAGGCAGCGTGGACTATGATGTTCACAGGTGACACAATGCAATATGAGAGGAGGGAATAGGTCCTCACTCAGTCTGGACAGGTGGAAGTATGCACAGGAAAGAAGATGAATGAAAGTCCAAGCAGATAGAATCGGTACCATATCCCTCCAAGAGTGAGCATCAGTGAGGACTAGGCATGTAACGGTATGAGACTTTACAGTACTAGAGCACAGAGTCGGTAATGATGGAATTTGGAGATCCATGCCCCACCTGGCTATGCAATACCAGTTGTACCCACCCACGTCAGAGTACCCGTTCCATTTTGTCTGTGTCCCTTTTATGCCCATATATGGAGATTTCTGTATCTGTCTCTCTGTGTCCCTTTATTCCTGGAGTTCTGTGTCAGGCATGCCCAAATATGAGGTGATGTGATGTCAGAACAGGCCAGCTCCATATATGGAGTCCAGTGATCAGGTCCAGACCTGGGCATATTTGTGATGTCAGAACAGGCCAAGCTCCATGATGCCTGGGCAGGGGCCCTGTCCAGAGCTCAGCACACAGCTGATTTTAAATGTTCATAAACGACAGCTTGCTGCACCTGGCAGTTATGACCGAATCATTCTTGTTTTGGTACTATGGCCCATAAAATAAACTATATATCTATTATAAATAGATTGTAGAGACCTGTGAAGATCTAAAGTTACGTATAGTTTTTACTGCCTCTACCATTTAAAAATTCTACAATATGAATATAATAGTCTTCACTTTACTTCCTGCATGCACCATGCACAAAAAAAGATCTACAAATGAGAAAAACATTGTGATGCGATGGACTTGCGCAGCATATACATATTATGCGCATATTAAGATAAGTAATTAAATACTGTGAGCTCGGAAATCTCACTGTGTAAACTGTAAATACTGTGGCTGTTTATGCCACAGTAATACGGTATACCATTACATGCCTAGTGAGGACACATGGATATGTGGAGTGGTTGACAAAAGTCTTACTGCGCTTAAACCACATGAACCTTTAAAGCGTCTTTATTCTGTGGGCAAACATTCAGTGAAAATAGCAGATCTACAAGCTCAGGCGTTGAGCTCGCTGTCTGATCTGCTGTCCGGCAAAGAGATTTGGTGTAGAGAGGAGCCCTGTCCATTTTTGTGGATGTGCATCATGGTCAGTGTAGTGTACCTGATGTTGGATAGGAATTTGTGGAGGGCAGCGATCCAGGAATCCCGAGTTGGTGTTGGGTAGACTTCACTCTCGCAGCTAGAAGAAGAAGAAGAAGAAGAAGAAGTGTAGTGTAGATTAGAAGCATTGAAGCAATAACACTATACTGAGCAACGGAGGTGAATCAGAGATACCTTTAGTTTCCCAACAATGCATTGCCCAGGTCCTCATCGGTTGTCATGCAATAACCTTGAATCAGATTCCGATTTATTATTGGTCTTTTATGTCTTTATTTATAGGACAGACTTACTTATGCCTATCGCACTTTCCTGGGCCTTCTTTTCCAGCTGTTTTCATGTCAGTCCACTCCACACTGCTTTTTTTCTTTTTTTTTGTTACATTTTTTTTTAAATGTGCGCCTAAAATATCATGCCAGGTTGAAAGTGGTTGAGATTATCTGTGTCTTCTTTTAATACATATTTAATCAATGAAAGATATTATCAAGACTTTGGTAAATAATAACTTCAGTGGAACAAATGGGAAGAACAAGTTATTTTCTTCCATTCCCTGAAAAGTAACAATTTTGGACACACACGGTTTATGCCCAGACAGCAACGACATTCACAGTCAAGGACATGCGTAGCCGCGCAGACCCCAGAACCAATGCGAAGCAAGTTGAAGGAAAATGAAATAATCCAAATTGTTCTACAGCCACATACTGTAGTTGAAACTCTGCCTGTAGTTCTCCTAGCACCCACTGGGTGGCAATAGTGCACTATTCTGCTACAGAGAACATTGGTGATAAATGGTGTGGTGTGGACTGTGGACATGCTATGACTAATACATGGAAATAATGGTTAACTTTGTCAACGTATTCAGAGGTCTCGTCTCTATTGGTGTTTTATTCAGGACACCCTGGACAGCCTGACGTCTCAGCTGTCTGTTGTTGGTCAGGGATGGGAGGACCAGAGCACATCCATCCATCAACAATACAAGGACCTGCTTTCCCAATTCACCCTCAACACGCTGGACATCTAATCCAGTGTTTTGCAAACAGTGGGTTTCCTACCAAAAATCAAGAAGTTTTTTTTTAAAAGACAGAAAAAGACTAATCTCAAAAGAGTTTCTGGATGCCTTTTGGGCCTTGAGCAGAAAAGTTTGCGAACCACTGACCTAAACGATAGCAGTCCCTATACCTTATCAGTGTAGGAACACACTAGACTAGACATCTGTGTATTATATATACAGCTCTTATGACTGTAACAATGTGCCACAGTGTTTCATTTGAAACTGCATCAATATACAACTCAAAATACCTTATAGCCAACAGAGAAATTAGCATTTAATTTTGTATTTACCTGTCCATCCAAATGTACAAGGAATTCAGTCATCTACACTTCTACAGTATATGCAATGCATGTTGTGTATTGTCCAGATGTATTAAATGAGTAATCCTGGTGATGTGAAAGCCTGGTTATTTAAGTGGTTTTACAAGTTACAACATACAGACAATTCCTCAATTTCAGATATCAGTATATTAAATACATGTTAATATTGCAGTTATGGCCTATACATCAATGTTTAGGCCATTGAGCAATGACTATAAGACTGTCAACCACAGTAAAAGCAGTATACAAAATGCCTGGCAGCCTATATCCACGTCTCCTGAACTGCATATACAATATATTATATTATACTGCACATGCTGAGTAGACTGAAATCAAATATGACAAGGTGGGAAGAGGTGAAAATAGCTCCATCATCATTCCATAGTTATAATGAAACATTGTTGGCCTGAAGCAGTATTCACCACCACTACTGTGATGAATGAATAATTGAACAAGATATGGAAGGAATGAAAACTGTCCTAAAAAACAAATACCAAATGTCTCTTGTTAATGAGGTGCAGTCTCACCAACAGTCCAAGAAAGATGACCACAGCGTACATTAAACCTAATGTCTCCCATTGGAGGACAGATAAACAGGTTGAGCTTCCAAGCCTCTCGTCTGTGGGTCTTTTTTATGGACTTTAGGGATGTATCTTTTTATAGCCTCTCATTTCTGAAGTAATGAGTCGTTTACTTGAGAATTAAGACAAGGCTGTGCTTTAATTACCTGCAACTAACACAGAAACACAGAATCGGTTGAGCAGGTTTGAGACATTTCTGTTGATTTATAATGTAATAATGGTGATCAGGGTGGTTCAGTTGAACACTTATAATGAAGCAATTTGAAATACAATTAAAACCTATGGGTTCTGTTGAACTTTCGTCTTGAACAAAGTGTCACACTACTCAAGTACATTTTGAATTCTGGACAGTATTTCTATAGTGCAGTATTGCTACTTTTACTTAAGTAGTTAAGAGAGTTTTTTCCACGACTGGTGTGATCTCATCTCTCTCATGAACACTGGGTCCTAAAATCCAAATGACCTGAGGTGTGTGTGTGTGTGTGTGTGTGTGTGTTTGCACGAGCGCACGTGTGAGTGATGTGCGTGCGTGCGCGCATGTGTGTGTGATGTGCGTGTCACTGTGACACATAACATGCCCTCAGTGTCACTCTTTCTCTGTCACTCACACACAAGGACACATACACTCGCACACATGCATGCACGCATACACATACACACACAAACACAAAGGCAGACAAGGCAATCTAAAGGCCTTCGATCAAGGTAGGAATGAATGAATCACATGATGGGACTGAGACGGAGTAAATGAAGCTCCATTTTATTCCTCTGAAAGACAAACAATGTCAAGACGTTTTGGTCATTATGGTCAACTGTCTGGGAACAAAAAGTCACAGACAGGCCTCGACAGCGTCTCACCTTGCTGACAATTTATAGCACTTTCAATACCTTCTCTTCTCTGAGCACACAACAATAGGACATTTGCATGAATTCACCAGGAAATCAATAGAAAATCTCAGTCTTTGGAATTTAGAATGAGTTAATTATTGGATGCTATGTCCCATAAATGTAATTCCTTATTCATGGCTGCACTGACGTTGAATTATTCATGCAAACGGATGACTGTCCAATACGACACAAAGACAGGCAACCGTGGAAAACTTTGTGGAATGAATTGGTTGGATAATCACCATAATAAAACCATTGTGGCTCAAAAGAAATATGCACACAGGCATATCAGGTGTTATTTTAGTCAAAACCCTGTTCTGTATTTAAAACTCTGACTACTACTTATGCATTGCTTTGGGGATTTGGGGCATCATCATGTGCAAGGGAACAGTTTTCTCTGCTTTCTTGTTATTTCTATAGGGTAGTATCTACAAGCTCAAAACACGCTGAGCTGTTTGACAGTATATTCAACAGTGTTGAAGTGTCCAACGGCTTTTGGATTTGACTGCAGTACTCTGAACCAAACCTGAGTTGATCATGACTGCATGTGAGCCTGGTTGCACATACGACATGCACACATGGACCCAGCACACGTTCTCATACCGTTGCAGGCAGCAGAACCTCCATAACTTGGGGCAAATTGCTCGAGCTGTATAGGCTACAATTGGCTGCACTTGAGTAAGGAAATAGATTTTCACGCAGCTCTGCAGACACTCAGCACTCATCATGGGTTCCATAAATCCAACAGCTGCTGGGCTGCGGCAGATAGTGAGTTTTATTTATGGACTATGGGACCAGAGAGGCAGAATGATGAAATGAACTGGACATATGGTAACACTGACATAGTGATGAATGTGTGTGTGTGTGTGTGTGTGTGTGTGTGTGTGTGTGTGTGTGTGTGTTTGTGTGTGTGTGTGTGTGTGTGTGTGTGTGTGTGTGCTTTGCGTGCGGTGTTACATAATTGGACAGGTGGGTGGTTACATACAGTGACATACAAGCAGTGCGGTGCTGTAAAACCTGTCAACTCTAATGCTGCAGTGGATGTAGAGTGCGAAGACAGCCACTGGCAGAACCATAAAGCAGACACTGCAATGAGGTGTTAGATGGGTGTTCAATCAACAAACCCATATAGGAGGCACAAAGGAGCACTCACTGAGAACCAGTCTGATCAATGCATTCCCACACCCAGGTCGTATATACCACGCACTCATCATGGGTATTTGCTGAGCAAGCGTCTTGCTCAAGCATGCCTCACCGTAGCCTTAGATCATGACCCTTGTTTGTAGATGTATTTTATCAATGTTGACATTTACGAGCGTCGCAGCGACCACCCCGCCTAATTTGCCACCAGTAAACCCTGCAGTTCTCCGAACATGTACAGATGCTAAATATAAGGTGCTTACCCGTTTGCCCCAAATGTTAACTAGCGCCACAGTGTGTTATGTACGAGTCCATATTTTTCAATAATGAAGCATTTTTATCCCGCCTGTGACCGATTCCGTCTAAAGTTCCTGTTGGGCGGCCGTAGTGAGGGGGGGTGGGGGGGGGGGCATCCAGTGAAAGCCTCAATGTAAACAGGAAGTAAATGAGAGGGGAAAGTGGCGCTTGGCAGGATAACTCGGAGTTAAATGTTGTCTGGAAACCATGACTAATCCAATAGTCTCTTTATATCATTTAAGTGGGTGCAGATTCTTGAAGATAAAGAGCAATGAAAGGAATATCTGCATTCTCTTCAATATTCAGAATATTCTTCTCTCGTTTGATATCATTGAAGAATGAAGATGCACTAGGACGTACAGTACATACAGTACACACGTCCTTCCGTTGGTTGGATTGCTTATGACGTGTGGACACGTCGGATGGACGGAACCTAGGTAAGCACACGCAGCAGGCTGAGAAACGGACAAATTTTTCGGCCGGAGTTTCAAACATTGTGATATTAGTGTACACAATACATATCAAGTACACTGTATCTCAAGTTCATGTACACAGACTTAGATGTACATGGACAACTCATAACATAACACTCACTGACAACAGATGAACAGTTTAACTGTGCCGTATGGAGATATATGGAGGTCAGATCTCTACATCTGACCTCACTGACACCAGATTAATAGTTGAACTCCTGCTTCTCAACTGTACCGTATTAAGAAGCTCTGTTGTTTCAATGCCCTTTAGGCCCTAAATGATACGAGCACACGACCAATGGGACAGATCCTTCAGTGTTGCTAAGATACCACCCCCCCACCACACACACGCACACACACCCTTGGACGATGGGGTCTATTCTCAAACTCAGAGCCACAGCGCTCTGCTCAAAATTAATTTGCATGTGACGAGCGGCACTGACATTATTCCAATGGGTCTGACACTTCGCGATCGACTCGAAAGGTTCCCGCGAGCTACTGGTAGCTCGCGAACCCCAGGTTGGTTACCCCTGCTTTAGGGTGATGTCGCTTCTCGCCCTCAGGGTGTCTTACTGGTAATATGTAATGTCCTGCAAGTACTGCTTAATATTGTAGGCCTATATGAGCAGTGTCATGAAGCATCAGGGCATTCTTTTTATGTGTGAGCTTGGAGATCCATTGTTAGCGGACTGAAAATTAGGGAGAAAACCTCCTACAGTATCTCCACTTGAGCTGGATTCGGGTGGTGGTGGTGATAATATATATATATATATATATATATATATATATATGACACATGCAAGATATGTAGTCGACTAAAACTAGACTAACACTAACACATTTCAGATGACTAAAACTAAATGGAATTTTATTCAAAAGGCAATGACTAAAATTAAATAAAAATTTGCTGTCAAAATCGGCACTGCTATACAGGTACTACAGACACTCAAATACTGCACAGTATTACACATATTGTGCTACACAGGAACACAGACTGTAGCCAGACACAAAACAGTAAACAAAGCAGTTTGTCACCTCGAGCGACTTCTATTCCAATATCCAGGAGATTGGATTTCATTTTGTTTTTCTCTGTCATCTTCTTGACTGATGGATTTATTCAAATGTCAGTCTAGTGTAATGTCCTGGCACTGGAGTTAAATGCAAATCTTTTCATCACACTTTGTTTGTGTGTGACTCCAGAATAACATCTTCGCCCAACCTCTTTGCATCCATCGATGTAGATCAGCTATTTACCACATCACCCAGGGTCTGTTTCTTCTTTCCTGTAAATCGTCTTTGTCCCTCATAACTCATGGCTTTGTCTCTCTCTGAAATACAAAGGTCAACTCTAAGGGGCACTAGTGAGCAAGTTCATCTGAGTTGGGGCAGGTTCATCTGAGTTGGGGCAGGTTCATCCGAGTTGGGGCAGGCTCATCTGAGTTGGGGCAGGTTCATCTGAGTTGGGGCAGGTTCATCTGAGTTGGGGCAGGCTCATCTGAGTTGTCATCCTAAAGGGGAAGGATATTGAGCAGCGGTGCTGAGGAACAGACAGGAAACCCATAAAACCTGTGACTGCTGGAGGACAGCAGGCATGCAGGACGGGAAGGTGACAAGAACGATAACATCACTGACAGACATCGATTGAGGATACTTCTGAGGTCAACCTGTGAGTCTCGTTGTGTGTGCGTGTGCGTGCGTGCTATTTTGATCAGGTTGGTAAATCTCTCTCTCAGACCAGGTCTGTTTTTTCCTGCTTATAACATTTTTAAATAATCAGACATGAGACAAACAGTTGGAACACCTGAAAAGTCATAATGAACACTATTAAAAACACTCCTGTGCTTTGGCTTTTGGTCAAAAGCCTTCAATTGGCCATAAGGAATGATATGTTTATTAAAACTTTACTTCAGAAAATAAACATTACTTTCTAATAACAAGTTTGAATGTGTAGTGATGCACAGGAGCAGGGATTAAACCCGTCTTTCACTCGCCACCAGACCAACGCACAACCTGTTGTGCCAATAGGGCTGAGCCCGATTGGCAGGGCTGTATCGGCCCTTGGCTGGGTGAAACAATCAATACCCCTCCCCCCCCCCCCAGTCCTTGGAGCACGTCCTCGCGCTTCACACTTCATGCCGCGGACCACTGCACACGACATCCCTCAAGTACCTCAAGGGAGGACTGTTGTGGGCACGGGTCTTGGCTCAATACTACACAAGAAACAGTAAATACACAAGTACACATAAAAGGCCTGGGTGATTAGGCCTAACCAAGGAAGCTCTGAGAAGGAAGGGAAGTGGTCACGTGACTGGGCTGCGCCATGACACTTTCATGGACACTTTCATGGCAGCCAAACTCACACAGGAAGTGCAATGAATACATGGCATGTGAATGGAGCCGGCTGGACCAGCTCATAACAAACATTATTCATGAACAATGGAGACCTTGTAAAGTAATCACTTCTGGAAAATAACAGAAGACATATCACAGGTTGTTTTCTAATCACATACTTTTCGATGTGCACAGAGTGCACAGTATATATATATAATTTTATCTGAGGATCTAAACAGCAGCAGGTATCGTTTCTGGCTCCGAAGTATCTCGATATTTGGCTGCCAGACAGGAAACGGTGGGAAGTCTCGCGATACTTGGTGGGTTCAGAAATGTACTTTATGGTATCTCTATTTTTATAGAGATACCATACCTCTATAAAAATTACAGTGTACACATCGAATAACAACACAGCAGACAATAATGTGTTACATGTCTTCTGTTATTTTCCAGAAGTGATTACTTTACAAAAGGTCTCAATTGTTCATAAATAATGTTCATGAGCTGGTCACTGAGCTCTCATTGACTCCAATGCATTCTGCCAAACTTCCAGGTAGTTTGGCTCCCATGAAAGTGTCCATGAAAGTGTCATGGCGCAGCCCAGTCACGTGACCACTTCACATCCTTCTCAAAGCTTCCTTGGGCCTAACCAAGGACTGTCTAAAGAGTACAAGAAGCGAAGACCGTAAGGGCGCCGCCATGTTGATCACATGGTGCTCCATGGAAGGAAAGAAACATGCGCAATGGGCTTTATGCAGCCTTGGTCTGCAACTGCGCATGTTCCTTTCCTTCCATGGAGCACCATGTGATCAACATGGCGGCGCCCTTGCGGTCTTCGCTTCTTGTCCTCTTTAGACAGTCGTTGGGCCTAACCAGGAAATGTAGCAGAGGAGTGGGAGTGAACCTTGTATTTCCTAACCCTGAAGAGTTCTTCGCTGTGGTCTACCGGGGAGGGGAGGGGAGGGGAGGAGGAGGCGGGGGGCTTTCAGGCTAGATCATAGAACAGACAGCAACACACCGAGGAGAAAGGAGGTGCATGTTTGAGGAGTCACCAGCTCCGGCTCACAGGAGATCATGGTACACATGATGATAATGATAATAATAACACGCTGACAGTACGGTACGGTAGTTTTCCACCCAGTATTTCAGTATTTACAGTAGTAGTTACCAATGGAAGGGAGCAGAGCAGGGACGTGCTGGGACAAATTGTGAAATGTGTGTGTGTGTGTGTGTGTGTGTGTGTGTGTGTGTGTACTGTGTAGTGTGTGCGTGCGTGCGTGCATGTGTGGGATTTGAGTTTGAAAGTTAATTGGCTGTTCAGTTTCAGCTGGATGTGACATTGACAGTGGTGTGCTACGTGAGGCAATTATGTCATTTCACCAGAATTAGTGTAATTAGAAGGTGAGAGGGATCCTTGATATGACATTACAACAGGCCGTTTCGAGGACGCAATGTGATTGGTTGAAACAGAATTCTAGACGTGCTTAAATGGCAGTATAGGAACACCTAATCAAATCAAAGAAATCATCTGCTCTGTTCTCACAGAGCGCAGCATACTGGGTTGCTAGGCTAGCAAGTTTTTTGGGACATTTGTGGTCGTAGTGGCTACATCTGTCATTATCTTATCTTATTATCTTAGTTTTAAGGTTTACTGTTTTTCACTCGCAATATGCACTTCTGCGCTGCTTTGCGGAACTCGCAGCAATTTGTAGGCATGCATTTATGACATTAAAGAATACCCTCTTGTGTAATATTGCTTAAACGAAGGCGTGGTGGGGGTCATTAACATGTGATTGTGAATGAATGTGGGTTTTAAATGCTTTCTGAACATGAGTTAGGGTGTTCACTGTATATTCTTGCTACTTTGGTGCATTTTGCTATCACTGTTAAGATGAACCTCTTTGGTGTGTGCATGCATCAACAATACAAATACAATTGAAATGTGACACCTCTGGGATTTTACAGTTCAGTAATAAACAAACGCACAGACAGACCACTCCTTCTGGCCATAAATGTGACACATATATTATACGACTCACTGACTCAGAGAGCATCTTATTAGTGCCAGATCCACAACTTTGCCCACAGTTTAATGTCAGCAGGTGTTTCATGAGACTTCAATTCATTGTGAGTGACAACCAGATCATTCTATCTTGTTCTGGTATATGCACCAGTCCAGTACACCTTTTGTATGATCCTGTTTTAGCGTGCATCTTCTGTATCATCTTACAGTTACATGCTTGAATTTACCCCCAGGGTCCAATAAAGTGTAATAGTCATCAATCACCAATGTATAATACCACAGAATCCAATGTATCCCTGCATTTCTATTGTACTCTTGTTTTACAGTCTGTGCACTCTATGAATAGTTTTAGCCTCATTGGCGTTCTATCGTTGTCTTGCTGTAATCATTGAGTTCCCTGCAGACTGTCCTCTCCAGCAGGTGTCACTCATTATGGTGCTAGAGAGCCCACTAGAGAACACCCTTTCTTATGTTTGCTTGATCGCTTCCCCAGTCTCTCCCCTTCCATGTATTCTTTGTGGACACTACATGTTGATGGTGATATCTTTACCTGGCCACAAGAAAGAGAAGCCATGCAGCAGTAGGCAAGCAGCAGTGGTGGACAAAGTACTCAAATGTTTTACTTAAGTAAAAGTATCAATACTGCAGTACAAAAGTATTGGCATGAAAATATACTTAATGTACCAAAAGTAAAATGTACTCACTATACATAGGGGACAATGTTTTATGATATGATAATTGATTGCAGCTGCAGGCCTGTGCAAAGCAGAACATTCATTAATAACAGTCATTATTATGAATGCTTGATTCTGATTGGTCAATGGCATTCAGCGGCGTAATTATGTCTTGATAGACTCACGCATGGCTCAATAACAGACTGCCGTCTAATCTAAAGGCTCAGAGCAACTGCTCATATCAATTTGTGCTGCTTGATTTTGTGCCATATCCATTATCCCACATAACAGCGATGTAAGACACCATGTCATTTACAACTAAACATTGCTCTCAGGAATGTTAATGAAAACATTTGAAGCCAGGCATACACAACGCGGTAACTGGAAATTGTACACACTTCCTTTTTTTCTGAAGTGACCGTGTCCATCCTAGGTACACTGTCATTACCGTAAGCAAGGAAATAATTTGTTTTGTTGTTAGGGTTAAATGTATACATTTTTGTATTAAGTCGGCGTGTAATAAGCAAGGTAATTTAAGCCACACCGGCAGTTGTCACGCTGTCTATAATTATACCAGTGCATTCACACAGCATTCAACACATTTAGCACCATTGCCGTAGGACTACAACAATTAATAAATATTATAGGACACACACAATGGGCCTGATTCATAAAGCTTATATTTCTACCATATAAGTAAAGACCAACATCATTGTATAAAAACAAGAACAGGTCTCCACGTGCGGCTTGAATGGCCCTCCTAAAGGCCTCATGTGGGTTTTTTGGGCAGAATTGTCCTGTGTGGGGAACTGGTAAAGCGCTTAAATCACAACATTCTGAATATTTTTGTACTGTAACGTACATACTGTACATAGGCCTGTACTGTATCAATGCTCAGCACAAGGTTGTTCCACCGCGCCTCAAGCCTGTTGTAGGCTGGTCCGGTGCATCTCAGCAGCAGGACAGGTATACCAGGAGGAAGGAAGGCACTGGAGCAAACTCAGACAGTTAAAACGTTGTCGTTTTTACCTTCACCCTGTTCATTAAAGGCTTGAACTGTCCGAGTTCACTCCAGTGCCTTCCTTCCTCCTGTATCAATGCTCTGATCTGATCCTATTTATAATCAGCCCTGTTTAACGCTTTCGCTGCTATCTACGCGTATGCTCGTAGACAACTGTATACTCCATAATAAAGCAGCAACTGTTTTCAACTATGGGATTTTTAAATCCAGCTCCATTGAGCCTCCAGGATTTTCAAAGCGCTGCATCTCAAAAGGTTCGAGCGCTGTCCATGGTGAGCCGGCGCACACGGCGATCGTAAATCATGTGTGAGTTTGTATTGCATCGCATCGCATGCATGTAACTGGTGGTAATGATAGCTAAGGGGTCTGAGCTAACGCGAGTGATCACTGTGCTGGAACTGGAACAATAATGTAATGGTCACTCAGGGAAAGTAATTCAATAAGCCTTGTATTGTGTGTGTGGGCGGGGCAGGAGAGAATGTCCTGTTCCCGTGGTGTAAAGAAGCTCTCTGGACAAGACCTTCAGCCATCGCAGGGGCTTACACACCATCCATCTCTTTAATTAAGTATTACATCCTCCTACGCTGTTCAGCATAATAATCATCATATTACAAACGGGGGAAAACCAAGCAGTTGGCAATTACATTATTAAGAGAGAGATTGAATGACGTGATTATAGTTTAGTTTGGAGAGAGACATTCTGAAATAGCAGTAAAGCAGCATTCATTCATAATAATTCATCCCTACAGAGTTATAGTGTATCTGACTGGACAAAGAAACTGCAGCAGCCACCAGCATACATTAATGGGCGTGTAAGTACCCGGTCTTATTACTTAACTTAAGACCTGGAGGCGTGGTCAATGCTCTTTGGCCACTCAGAATAGCCAAATGGCATTGACCTCCAGGTCTTAAGTTAAGTAATAAGACCTGGACACGCAAATTAATTGCATAATGGAGGCCTCCTCCTCCGTATAATGTTGATCCTTTATTAGGATACTGAAGCAATATTATTTATTAGGGGTGAAGCAAATTTATCAGCAATATGATTTAGCAGGAATAAATAGCAATGTTCCGATAGGGGAAGCCATGGTTACAATAGTAGGCCTACGCTACTGTATGAGTTAGCTGCATAGTGTGTGTGTGTGTGTGTGTGTGTGTGTGTGTGTGTGTGTGTGTGTGTGTGTGTGTGTGTGTGCATGCGTGCGTGCGTGCGGGAGGGAGTCTGGTGACTGTCAGCCGTGGCCTGTGTACATCTCTGAGCCCTGTGTGCTGCCATTCATGTACAGCAGGGAGACACGCCTGAGGAGAAACAGGTCTGAGGACTTGGAAGAAGAAGCCAGGCAGCACTAAGTAGACAACCTCTGACAGGAGGATGAAGCAGAATCTATACTTTGATGAACAACCACATGACGGTTCACTGGTCCAGGTTGCCCCCACCGCCGCTGGAGACCGGGGTTCAAGAGACTTTTGAGTCTGACTTTGCCGGGTGGGCGCGATGCGGGCTGCAGGGAAGGGCGATCACTGTCGCTGCAATAATCGCATGGCCAGACTGTTGCCTCTCGCAATTTTCAAATGCTTCATGTCATACAGTCTGGAGCAACGGAAGCTCCATCATAAGCGATAAAGCGGCCTCCTCCCCCACTTCCGTTTCGTCTTTACAGTCGCGCAAATTTATCCTAATATAAATCGAAATCGTCTAAGCTATATAGCTTGCTGCTTAGCAGAAACTTTTATATGTTTTCGTGAAGGGAAATGGCAGCTTCCTTACTCGGATTTCAGGAGGTGTAGTTCCAGACTCTATAGCCTATACAGCATTCAGAGATTGTGGAATAGTTGTCTAGCTACGCGAGACTATACTGCAATAGTAACTCCTGCAGCTGACACATTATGGCATCCCCTAGTATCCCCCTTCACATTCAAAAGATCCCGTGATCTTTTGTGGCATTTTTGACAACCCATATGATCCATATCACCTCAGGTCACGAGACACAAGCCCTTGTCACAATGTGTGCAGCGGAAAGGAATTTCTCCACTGTGAATGCGCTCAATGCGCTGCTGTTCCTTTACCTAACTCACTGAAGCCCTTGTCAATGTGTGCAGCGGAAGGGTTTTCCCTCCTGTGTGAATGCGTTGGTGTGTCTTTCGGTCACCAGACACACTGAAGCCCTCACAATGTGTGCAGCGGAGGGGCTTTTCTCCGGTGTGGACACGCTGGTGTGTCTTTAGAGCACACAACTGAAAGGCTAGCTTGTCACACTGGTTACAGTGAAAAGGGGTTTCTCCAGTGTGAACACTTTGGTCTGTTTTCAGTTTACGTAAGACTCGCTGACTGACTGACTGACTGACTGACTGAGAGGACGTGCTGTGCGTCTTTCTGGGCCAGTAGACTGCAGTGAATAAGTAATCTTGTGTCTAGCCCTCAGGACAGTTCTTCAATCTGAGATGTTCTCTATTCACCCATAATTAACTACTCTTTCTAATTAGACACTAATTATACTGGGAACGTACGCACATGCGCGCACACACACAGTCACACACACACACACACACACACACACACACACACACACACACACGTGTATGTTGTGTACTTTATCCCCTTGTGGAAATGTGTCCTCTGTGTTAGACCTTCACAAAGATGACCTGTGATTAAATCCAGCTTTCTCTGTCTCTCTCTCTCACTGTCACCATCAGTCAGAAATCATTATGTCGGAGACATGGCAAAACATCTTATTAGGCGTTCCTTCAAATCCTTTTGACAGTTTCTCTAAGCACACAAGCAGACAAATGCTTAAAACATGCAGACTACTTGGAAATGCACAAACATCTTTCTCGGGCAGCAATGGCTCATTGCTTCACTTCAATTCATTGTTGCCTGAGGAAGAGTTTTGAGGCTCGAAATATGTTGCAAAGTATAGTCTGCATGTTTTAATGTGTTTGTGTGCCTATGGGGGGAAATACTGCAAGGAATGTGTATTTGAAGGTATTAAAAGTTCTATGCAGAAAAATGTACTGAACTTGAGGGGATCACCAGGAAAAATGTGACCATGGGTATGGGGCCCTATATGATTAAACAAATAACTGAATTAACCCATTTAGACCTCACGTCAAAATTTAAAAAATGTCTTCTAAATCGTGACAGTTTTCTGAATGTTTCTTTATCAGTGGTTCTCAATATTTCATGTCAAGGACGCCCACAATTCTATGTATTTGGCCGCCGACCCCCATGTGAAAATATGTTGTTCCAGGGACCCCCCAGACGCACAGAGTTTGAAACAATCGCTCTGAAAGAATATATATTCAAAGATTTGGGCCACATTTTTCAAAAATAGCAGATCTACAAGCTACAAGTCCATTCACACTAGTGGCAGCAAAGGAATGTAGCTGAGGAATAAGATACATGGGGAAAAGGAAAACCACACAACGTTGGATCGAGCTGTATTCTTTGGTTATTATAAAACCACACAACGTTGGATCGAGCTGTATTCTTTGGTTATTATATAGTTTCCACCACCACCATGTTATGGTTTGGAGTTAATCTCTGAGGCTCATTAATATGCTGTTTGCCTTGATTTAAGGGCAGAGGTTCAGTTCAGAACATAATTATTTGAGCACAACTCAAAGATTCATCTCATTGGCTCCAGCCTGTGACTGTAATAATCTTCATGCTCACGAACAACCATCTGGGCAATTTAAACAAAGCAATGAGCCAGTAATCCTTTGAAAATAAATGAACAGTGTCATAAATACTGCTGGGATATTTATGCACCTGTTGCATATTCACATTGATTACTGGATTCCTCCTGCTGTTATAGCAGCTTCTACAACTCAAACGGCACAGAGTGGAAAGTCAGTTATTTCATTAATGCCCTATTATTCCCTATGCCCCCCCTGTCGTACAGTGTTGGTTTCCATTTTCTCTAAATCACACTCTGCCAACTCTAATACAATATATAAAGGATGGAAAAGTAGAATAAAAAGGGCTATATTGGGAGAAGTGATTTTTCTTCTTTTTTCCCCCCATCCTCTACTTTGTGTGACATTTAAATGAATGTAAAGTTTGTCTGCTGCCCTCCATGTCTGTAATGACCGCTGTGTTAATAATCATATTTGAACTGGGGAGCCCCCCACCCTGAAAAGCACATGTAATCCTAGGAGTTGAGGAATTACATTTAGTTTGACTCGGTTCCACAGATAAATAGTGAAAATATAGCTGATCTACAATGCCGCATTGGGAGCTTGTAGAACAGCTATTTTCACGATTTTATTTCTTATATCATTTGACAATTTGGCCAATGTTTGACCAGTTTTTATAGTAATTTGTTTATTACTTTTGATGCAGTAATGGTCTTTTTATTTCGTTAGGTCTAGGAATAGGTCTTGAATTGATTGCACCAAGTCTGTGTCATTGCTGGGTAAAGTTGTCTGTCACTAATCAGCCTCACATGGAAGCAATGTCTCCACTTTAGTGTTCCCTGTGATGCTATACTCAGTTTCCGTTTCCCCCAGCTGATGGCTGCTCAGATGGACACGATGAGCACTTATCTCTCCTTTTCCCTGACCCCTCAACCAAACATTTCTCTCACTTGACGCCAGCTGTGCAGAAACTGCATATATTCCCAGGATAGGCAACAAGAAATGACACAAGGAAATAAGGAGTGCTAGATGGTGAGGTAGAGTCTGAGTACGTTTTCAGTCTGGCGGAAAAATGGGGACAGAAGGCCAATACATGCTCCTTCCGATTCGATTCGGACAGTTTGGACGTCGGAAGGAGCTTGTGCTGGGCTTTAGTCTACAATCCTGATCGGGAGTTCAGGGGCCATTCCACAGCTTGGGAGGCAAGAGGGAGAAGAGTTTTAGTCGAGGGGCCACATGCCCAAAAGCTCAAGGAATAGAGTTTAACCTGTGATGTCATGCCATACTTTTTATTTGCGTTTTTTCTATTAATTTGGTCATTAAGGTCCACAGAATGAGAGGCCTGCTCTGCCACATCGCAAAAAAAAGTTATGGCCATTTCTGTATACCACACCAGAGACAACCTAGGCAACATTTCCAAATTTGTCAAACTAGGGGCTTTCATGATTCTGAATCCATTCCAAGCATTAGTTTGCACGAAAAACATGCTACGTAAAGCATAATGACATTTGGAAAATGTTGCCATATATATGTTGTCTATGGTGTGGTATACAAAAATGGCCATATTCTGTGGACCTTAATGACCAAATTAATGACGCAAATAAAAAGTACGGCATAACATCACAGGTCCTCTCAAATTGTGGGCTCCCCGGCTATTTAGGACACCTGGAGAGATGGCCCGAGTATCAAAGGGAAGAAAGGGACAAGCTGTCCCGAGTTAGCTGAGATAACTTATGGGGGGGGGGACAAGTTGTGGCATTAATAAGAACAGGCACTTCTTGCTTCATTTTTGCACTCCATTAGCCCATGGAATTAAGACAGATGACTTCTTAAGATCCATTACACCTCTCTCTCTCTCTCTCTCTCTCTCTCTCTCTCTCTTTCTCCCTTTTTCTCATTCCTCACTCCAGTACTCATTCTCTCATGTGCCTCATCTAACCAAACCCTGCCTGTTACAGTAACAGCTACAAGCAGCATGGCTGGAAGGCAGTACAAACCTCACTCAGTGATTAAACATCAAGTATAGGTTCAGAAATCTAATCAAAAAGTCAGTTCAGCTGGATTTAGGAAAGGAGCTGACAAGAAACAAGCCACCAACAGACTTTCAAAAGGGCAACTGCATGCTCTGTGAAAAATAGAGTATAAGTGTGTGTGTGTGTGTGTGTGTGTGTGTGTGTGTGTGTGTGTGTGTGTGTGTGTGTGTGTGTGTGTGTGTGTGTGCGTGTGTGTGTGTGTGTGTGTGTGTGAGAGAGTGAGTGTGAGAGAGTGCGTGCACGTGCGCGCGTGCGTATGCCTGCATGGAGGCTGTATAGCTGCACTCACCAAGGTGTGCAACTACTATAGCATACTGTAGGCCAGTGGTTCCCAAATGTTTTCAAGGACCCCCTGTTTGACATGCATTAGTCTACGGACCCCCATTTAATGGCATTTCTATCTCTGGGACCCCCAATTTACATTGTACAATCACTGTTAATTCATTTAACTCTGAGAGTGTACAAATGGAACCAGTTAGGGTCTATTTGGTTCCATTTGTAGTATACTCTCAGAGTTACAGACCCATAGGGGTCTATTTGGTTAAAAACTATCATTTAGCTGGGAAGCCCCTGCAACACCCTCTAGGACTACTGGGGGAACCACTGCTGTAGGCTATGTGTTCACGACAATTACAGTAGGTGCAATATGTTACTAGAATGAAATAAAATACATGGAAATAGAAGACGCAGAAGACTAATGTTACCATGCCAGTCTTTCCAGAGGGAGCCTGTTTGGAAAAACATTGTCTGTGACAGAGACATGTGTACGTTTTCTTACACAATAACCACACTCGCAAAACCTGTGTTTTTTGTTTATGAGATAAGATCCTGGTAGTTTTGCATGTCATGTTCTATTTCAGAACAAGCTGTAATTTTCGGTGTGATTTTGCGCCCTCTAGTGGACACTGGTTAACTTTGGGTTTCCATGCATTTAGCTCCATTCACAAGCAAGACATCAGAGCCCAGTGTCACACAGTGCAACTGCTCAAACAGTATTCCTTATACACTTTTTGTACATGCCTTGGAAAGTATCGTCTGTGAGTACTGTGATTGCAATACTTTCTGATGTGTATTGTACATTTTGTAGCCACGTGCTTTAAGGGCCTTGCAAATAGCTTGTAGAGATATCACAACTCTAGCTGGGATGAAGCTAGAGTTGCAATACCCTCCATTGACTCATCCAATTTGCTTTCGCGATCAGCTTGTATTAAACAACGTTAAACTCACCAACATTGCAGCTCTAGGACAAGCTTGAATTATCCTCTTTCAATCTGCGGTGGTCATGCCGACACTATACCGTTAAGTAAGGAGCTTTGCCGTCAACGAGTAAGTAAAATGGCTGTTTTCATTGTGGTGCGTGTGGTGTGTATTCTCTGTGGACTACCCGAACTCTGGAGTATAAAATGCATGCATAATTCAACAGATTTGGAATACCAAATGAGGGCAAAGATAAAGCAAAGAAAAGGGTACTGTATAAAGCTCGGATACAAATATTGGATGTACATTTATTGAACACGGATGGTATTTCGGAGGATTTAAACCATTTAAGTAATTTCCCCACATTTGTGCAGAGAGTTCAGAGAGACACTCTAAGGGCAGACAGAGGAGAAACGTATGACGAAGTCGGATTCTAACTCACAAGGAGGAGCACAAGGTCTGTGCACTAACTGGCTGAGCCATCGCCATCGGGGCACCCCAACTACACACAGTATAAACAATGTCTGTACTTGAATGTGTCGAACAAACAGAAAGGTAGGAGCGCACACCAGTAGTGGGGAGGTGCTGACCGCAGGAGATAAAACTATGACTGAGAAAGGAAAGAGGCCGCACAGCTCATAGTCACAATGCCATAAATGTTCTTATTTTTCCAACGTTTCAGGGAATGACATACAAGGAGTTACACCAGCTATTTATAAAGTTTGGGACAAGGGATCAGGGAGTGTCCTCAATCAGGCCAACACCCAAAGTGGGTGATTGGTTGCTGGCAACAATAACTTTATTTATTGTGTGAAATGTAGCCATGTTTCCATGTGATCTCCATCTTACCCTTGCCATGAGCTCTCCAACCACGCCGGTCCAGGCAAAAATAAAGTAAATAAAATAAAAGGAGAGATCAAGTCGTTTAGTAGTTTTATTCAATAAAAGCATTACATAAAATGTTGCCGATTAGATTCCAATTGCATTTAATGCATAACATAAGCTTTAATGTTATGCATTAAAGCTTAACATTGTTTACAACATGGTTTTACATTCGCCATCGCTATTATTTGTAGGATGAGCGGGGCGAGGGAGGGAGCGCTTGCTCATTCTAGGAACTCCAAATATCGCCTATACGGCTCTGCATGCATCAATGTAATAAACATATGCCTTGTGGTCCCACGTGAGCCATGTCGTCACAAGTTTTGCGGATTCACAGTTTTGCCCGGAGACGGGAGGAACAACATGTCACGTAAAAGCAGTGGAGATTTGCTGTCTGACTGGCTGCTATTGAGAAAGTCATTCATTGTATTCAGTTTGTACTAAACAACAACATTGTACCGAACGCTGTTTGATATTTGAGCCGACATTTAGGAAGTATTCTATTTGTCTTTGGGGGCATCGTGGGTCATAAACAGGTGCATACAATGAAAGTGACGTTGGTTTTGTAAATCAGGCGCAGAGTCTGAAGACATTACTTATGTTATGTCCGGAAAAACCTGGCCGCAAAAAAATCACTTTGTCTCTTTCACACAGTTTCATGCACAGCAACCTGCACCCCCACCACCTTATTTACTGCCTCTGTCTCTGAGTGAACCGACTCGCTGTTCAACTGTCTCCTAGTCCTATTATATGGTTTGTGTTGTCATGTTGATCTAGTAGGGTGATTTAAGGAACCACAGGGTGAACATTTTCCCCCTCATGCTATTTTTCAAATATTGCAACTGTCAAGTGAGTGTTCACTGGCTGCGTTATATCATAAACGGCAACACTTTGCTATTACATTCTGGCGACATCAGTAACCAATGATTGACAAGATTAAAGCTGATTAATCATCTGCTATCCTCTAGTCTATAGTACACTGTTCTAAATCTTTAAAGCAGAGAAAGTCCAACCAAGATGAAGAGTTTTCATTCAAACGGACAAAAGCATGGTTGCAGTGGCTTGATGCAAACAGGCAGACCTGCCAACCTGCACGCATTTATGCGTGCATGCAATTCTAGGCCTCAGTACGCACGTAAGACATTCACAATGATAACTACGCAATTTTGGGTTAATGGTGAAAAATCAGCCCCCAACTATTTCTGACAGAAATTGGTTGGGGGCTGATTTGCTGGGCAGAATAGCCCTCAAAGGCTTCTGAAGTGACATTGACTCCACGCACCACGTCCTGACAGCCAATCAGCGTTGATGTTGTCCAGAAATGTTTTGGCCATCCTCCCCTGCAACCACATGCGACTTCCACCCAAAACAACCCCAGAACTAAAAACACAGCATAACGTGTGTAAAGAGAAGTGGTGTTTGGGAAAGTTTTTTTTCCCAAAAGAATGATAATCAGGTCACGTAACGTTACTTGTAATTTGTGCATCTCGATCCGCGATGTCTCGGGCTCGGGCAGCAGAGTAGCCTACAAAAAACTTTGCCTGCCTGTCATGATATCGGGAAGATGGTGTGATGCATGGAGGACAGAGGAGATAACCCAGAAATCATGTCAAATGGTCGAAAAAGATAATATGCTGCCCATCAGCGTGGTCAATGGCGAGGGTTTTCAGGAGTTGCATCAAAACAGACTGTCACCCGTCGGTCGAATTGAAACCCATTTTTGGCTAGTGGAGTTACGCATGTGGCTCACAACACTCTTTCTCACAAAGTTGATCCAACAACACTTTGACAACAACACTTCAACACGCATGCCAGGATGGGATTCCAAGATGGCCACCCTACCCTCCCGAGCCATTGCGGTTGCATGTGACAGACCTGGTTTCATAGCAACAATGTGGGTCCACCTGGCTGGACGGGGCTGGAGGGTTCGAGACATTGCAACCTAACTGTTTAATTATTTCTTTTAATTTTTTATCCCACGATTTTTGTAACCCATTTCGTTCACCCAGTGTCAATTGTCTATGTAATCCTGGGCGCTACACTCCCTCTGCCAATTCATACCAGATTCAATACCAGAATCAATCTATTCTGTGCGGAAGCATTAATCAGTTCTGTGTGAGATTTACCCCCCAACCTCACTTACAGTATCAAGCAAGAGTATAATAACAATCTATACCTCTCTCCTATATTCTCAATCTATTTGGGGCTAAGGTGCACCAAAGGTCAAACCCAAATCTCAAGGCACAAAAATGCTCATACTGGTAAGTGTCATCATAAATCATCTCATTGTAATGTATTCGGAGGTATCTCAATCTAATCCATGTACTGTATGCACCACCTCTGATGTCTGATCTAGACTATGAGAGTTCTCCATCTGACTGTAAAGAGGGTAGTGATACAAAAAGAGCATGTTACAGCCAGCCACTAGCAGGCCGGAGAAACCATTCATCTAAAGAGCATGTTACAGCCAGCCACTAGCAGGCCGGAGAAACCATTCATCCAAACAACCAGCGGGCCAATCATTGGCATGCGTACCGTTCTATAAATGTAAATCTGTCTGTCTGGTTTTTAACTCATTAAAGCAGCCATGCATGTCGTCTTGCTGGCCTATTAATTGTGAAACCTCTGCAGTGCTTAGGCTCCAGAGTTATCAAAGGTACAATATAAATGCTAATTTCATAGCTCACTGACTGTCATAACTCCTCAAACGTCCCAGCCTGGACGCTTCCCTTCCTTCTGTTCAGAATGGCAAAACAGACTTATTAAAGAGGTGACGTTTCATTGGCCAGTTTGCACATTTTCTCCACCACAGCTGGAGAGAGGCAATTACAAACAAACTGCTTTCAATTAATGGGTCTTATCACATCCACTGAGCAAAGGTCAGGAACATGCATGTGCATGTCCGTCTACCACACATCTAAAGGACGACCAATTCTCTTTCTAGCTTCACTTGATGATTGATGTAAAAAGCATTCTATATTTATCTCAAAGTGGTTGTGCCATCAGGAGTCTAAACCTCTCAGAGTGCACTAAGAAATAGAGCCTGCATCATTGTCGTCCTTCTCCATGTTAAGTACAAACTAATAAAATTAGTAATTACACTTGGCACCAACCTATCAATCACATCCATAAAAACCCATTGGCGATCAATAACACAGGGACTCACTGACTGCTATCCACACAACAGTGAACCGGTTTGTCCCCATGTCTGATATTATATTATTATTATTATTATATGTTCTTTTACTGTCTGTCTGCCTGCCTGCCTGTCTGTAAATATTTGTACTTTTGTACTTAGTACAAAACTGCTTCTTCTGCACACCACAGAGAAAATCGAGCAGTTTGAAGATGTAAATACAAGCAATTCTAAAAATAGAACTCTTATTCCAAGCCTCCCAACGCACGCACGCAGGCGGGCACACACACACACGCACACGCACACGCACACACACAGTTCAGATGTATGAGTCTCTCACAGAGCGCTGCAGTCCCGCCGGGCCATTTCAGATAAGAAGAGAGGGATTATTTTCCATTCTCAACTTCTTTGAACATTTTTAATCTTGAACTAATGAACAGGCCCAGTGGCCAATTCACACTGTGAACAGCACTGATACAGGCTAAACAACATATGGCTGTGACCACCTGCGTATTGTGGCTGGGGCTGAGTGGCAGGGTGGAGCGCACGCTGGCTGATTACTGTTTTAGAAATTCCTAAAAGTTCTGAACAGGGTACATCAGAATGCAATCACACCTGTGTATACTGACCTGTGTGACTCGGAAGGGTGAGTGTGTAGCGTGAATGCATGCGTCTGTCTGTGCGCACCCGTGTGTGTCTGTGTGTGTGTGTGTGTGTGTGTGTGTGTGTGTGTGTGTGTGTTGCGTGCGTGCATTGTGTGTGTGTTAATATACACTATGTGGACAGTGGATAAGGAATATACACTTCAAGACTTCCCCTCAGGGCTTTTTAAATCAAAAGGATTTAGTGGCAAATGAAATGAATGGATGAACACATTGAATTATACAAGTCAAAACTCCACTCATACAACAGGATTCCCGGAAGACTCATAGTTCACAGTATTGATCCATACATAAGCTCTGCCAATCATGTTGGGATCAGCAGAAGCTGTAAAGCTTTGATAACACGTCTCCTTCAAATGGAAGGTCACGAATGACAGGAAACAGTGGAGGTGGACAGTACCAGTGGTGGTAAAAGTACTCACATCTTTTACTTAAAGGGATAGTGACTTTTTTTGTTTTGTTTTCTGAGCTCAATTGAACCTAAAAAAACGGAACTTCTAACAATCAGTATAAATTTTCTGTGGTTTTCTGGCTCAAACAAGTGCTCTGATTTTCGTGCTGACTGTGATGTCACAGCCTGCAAATCCCATATGACAATGGGATTTGCCAGCAGGTTCTTCCTTCTCTGACAGTCTGACTGTGTTTCTACCACAGCTACATGACTGTATGTGTAATGGGTCCTGTAAGACTTCAAAAGTACAGCGCATGACACAAACACTGACGAAGACCTGCAGCGCCACACACACACACACACACACACACACACACACACACACACACACACACACACACTCAGTCTCAAGCAGCCTCTGGAATCCGTTACGGTTGTTGGGGATTTTGCAAAGCAGCTCATCCATTCTTTTGATCTATTCTCAATCTCCAGCCGGCAAAGAGCGAAGACAGAAAAACAAAAGAGGGCTGCTGTCTCCCAGTGACTAAACCAGAGAGCTGCAGTGATGACTCACATAGGATGACAATGCGTGTGTGTTAAGGATGCAAACAATTGATATAGCGGTACTGTCAATACATTGCTTATATAAGAATGTTAGAAGAGTTGATGCATACAAACATTGAAAAGTCTTTGTTTACTTGGCAAACCGTATGCATATAGTACCTTTCTCCCAAATGCCATACAGAAGTTTATTAAGGAAAATAAATGTGTTGAATTTCCAGACATGGTCCTCTAATTTATTTGAGAAGGTGGACCTGAGGATGGCCACTTGTTGGTCAATATGTAACGTTTGCACATGTTTTAACAACAGCTGCCTGTGCAGACTAGTTATTACAATAGACACTTGTATCGTTCATCCAGAATATCTTCTTCACACTTGACCTCCACAGCTCATGGAATGAACAACCTCCAGTGCATGAGAGATTTAGCCGTTAGAGAGTCACAAAATAACACAATTTATTTCTGATTCAAGATCTCCTTATACTGAATTACATTTAGGACATATTTACAATTACAATGAAGAATACATGTGATATATATTAAAATTGTCTTAACTAACAAAATACAACTAATAATGAATCAATGTTGTTAAAGCGCCATAAAATTCGCACGCACGCACACTAGTTTGTTCCGGAAACATTTCAGAACCAGAGACAGCGACTGTAGCGACAGGTGAGGTTGCTGAGGGGAGATTTCAGCACCAGGGACAGCAGCATGGCATATTGGTAAGCTACACTGGAGACCTGTGGTGATAATGCTCCATGCTGAGCCAAGCTACACTGAGACCTGTGGTGATAATGCTCCATGCTGAGCCAAGCTACACTGGAGACCTGTGGTGATAATGCTCCATGCTGAGCCAAGCTACACTGGAGACCTGTGGTGATAATGCTCCTCGACGAGGGGAAACTAAAGGACGGCCAGAATACAGCTTTATTTGTTTACAAGAAATTCATGTTTGTGCATTGTTCAAAATAATAAAAACAAATATTTGTACCTCACACATGTAGTGTGTCACTTAATACACACACACACAGAACCAGAGACAGCGACTGTAGCGACAGGTGAGGTTGCTGAGGGGAGATTTCAGCACCAGGGACAGCAGCATGGCATATTGGTAAGGGGTGAGGTATTTCATATGAATTTTCACGTGGGAATAGCTCACAAGCTCCGTTGGCCTTGCACACAGGCACGCACGCACGCACGCACGCACGCACGCCAGAGAATAGGGTATCAGAAGTGTCACCTTGGTGGTATCAGCTCAAGCTTCAGTCCTTATAGACTATTAGCTCTGCTCTACAAGTACTCATCTCTGCTGAAGCCTGAAGGCACAGAGAAAGATCCAAGCCAAGCCATGCTGAGCCAAGCTACACTGGAGACCTGTGGTGATAATGCTCCATGCTGAGCCAAGCTACACTGGAGACCTGTGGTGATAATGCTCCATGCTGAGCCAAGCTACACTGAGACCTGTGGTGATAATGCTCCATGCTGAGCCAAGCTACACTGGAGACCTGTGGTGATAATGCTCCATGCTGAGCCAAGCTACACTGAGACCTGTGGTGATAATGCTCCATGCTGAGCCAAGCTACACTGGAGACCTGTGGTGATAATGCTCCATGCTGAGCCAAGCTACACTGGAGACCTGTGGTGATAATGCTCCATGCTGAGCCAAGCTACACTGGAGACCTGTGGTGATAATGCTCCATGCTGAGCCAAGCTACACTGGAGACCTGTGGTGATAATGCTCCTCGACGAGGGGAAACTAAAGGACGGCCAGAATACAGCTTTATTTGTTTACAAGAAATTCATGTTTGTGCATTGTTCAAAATAATAAAAACAAATATTTGTACCTCACACATGTAGTGTGTCACTTAATACACACACACACACACACACACACACACACACACACACACACACACACACACACACACACACACACACACTCTTAGGTGACAAGTAAAGATGTATGTAAATCAAAGGCAGTGGACAAATTGCCCTGTTTGCACTTTCGGGGTGCATTGAATAAACATGACTCCTTCAATACGGTATTGCTAATTACACAACAGCACATGGGAGGGACCACCTTCCCGTTCTCAAGCTTCGGATTTATTAGAGTTTTGATTGGAGAAAACGTTCTTGAGTTATCATCACATCACATCAGAGCATTAAGAGCCACTTCATGAACAGTTTTAATGCCGGGATTAAACGGTCGTATTTCAGGTTTCACTGCCGTGTTTTAAGTTACCTTTGAAGAGCCACTGTGCTGACCGCTGAGTTGCTCGTCATGAAAATCGACTTAAAGCGGTGTAATCGCTTGTCGTAGTGTTAAAGAATATTCCAAAGTGCCGAACACAACAACAGAACGGAGCAGGAAGCGTTCCGCGCCACTCCACCCACGCCATTGTAATTAATTGGGGCTCAATTTCCCTTAATGACAATATATTTAACCACTTCAATCGCATGCATGCCTATTCTGAGGGGAACATTCTCCCCAAAATAGCAGCTCTACAAGATATTTGGTGTTGACGGAGAAAAGCGGTCCAAGCACAGTAACTCAGGTCCGTCTAAGGATTAAAAATAAATAAATAGTTGTAAGGGGTGTGATATATGACACCTTCAAACATAAGGATAGTCCACTAGTTCTCTCTAATCTAGGCATAATACATTTGATTCGATGACAGCTCATCTTTATCTCTCCACTGTTTGTATTCAATCATTATAATATGGAGAAATGAGACACTAACCTCGTGGACTGTCATAATAATTATGTTCTGAAAAAGGATGATAAGATCACACATATAATACGTTATTATCTCCGTGTTGTGAAATGCCAATTTAACACAATGCAGGGGAGAGGAAGTAAGGCGGTAAGAAAGAAAGAAAGAAAGACACATACGTTAGTGGAGATCAATACTGTATTCTGGAGGAGTTCCACTCATATATCGTAATTAATATTCTAATGACAGGTGGGGTTCGCTCCATCGAACGACATGACAACCTCTTTCTTTTATGTTGCTTTTAATGAAATAATTAATGAGGTAATAACAAGGCACACAATGGAAATGGCTGTATGGCAAATGAATATAGCACCAAAGATTATTAATTTATAAAGATGGGCGAACTTCATTGGAGCCACAAGAGGCGAAATGGTACTCATGGTACAAAGCCTACATACAAATGGTCCGTCAAATTGCAGATGGACAGAGAGACTCTTCCAGACTCCTCTAAAATCTTGCGAGAGTTTGTTGCTGGGATAAAGAAATGCCGATAACAAAGTAGACTTTTCTCCTGATTTGTCTAGCTAAAAGAAGCCATTTTAGTATGAATAGCTTGTAAATATTGTGTGCCTTGTGATGATTGGGTCCAGTATTTAGTTTAGTGACCATGGAGTTAAGGAATGGTTCATAAGCTGTGTTCACGTACACTCTCCCATTGGAAATCAATAGACTCCAGCATTCAAAGCAAAGTTGGATCCTCTTGCTATTGGCCTCTTGGATAGCACTATTGAAAACCCAATGGCTATACAGTATGTCAAATGAATAGCACTGTGCTAGCATAGCACAGAAGCGCAGAGGAGAGCTGCATGCGTGGGTGGGAGTGTGTGAAACGGGGTGTAAACTATGTTATGCAGGTACACACAGCATGCAAGATACACATACTGTGCTACACACCACAGTGCCTGACATGTCAGTGGGTCATGGTCAGCGAGGGGTTAATATGTAGATTGGTAGAGAGATGAGTCAATTAGAATAGATCATTAGAGACACTCTGATCTGCTGACAGCATTGAAAACCCTCTCTCTCTCTCTCTCCCCATGTTGCCCTCATCTCCTCTGAACAACCAGTCTCAATTAACAACTCTACCACTAAGACTATTAAAATGCATTATAGAGGCCAGAGGACATTGTTCATTTCTCCAATGTATGTCTTTGTAATGGAGCTATGAAAGGTTTGAATGACCATGGTGGATATATTCAGGGGAGGATTATCCAACGGGCCTGTTGGGCCCAGGGGCCCCTGAGCTAGGGGGGCCCCTGAGCTTGAGCGTCCACGTGACCGCAAAGAGGCTCAAGCTCAGGGGCCCCCCAAAAAAGGGGTAACAGTGAATAACAGTGACACACATGGTTTGCATTATTAAAAGTCCTAAACCATCATGATACGGTACATTACTGCAAGTGTTTAAATCCTCCGTTTGCATTTATTTGGCTTAGTTTTTGTCTGTATATTATTTTTAAGCAAATCCCTGATAACTAGTTCTTAACAGGCCCGAAAAGTAAGATCATACCCCCCATGCCAAAGCGCCATCGCTCGCCCAGCAGTCTGCTGTCACCCAGGCGGATGTGTGCACGCGGCCTCACCCTTTAATAACCCAGCAGTCTGCTGTCACCCAGGCGGATGTGTGCACGCGGCCTCACCCTTTAATAACCCTGTGCGCGTGGCGCGTGCACGTGTTATCATGTACTACAATGAGAGGTCTACGGATGCGATCGGCGGATGCTAACTGAGGCTAAAAATAAGGTAAATAAGTATTTATAAATGTTTTTTTTAATCAAATATCGTGTTTCTCTTGGCTCAGGTGACCTTAATAACTTTTCACGAGATGCACACAGTTTGGCACAGATACGGTTAATGAAGTGGCTCTAGTCTGGATGCTCTGCATGTGATGTGATGCTCACTCAAGAAAGTTTTCCCCAATCAAAACTCTAACGTTGGTGAGCCTGAGAATGTATAGAAGGTGTCCCATGTGCTCTTGCGTAATTGGCGGCTACCGTATTGAATCATGTTAATTCAATGCACCCTGCAAGTGCAAAGAGCACTTAAGGTGCAGGGCAATTTGTACCCTGCCTTTGATTTACATATGTGCTTGTCGCCTGAGAGTTTAATTAAGTATAATTTGTGCCTTGACTTAAGTCTAGTAGTTTGTATACAGTAGTGTGTGTGTGTGTGTGTGTGTGTGTGTGTGTGTGTGTGTGTGTGTGTGTGTGTGTGTGTGCGCGCGTGTGTGTGCGTGCGTGCGTGAGCAAAAAGAGGGCGAGAGAGACACACAGAGTGACAGAGAGGGATTATTCTAATGCATTATTCATGTAGATGTCATTAGATGTCATTGTATGTCTTTGCTGGGATATACTGAACATGACAGCATCAGTTTGAATTGCATATTAATAACTGCAAGGTAATCCAAGGTGTTCGTATACCAAATTCTACCGAACAGTTTCCGTTAACTCACGTTTCTCTGGATGGCTGACACTAGAAGGCTGCAGCAATGTATTATTTCCCAGTGTTTCTCTACGGACTGCTATGCAAATAATGCATTATTGAATCAATTTCTGACATACAGGTCACATAGTATGACCTTTTGAGTATGAACTAAAATGGATGGAGAGCGTCGGGCGAGAGTAGAGATACAGAATGAAACATATTCAGTCGTGGAAGACGACTTTTCAAGACGAAATTCATGGAGCGCTAAAACACTCGGGTATAAAATATGGGGAGACATGCTGGAGGGTGTGGGGTGTCGGGGGTTAACAGGGCTTGGCTGGGACGGAGGGAACAGACATCTCCTGAAGGTTAATAGGGGTGTCAGAACCCAGTCCCTCTCCAGTGGTTCTGTTATGGAGTCTATGACAGCCCGACCCAATGCTGTCTGTCTGTCTGTCTGTCTGTCTGTGACCAAGGACCATGGAAGGATACGGGGATGTGGTATGGGCAATGTCACAAGGGGTTAAAAGACAGAGAGTGGAGGAGGTAGGAGGTAGGAGGACAAGATGAGAAGAGTGCAGATGGCAGTTACACACAAAACCACAGGATAGGAGATGCGAGATAATTCCCCCGCGTGCCTCATGTCTGCCTGACCTTCCAGACACAGAGAGAAGCCATGGAACACCAGGACTTAACCTCTCTCAGCTCCTCTGCTGCACATCAAAGACTAAAGCAGTCTGAGTGGTAGCCTATCCACTCCACTACCAAACACAACACGAGAGAGCAGTCTCATGGAGCCACAGAAGGAACTCTCAAGAGAGCATTTAAACTGCATCGATTGAGCATGTTGTTTCTCACTGAAAATTACCTGTGAGGCAAGAAAAAAAATATTACACTGACAAAATACAAGTCCCAGGAGACAAGAGACAAGCTATTCATACTAAAATGGCTTCTTTTAGCTAGACGAATGTCGTTTCATTTTGAACTTGTGAGTTGTACTTTCAACAGGCCCGTCTAGAGTTTAAATGGACAGGTATCAATCAAAAGGGACAGGAAGAGGAAGGATGGATGGGGAATGTCAGAACAGGTCAGCTCCATATTTAAGCTCCAGATTTAAGGGTTTTTGAGGTCAGATGTAGAGTTGCTGGCCAATATTGATGACATCAGGGATATTAAACTCATATTTGGATCTCCACATATGAGTTTAATATCGATGACATCAGGGATCTCATCCTGATGTCACGAGGCCACACACACACACACACACACACACACACACACACACACACACACACACACACACACACACACACACACACACACACACACACACACACACACACACACACACACACACACACATATAATTAGATATCAAAAAAGAGAAAAACCTTCCAAGGAAGGGACTGCACACTCCAGAGTTTTTGTCTAATGACTGTCTCTATATATACTTGACCCATTCACACTTCTGTATAGCACCTGACGAAGCTCACGGCGAAACGCGTCGTCCGTCTCTGTTCCCTGGAGTGTGCAGTCCCTTCCTTGGAAGGTTTTTCTCTTTTTTGATGTCTATGCCTGCTAACTAGACTTGCACCTCCTACGGGTCTTTTTGGATGTGCAGGAGTCCCTTTTTGTCTCATTATATATATATATATATATATATATATATATATATAATTAATCACATCCCTCCTTTTATATTATGATTAAAACAGGCCTAAATGTTCAGACCTTCTGTAATGAATCCCAATTATAGTGACATTATCTACGAGCAGAAAGGTTCACGCAGTGTTGTGGGCAGTAATAGTCATTTCTTGCTGCTATTAATAATATTAATTGCCATGGAAAAATGCAGACTGAGCTCCAAAGCCTCTCTCTGCCTCTTAATTACAACGTGGTCAGTGAACAGAGGAGGAGAGGAGGGGGGTAGACATCATTAAATATCACGGAGGACTGAGAATGCACTAGTTAAATTAATTAAATGCATATTTTTGTAAAGTTTCAATTAGTACAAGTCCAGTTCACTAGGCTGTAACTTTTCTGGATGGAACTCCTCCCCTGTCACCTTGCAGTGCAAAGTAACAACCGACTGAATATTCACAAAATAATATTGAAACTCAAAACAAATGATCTGGCCTCATTCCCATTGAGTCTTGGGAATAAATTATCCATTGTGAACGACACAGAAGTGACATTTATCAGAAAGCACCTCATATCCTTCTGCACAGGCTGATACATCTCAAACAGCCATTAATCAGAAACATATTATCTGAATTAGCATAGGCCTATACAGTACATTAGCATACCATGTACCACATCGCCATACTGTAAGACAAAGCAGAACACCCTCAAAGAAGTGTGTGTGTGTGTGTGTGTGTGTGTGTGTGTGTGTGTGTGTGTGTGTGTGTGTGCGCGCGTGCGTGCGTGTGTGCGTGCATTGTTCTTTTTGAATAGCATGTTTAGACAGATGCTGGTTTTGAAGGTCAGCTAGTTACTTTGTAGTACTTAATTGTTTTTCAATGTCTTCTTTGCATTCTATTTACTCCCACCATTAAAGTACTATAGAAAAATAACAGTTTAAATTTTATTCTGACTCCTCCACGAAAAGGCCTAGTTGTCCTGACCCCTTATCCACCATTTATACATTATGGATAATTACTGTGGACTTACAGTAAACTGTTATTCGTCTATAGTACTCTTTGTATTGTGCCATTTCATCTGCCCTTTGTAAGTAACTCTGCATAACTGCCTCAATCGTACATTGTAATTGTGGTGGGCCACCATGACACATTGATGCTGTAAGAAGTCCTTTTATTTGTAATCCAAGAAAAATATCTTTCTTGTGACTCAATAACCGGCCCCTCGATTGTCTACTAGACAGGACATACAAGAGAAATACAGAGAGGGGAACGGGTGTATTGATCTCCTCTTCTTCATCCTGATCAATCACTCCTCTGCAATCATCTAGACATACGTAGCTGTGTATCGACCAGGGTGTCTGCCTTTCTTGGCCTCGTGCACTGATAATAGCAATACTATTCTGTTAATGAAAGCTCCATTCAGGTTGTTTCAAACGATGAGACTTGAATATAACGGCTGCAAACTGTTCTGAGTGAGACCTGTCGCTTGATATTGTGTTGCAAACATCACCAATGATTTGCCATAGATGCTTGATAAAAGCATGTAAAACCACAATCAATTTCAATTAAATTAAATTCACAGGTGAAGAATATGGGATTCCATAATTATACAATGTTGCAATGCCTTGTGTCAATTGTGTAATTTACATGCTAACGTGGACCTATTTTGGTGATGCAGCTGTGGTCACCTAGGGTGTCTTCCTTCTCAGGAGAAGCTAGGAGCCGAATTCCGGTGGCTATTGGCATAACAAAAGGGTTTGTTGACCCAAAGGGACAGACTGATTGATCAAAGGCTTTGCTACTAATAATATGCACCACATGTCGACACCCAACACCAATGTCAAATGTTTAAAAGGTGGCCTAGAATACTATCACTGAGTCAGTCGGAGGCGCAAGCCCTGTGGAGAGTCAGACGCGTGAGCCATCTCTGCTGGCTGGCGTGAGTCTATGCTGTTGCTGTGAGCTGTACTTCGTTCGAAATAAACATCATGGAACTTCATCTCGTCTGTGTGCACAATTCTCTCTTGTATGGTATAAAATATATACATCACAGGGCTTTATTGGCATGAGAAAACATACGTTTACATTGCCAATAGTCCTTGGGCCAAAGCAAAAGGCACAATACAACAATACAATCTAAAACAAAATGTATGTATACATTTGAAAGTTAGAATCTTCAATAAATCAATTTCTAGGTACCAAGATCAAGCAGTGCAGATAGTGCAGTTAAAATTATTTTGAAAATGCACGCACGCACACACGCACGCGGTACTACTTAATACAATAATGTAATAGTTTGCATTATGCATGGATGCTTTTCTCCATTGTTGCTTTCCGCACAGCTGATTACTTTTCTATTAGTTTCACTTGATTGATTCTCCTAACTCTGTGTCTAAACAGGGTGATATGAACTTCACATTCTGTAAGCTGTGGCGGGAAATCATTAAATTCCAATCATTTTCACAGTCACAGTGGATGCCCTCTACAGGAGGTTGACTGAAAGAAATGTTTCTGTACCTACAGAGTGCGGGAACATTTTTACTCAACAATGAACTAAAGAGGTTGAATCGAGGTATGTCACCTAGAGACGTCTAACCAGAGAGAGAGAGAGAGAGAGAGAGAGAGAGAGAGAGATAATTGGTATTCAAATCAGACAGCGCTGCGTCATTGTATTTTTTGCGAACGCAGTGAGCACTAACTATGAGACCTAGCAGAACATGTCTGTCTGTCTGTTTGTCTGTCTGTCTGTCACTTTGTAACACCACCTGCCCGCCACCAGAGGGCGCAGCTGTATCACACACAAAAAAAACACACACACACACACACACACACACACACACACAGTCACATACACACACTAAAAACTTAACTTAAAAAAAAATCTTAAAAAACCCCAAATATGTATGAGCTGCGTTCGCTTCCCGCGTTTGCGCGTCTTACTTGTGTTTAATTGATTTAACCCCTTTTGACCTGGGAACGATTCTGCAAATGTCTTCTAAATCCTGACTGTAAAAAAAAAAGCTATGTTTTTCTATGTCAGTCATTCTCAAACACTTTCATGTCCCTTTAGAAGATTCTTCAAAAATAGCAGACCTACAAGCTCGTAGCGTGCCACTCGGTGGCACACACAGACTATCCTGTGCGATCAAAAAATAGAAAAACAAGTTTCCCTATAGTGATGAGTAGCCTACCCGGGAGTGAGAAAGCTCTACCAGGTGAACTGCTGTGTAATTATGCTCCCCCATTTGGATGCTGTCAATGCATTACAATCAGACTATTGATTGGTCTAAGTAGGTGAGATGCTAACCTATACCGAAGAGCTCAGTATACTAGGTGTTTTGTTTGTCGTTATTCTGTGGGTTGATGATGGCTACATTCTGTGGCCGATAAAGTATAGGTTTTGACCGTCATGGAGGCGTGCTGTCTCAAGTGAACTTGAGCCACGAGAGGCCCCACCGAGTTGCTGTGAGCCGACTCAGTGCCGTCTGAGTTGCGAACTGATGGGCACATAATAGTAAATCATGTTTTGGGGTGACAGCTAGTGTTTGCCCCAACTGCTACTGGCCAGAAAGCCATCATCAACCCACATAAAAACGACAAAACACCTAACGGTAGATCAATAGTTTGATTAAAACGTGATAATGTCCCATCCAGATTCGAAGCCGCTGAATTATGAGTCAACACCAGTGGGGACAATAAAGCTTATTACTGACTCTGCGCGTGTGCGTGTGTGTGTGTGTGCGTTCCTATGTGTGCGTGTCGTTGTTGGCAGCCTTTCAGACAGCTGATGAAGGTGGTGACAAAAGGGGCACGCACTGCAGAAAAATGAAACAATACAAACAGTCAGAGCCTCAGAGGAGGACATGAGGGGTGAAAGTGACAGCAGATAATATGTCAACCAGCCATGTGGGAATGTGTGTGTGTGTGTGTGTGTGTGTGTGTGTGTGTGTGTGTGTGTGTGTGTGTGTGTGTGTGAGTGTGAGTGTGTTTTCACGCTCATGTGAACACATGCGTGGTTGCCAGTGCATGTGTACTTTAAGTGCCTCCATCAAGGTTCAGAGTCATGGTGCAGCCACTGTAACCTGGCAGACTACATTAGGCCCAATCCTGTGCTCGTCTAACCTTCAAATGACATCAGGCGCCCCATCGACATGCGACGGGCCACCGCCACAGAGCCCATGAGATTTATTCAATCCTGTCCACAGAGCTCAGATCACGGGATACTAAATCACTCCGAGAGAAGCCATGGAACGAAGACCGTGTGAGAGAGAGCATCTGTGTTTGTCCAATGAGGAGTGCGTTTGTGTCTGTGTGTGTGAACAGGCGTGCTGTGTTCTACACTATGCGTTTTGACAGTCACATGCATTATTTTGTGCACTCATCTAAGAGTTTCTGGCACACATAATTTGGAGCGCAATTTGGGATGTCTCACAGGCTGTGAAGCCACATGGCTCATATCTCCCGGAATGTCTAGCGGCTCACACCGCGTCATTAATGTCTCTCGAGATCTACAAGCTGCTATTTTTGAAAAATCGTGAAAATGTGTCCAAAACTTTGAATAGGCTATAATTATATTCTTTCACAGCTAAGGTTTTTTAACTAAAATATTAGCTTCTGGGGGTCCCTGGAACAACAGATTTTCAGACGGGGGTCCACGGCCAAATACTATAATTGTGTGGGTCGTCCTTGACATAAAAAGGTTTGAGCACCGGTGCACCACTGTTTTTTTAGAAAACTGTCAGGATTTGGAAGACATTTTGTAGAATCAGGTGTTAAAGGGTTAAGACCTGAGTTAATGGGTTATTCTACATGGGTTAATGGGTTATTCTACATTCTGCAGTACAGCTGTGGAAGCTGCATGTCAGTTACTGACACATCTGTCATCTGTGGCATGAAAAAAAGACTTCCCTGTACCTCCACAGAGCAGGCCTAGTTAGCTTTTTACCCCCTCACACTGAATAAAGTGGTCAGATTTCCATTAGAGCTCTCAATTAAAGTCCAGGATTGTCTGGTATTATAATAAAGTGGTATCACGTGGACTTAACAGGAACATGAAAAGGTCCTAAGAGCCTTTTTATGTGCCAAAGTAGAAAAAATGCCTTTCTGGGCACAGGTCTCCACCAGGAGGATAGGAGTGTGTGTGTGTGTGTGTGTGTGATGTTTGGCAAAATGTTTAGGAGCAATATAAACGTGTGTGTGTGTGTGTGTGTGCGGCTGCGCGCGCGAGCGTGCGTGTGTGTCGCAGCTTGGCCTGTTGTAGCGCCACCATGAGGCTGATTTGAAAACGGTCAAGTGGCATTTTTTTCCAAAGCCTAGTGGGAATATGCATGCACAGTTTCACCACAATCGGATGCTGCGTTGAGTAGTTGTGGGATTTGTACAAAACGGGTAAAAAGCGGGCAACTCCTGAAAAGTTTAGAAGCCAATCGTAGCCAATGAGGGTGGATTATGAGAAATCAAACAAACCCGTTTGGATCACATGACTATGGAGAGCATGTGTACCGATTTGCGTGAAATTTGGATAAAGTAATATTAGAAAATGTGTTTTACATATGTCGGCCTACTGGTGGCGCTATAAAGAGCAGATGTGAAAAATTCAAGGTAAAGGTTTTTCCTTGCACAATTTCACGGAAATCACACAATGTGTTCATGATTTGCAGCATTCTGTTTGAAACCGAGCATTCCTGCAAACTTTGGAAGCCAATCTTAGCCAATTAGGATGGAGTCTGAAAAATCTGAAAGACCCGTTTCGTTGAATGGCTCTAGAGAGACTGTGTACCAATTTGCGTGATGTTTGGACAAAATCTGTAGGTGTACGGTCCAAAAAGTTGTTTTGCACAAAGCAGCCACCTGGTGGCGCTATAACAGGCCGTTCTGGAACTTTTGGGGCAGAGGTTCATCGTTGGCATCCAGGGAGTGTTTGTGCAAAATTTGGCATCGACCGGGTTAACGGTGCCGGAGATTAGCTGTTCACAGACGGCCTGGTGGAGACAATAATGAAAAGACATTCTACCACCCGTGTCTAATATTCTAATATTCTAGCATGGCACATTAACTTTGTTTACTGGTTATTCATCAGCGTGCATTATCACTGGCCCGTGCTCGGAAAGTCAGCAAGTTAATGTAGCAAGAAGTACGTACTGTATGTGATATCTCTGACAGCTGAGATAGGATTGTGCCATCCGAGTCCTATGTCTGAACATGAAGGGATTAACAAAGAATACAGTGCTCAGGTGCTTTTTGCATGTATTTAAATGAGGTAAATTAGATAATATGCATGCATACGGCTGGAAAGAAATCTGTTCCTTTCTATGCAAATAGGACTCACTGCAAAAAAAAACAAATTCACACACAGCAGCGCTAATCAGTTAGACTTAAACGTATTATAGCTTCTTCAGAGAGTGGGTGGTTGGTGGACAAATGGTGGTACAGATCAAGTGCATTCATAAGGGGTGCCATATATAAGACCTTTCAGTGATTTAAAAATGTCATTAGAGGATATACGACTTAAACAGGGATTTGTACATTTAGTAAAGTAAAGTGTGCCCAGGTAAGCCAGCAAAACTGGTAGAAAGGGTCTTTAACAACGGTATTCATGAGTATTAGTCCAATTTCCAGAAGCAAGCCATGGGCCATGTCAAATATTATTTTCAGAGAGCATAATATTTTAGATGGTTGAGCCATCGGCTCTAATCAAATTAAGGGTTTACATAATAGGCTTTTGCTCAGCCTATATGCTGCACTGACCTCCACAAACTCCTGGCTGACAGTCAAAGGTGATATCGTTAGTGTAATATCGTTTGTGAATCAGATCTTAAGAGAGGGCAGTGGTTGCAAATGATGCGAGTTCATATTTTACACATTCAGGACTTTGCAGTGCCAGTCAGCAGCTGCACTACAAGCAAATCATTTTTCTTCAATTGTGTAACATTGCTCCCATGGGCAAGATAACAGCACAGCAACGAACCATGATAGACTCCAAGAGTCTCCATCTCATTACCATAACCTTTCAGTAGGTATCTGTCATTGCCACCCTTTTTCCTGCCTTCATCACTCACAGAAACTCACAAAAAACAGCAACAATGAACAACAACAGCGCTGAGCAGAGCAGATGGAAGAAAGCAGGAATTCACCCAATTCGTCAGCCTTCTGATTGGTCCCTGACTGACTAACCAGCAGGCTCTTTCTGCCTTGTTTATGTTGAATTTGCTAAAACATCTTTTTTGGAAAAAACTAAAAACTTTTTAGTTTAAAATAAGAATTGAGTGCACAGAATATCAATATGAAGCAACTGAAAAACATGTTATTTCAATGGTAGTGGATGGAGAGAGAGGATCTTTAGAGGAACATCTCAAGATGATTCAGGGGAAACTACAGATTAGGCCTGGCAGTGGCCTGGCATGTCGTTAGTCACTGGGGTGTCACCATTACAGATGAATGGAGTGAGAGAAGAGGAGAGGAATAAATGGAAGGGAAAGCAGTGAAAGGAGGAGGGGTGAAGAGGGCAAGATTAGGAGAAAGAGTGGGGCGAAGAAAGGGAGAGTGCAAGGTGAGTGAAGGTGGAGATAAGAGGAGAGACGGTGTGGAAAGTGATTTAGGTAATGGATAAGAGATGGGACCAGAAATGGATTAGAGTGGCAGGTCATATTGACAGCAAAGTTATTTGTGAAATTCCCTTCAGGAGTATTTTCAAGGATAGCTGTATTTTGAGGTTGTTGTTTTTTAATCATCGCCAGCGGCTAGCAAAGACAATCTACCTCTGACAACTTCAGTTCTATATCCATCATCCTACCAGATGGAACGGTTCTATATGGATCTGGATAATACTGAGATATAGAGCAGTGGTGCCCAAACTGGCTTTGGCTGTGCAGCCCCAGTTAACTCCCGACCTAGCCAACGTACCCCCCCCCCCCTCCCCCCTTTATTGTTAATACCATTAACAATAAAGAGAATGTAATGATTGTTTTTAGTTCCATGTTTGTTTTAAAAATGCCATCGACAATGAAGGGAAAATGTATGTCATCTTGTCCCTAACACAAACATTAAATGCCATTAACAATAAAGTTTGTTTTGTCACCGTTTGTTTTATGTCATCATTACATCACCTAATCATAGCAACATGAGTTAGACTTTAATATATTAGCGCCCCTTACTTTACACAGGTGTGATTTTTATATATATATATATATATATTGAGAGGAGAAAAATATTGTTTCAACAGGGATACTTTTGAATCAATATCTCAGGGATACTGAGCATTTAAACCACACCAGGACAGATCATCAATCAGGTACATATCACCTCTACAGTGCGAATAGAGTGAAAATAACCTCATTAATTTCCATCAGGGAGCTGCCAGGGGGAAATTGAAGGGTTTTACCGTATAACTCTCTTGGATCAGCCCTAATTATAACCAAAGAAGATCCTTATTCTTAGATACCAGGTCATACCAGGTTTCTGTACTATATGGTTCATCTTTTCCCCTCCTGCCGTGTTCCCAATGTCATCCTTCTGACAATCCTTTTGTTGCTGTATTTTTATTTCCTTCAAGCTGAGCTGTATATGCAGCACACCTCCGACTGCTGACATTTTAAGGAGTCTGTCTCTGTCTGTCTGTCTCTCCACCCCCCCCCCCCCCATCTCTCTTTCTGAACCTCCAGGTCTTTACTCCCAATATCCAGTGTTTTGTGAGGTGAAGATAGTAGTGTACAGACAATTTCCCAGCTCTGACGCCTGCACAGAAAGACATTCAAGATGGATCGAGTCAAGGGGAAGACAGAAGGGAGCGAGGGAGAGGAGGAGGTGAAGAAAAGGAAAGATGGGGACAACTGTAACTATCCCCATTGAACAGAGGGAGATCAAAATGACATCTTGATAAGACCAGGCGCGTTCTTATCCAACGATGACTCTCAATAGATCAATTTACCTTACCTTACCTAGTATGCTGCTCTAAGCCATAGCTCTAAAGTCATACTGAGAATCCATTCGAAGGACATGTTTTTCCCAGTTTCATTTAATTAACATTCTTATCAAATAAAATGTACAGCTCTGTATGCTGCTGTCAAATCTTGGAGCAATACACATTAACAACGAATTTACTTAAAATAATCTAAACGTTTTAAAAACAGTTTCATTTTTCTACCTAACCCTATAAGGGCCGATTCATACTCCTATTTTAGAGCCGAATAAAAGTCGGTTCGGCGCTGTAGAGCCTACAATATGACGTCATTCGAGGTTCGGGGGGGCGGGTACCGTACTAAAGTCGTCTCTTCGGTGCTACTGAAAGTTTCTGACGAGCCTACAGCTCCTAAACAGTGGTAAAATAGGAGTGCCCAGCTGATATCTCCCAGTGGATGTCTTGCCACCTTCCTAAGATCAACATAGACAGAACTGCTTCTCTTCTTTCCAATTTCATCAACAACAACACCACAGTATAATTACAGTCACAGTGATGAATCATGGAAACGATGATTTAATGCCCTTATTTATATAATTGCATTTAATGTTTGTCAGACATGAGTTCAATTAATTAGCTTTTTTAAATTCAGACAATTTTTCTATTTTAAACACTGAGCCCAAGGCCAAAAGCACTTCATAACTTCACCTCTCATAATTTGCTGGATGGATTATGGCCATGTACGCCTTGTACGGGATATTGCATTAGTCATGGACTGTGTACATTATTCACTGTGTGTGAGGGATGAACCATACAAAATATCTTCCGGCCAAAACAAACATAATTGAGGACCAAAATGTAATGAAAAGGCAATTATCTTCCCCTACTGTTACTTTCAGTGTAGATCCGCAGGCATTTTCACAAGCGTGCTCTATTTATGGTATGGTTGTAGGCCAAGCTGAACAGTATGTCTTTCACCTCAAAAGTACTGTATAGTCTCGACCAACCAATCATAGCCATTACTAAATAATAAATACCTGCATTGCTAAGAAGAATATCCATCCATCCATCCATTTTCAACCGCTTATCCGGAGTCAGGTCGCAGGGCAGTTCCAGCAGAGAGCTGCAGACTTCTCTCCAGAGCAACATTAGCCACTTCCTCCTGGGGCATCCCAAGGCATTCCCAGGCCAGCATGGCGATGTGATACCCCATGTGGTCCTTGGTCTGCAACAGGGTCTCTTCTCAGTGTAGGCCAGTCAATCTAAGATTTGACCCAAAAAGACATTGCAATAGTAATCGTTAAAGGTTTTTTATGATCCTTAGGGTCATCCAAATAACATAAAAAAATGATTATCTATCTCTCTATAAATGCATCAAGTCTCTGTATGTATGTATGTCTGTCCGTGTGTAATCCCTATGCGTGTGTAGACCCACGGTTGTCCAGAACCGCCCCAAAAAGGCCTCTGCCCGGGCTAGGGCAGAGGGAGATGCTCGGGAAGCATCCATACTAGATGCCTGAACCACCTAAGCTGGCTCCTTTCCAAGTCAAGGAGCTATGTGACTCTACTGCGAGTCTGAACGTCTCACTGTATCTCTAAGGGAGATGCCAGCCACCCGTCGGAGAAAACTCTTTTTGGCCGCTTGTATCCGTGACCGACCTTATTCTTTCTGTCATGAGCCACACTTCATGACCTTAGGTGAGAGTAGGAACGAAGATTTCTCGGTAGACCGAGAGCTTTGCCTTCTGGCTCAGCTCTCTTTGCGTCACAACAGTGCGGTACATCGACTGCAATACCGCTCCTGCTTCTTGTTATTACAAAATATATTGCACAACAAATAATTATTTGCAGCCTAAAGGATATTGCATATACTGTATAGCCAGAGCACATACAATCACAATGAAGTTGAGAGCTTATTTCCATTGTGGTCAATTGTGTCATTGAGTGTAAGAGTGTGTAAACTGGGTGCCACATGTTTGGGGGGAATTACAATATAACTTAATCAACACATACCCAGCAGTAATTTACCAGGTGCTCAGGCCTGATTAATTAGCCATAGAGCAGTTTGGTCTCATTTGCAAGTTGCATTACTGTGAAATACACCTGTTTCCAATAGAATATTCATCTTTAGAGATATGCTGTGCAAGTAACATGGGAAGTTGGGAAAAAAGAGAGTACAATATATAATATAAAAAAATCAATATATCGGACGAGGAAATGTATAGGAAAAGAAAACTTCTGGAGGACTGATATTGACTGAGCCTCCGCATTCCATCTTCATAGCAATAATAATACAATATATGCACATGGTTTACTGAATTATTAAGCTAAGATATATGCAGTGGGCCTATAGATTATTGGCCTGGGCCCCGGTAGGAGCAACATTGTGAGAGCCAATTTTTAGTGAATTAGTAGATTGGGCTCTGGTCAGACTGGGGTTCAGTTCTCTCCTTTCATTGTTGTTCAATGACTCTGTGTTATGTTTAAAACAATGATGACTCAATGAGTCCTTGTTGTTAGAAACATCTGGTCTGTGATGACTCTGATTCACAGACTGTGAAGATGCCATCAGCCATCAGAGACGATATGTTTCTAAGTAACATAACAGAGACTCATTGAAAAACAATGGCTGGGTTTCGCAAACGCTTATGGTGTAAAACTTGTAGTGCTGCACATGCTCAGATGCCCTCTATGCCGCACACAGAAGCCTGTGAACATAGACATTCCGTGCATAGATGTACCACGCAAAAAGTCATACACCAATGACAGTGCTGGTGAAACAAAATATAAAGTGAATGAGGCGGCAGGTCTATACAATACACAGTGCACAGACCTACAGTACACAGTTAAAAATAGTTTTGTTACACGATCCAGCTGCAAACATGCATTTGCAACTGGATCGTGTGACTTGGCTTTTTTCTCCAATGCATGGCATGTCATTGCTTACGTGTCTCTGTAATGGACATGCAGGACACGGTAGCCTATTAATAAAATACCTTGGACTGTAAGAAGAACCTGTCACTCCAATTCCTGATGGAGTGACAGGTTTTTACTGTCGGCATTTCCTTACCGTTTGCAGTTTGCTATAATGCCTATTCAGACTCCAGTTTTAGGTGATAAGGTGACCACCGAAAACTACAACATATGACATCACGACACGGTGGCAAGCGCTTCACCGCTCACCCAAACACATCTCTCTGTTTTTGCTAATCACCTAACGGTGGTCACCTTATCACCTACAGTAATACTGGAGTATGAATAGGCCTTTAGGGGCACTTGGCAATAACACAACGCCTGCGTTCTCGCTTGGATCATATTGGAGTCACATTGTGGTTCTCATGTTAAATAACAGACAATCGCTCCGTGAGTAAATGCCAGGTGATCTACGCCTGCTTCAGCTGTGTTAAATGATTGTCCTGTGTGTTGCGTAACAAAAGTTTTCCCGACATCTCGCATGATGTCATTGAAAAATGAATGACTAGGCAAGTCAGTCGTTTCCTGTGTGAAAGGCCCATTACATGGTGATTGGGTATTATAAACCCGGTATTCCTGGTCCTTGAATGGTGTCATGGTTGTTGTGTACAGGAGGTATGAGCATACTGTACCCCTAAGGTATATACAGGGGGATTGTTCCTTTAACCGTGTTGGCGGGCTGAGGACGGACGAGGAGTATTATGGGATATCTTGCGTTTACTTTCTGTTCTGGTGTGCAGGGAAGCGGTCGCGCTATTGAGAGGAAGAGATATATTACTTTGTTTGTTTACTACGGAGATTCGATACAGAGTTAGAGCCCTGGCTGATCACGTTTGTCCTTTTGAATTATTATTTTGTCTATTAAATCACCAGTTCTGCACTCCTTTTTCTTTACAGCATAGAAAGAAAGCATATGGATTATTCCGGAGAGGAGAGACACGGTGGTTATAATACCTGCAAGGATGTGAGGCTGTGAGCCCAAGGGAGAGAGTGTATCTTAGGGGGAGAGCAGAAACTAAAAGGACTTTGAAGGAAAATATTGTAAATTGAGCAGGTTGTACACTAGTGCAAATCTACAATGGGACAACAATGCTCTGCAATGAAATAAAAGAGTAAACTTGGCTTCCTCCTGACTGTCTATCCTTGCCTTTACCGTGGCTCTGTGCACGTTTAATTTCAGCTCCCTGACAGCAGCACCAAATCACTGCAGCCTGTATGAAAATGCCTTAATTGCACCTCTGAATTGTGGATCAGCATGAATACTCACTGTGTGTGTGTGTGTGTGTGTGTGTGTGTGTGTGTGTGTGTGGCTGTGTGCGCGTGCGTGCGAGAAAATACATGCTTATATGGTATATATACAGTAGCTATCATGTCTTTTCATGTTGCCTGCAGATGCAGCACGGTATGTGAACAGTTGGCAGTATTTGAATACGATTGGTGTGAACATTCAATCTGTTACAGTATGCATGCATCTACTGTAGATTTGATATATTCGTGCTGTGCCACATACTCACAGTCGGCCTGTGCACAGATGAGGCAGGCGGTGGTGCTGTTGAAGAAGGTGAGAAGGCCGGCCACAGCCAGGCTGATGTCGCTGTTGGTGGGCCTCATGTCCAGGGTGGTGAAGCGGGGGAACTGTTTACAAATAGTACAAAAAAAATAAGTTCACAAATAATTATCGCACAAATAATTGCGATTAACAATTTAGTTAATTCATGTTTGCCTTTTAGGCATCGTAATCAAAAACTGCACAGAGCATAATATAAGTAGATGACAAATCATTGAATATACAAAGAAATTACTGACACGATTGCATCATTTTATACTTTTTCCACATGGAAACAATTATGGTTATTATGCCAAATAATTGGGATTATCTCAAATAATTGGGATTAGACGATAATGTAATAATTGTGACCGACCTACAACACACAAAGAATGTAGTGAAGCAAGTTGTTGTCACCTTGCATTTGAATTTTCATGCTATACTTTATTGGAGACATTTGTAAGATGTATATGTTTGTATAAAAGATAAAAGTGAACAATATAGATCACAAGTCTGGGTGAAGCACAGAATAAAAACAACGACACTATGATTCCATGAAAAGGTCCCAATTTACTACCCGTCCGATAAATAACCGTGTAGTGTGTTCAAATTCGATCATTTTGATATCTGGATCGCTACTGTATGGATGCAAGGGATGAACACGCACATACACACGCACACACACACACACACACACAGACACACACGACTGCATGATGTACCTAAGTGGAGTGTCTGGATCTACCTGGTAGTACTACCACAGGCACGCACACACACTGGACTGCATGATACCTGAGTGGAGTGTCTAAATCCACACACACACACACACACACACACGAACAACTCTCCAGTCTTCTTTCAATAACCAGGGCGGCTGTGCAGCTTCTGTATACATTATGGATCGGTTGTGTGTTTTCGTTCCACCTCTGTGAACAAGGCTTCGTTCTTAGAAATAATATGTCCAGCATGAATCATCTTTTAGAAAACATTTATTTACAACCACTGCTGAGGAACAGAAATCTGTCAACACACACACACACACACACACACACACACACACACACTCACAGATTCAAGTCAATAACAATAGGTGTAAAAAAAAAAACAGTTTGGGTTATTGATTGTTGGAAAATTGGATTGCATGAAAAATACATGAATATGATCTCTTCAGGCATTCTACCTCAATAGGTAGGAAAAAGATGGGTCATAAGGACTACGTCAAACATACCCAGCTAAGCCTTCAAGTAAGGATCAATAAACACAGCTTAGCCTGGCATCCCAACCGTGTATGGATTTGATCCAAGAGCATTCTTTACCAAGAATGATTGTTGCTTTTCCCGCTTGTGGTTTGCAGTGTATTTAAAAATGTATAAATCCATACTTTCCTATATCTGATGATTTGATCATTCCATACAAAGTATAAATTAGCTGCTGTTCAGTTGTCTCCTGGTCACTTCATTCTTTCCCATCCATCCATGTATTCATCAATCCATCCATCCATTCATCCCATCTTCTCAAATGTATGTTGATTCTCTTGACATAAATAAAGATCAATTGCTTGTTGCTTGAGTTCAGAGAGAGAGAGAGAGAGAGAGAGAGAGAGAGGTGGGGGAGGGGTGAAACAGAGAGAAGATGACGTAGTAACAGTGGCGGGGAGACCAAATGGGAGATAACATAAAACAAACAACATTATTACACTTCATTAGACCTCATTAAATTAAACCAATTAAATGAATCGATGAAATGGTAACTCAATGGGATTCCTCTCTGTTGTCAGAGACATGATTGAGAATCAATAACATTATCCAGTTTCTTGACAGCGTCTGCATATGACATTCTCCCCCTGCTCCCTTATCTGATTCACCTTCACTTCTCTGACTCTTCTTGGGCACTTTGCAGACCCAACACGATGTAGACACTAAATGTTTTCTTTGCTCTTTTCCTTTTGAACACTGCCTCTCTTCACACTCTGCTGTCCCACAACTCCCACATCTTGGCTTTGCTCTGCATACAGCAGCAAGCGTGTCCATATTCCTGGCAACAGCAGCGACTGAGCGGTGCTACCTCAAACGGCCTGTCTCTATAACACACATAGTCGTGGTACAGTATAGTATAGTCGCTCCGGTATTTCCAAAGTTATTGACATTATTTCCTCCTTAATTCCATCTCTCCATCGCATCATCCTCCTGGCCTCACACACTACATCAATGTCCTCAAATGCTCTATCATAAACTGACAGCGGCACGCCACTGATCACTCCTCTCTTTCTTGTGTTTGTTCCTAGTTGGAAGCGCTTCACTGTGCATGTTCCCCCATTCAGTATCTGTTCACTTCCTACTAGCTAGGCTGAAGTTGTAATGCCGGTAATCAGCATGTTGCCAGACTTTGCAAAAGATACAAGAGGCCAGGGCTATGAAAAATGGAGAAATGCCCCCCAAAAAAAGCAACTAGGGCAGGCCAACAAGTTTTGAAAATAGTAGATCTACAAGCTCACAACAGAATCTTTTGGGAATATTTTGTAATCATTTTAGGGTCCCTGGTACAAAATATTTTCAGATGGGGCTCTGCACACATGAAAAAACTGTGGGAACTGGTTTAAACAACATTAAGAAGGAAGACCAAATGAGCAACTACACTATAAAAACAACCCCAAAGTCGCTTATTATAAGCAGACATGGCAACACTGTATTCACCATTACAGCTAGATGTGTCAACCTCTTTTGGCTCATGGAACTTTGCAGCAACGTTTTAAGATGAAAACCGGAGAAGAATCTTTCAGTAGCAGATACATGAAGCGCAAACAAACTTCAGCAGACATCTCAACCTCGATCTTTGAACAGCCCCCTACACGCAATGCTATCAGAAATCTGGGCAACATCGTTGACAGAGCTGAATGTTTTTCAAAGTGTGTAGATGTATAGGCTGTGTGTGAGTGCGCGTGCGTGTGTGCGCGTGCGTGCGTGCGTCACGTTGCACTGAGGCTTACACGCACACAGAAAGCAGGGAGAAGAGGTGGCAGTAAAAAACACCTCAACCTTTTACATTTTATGTTTTAATATTTTAATAGGCACTAACTGAACACTTTCCTGAATTACCTGCCAATTACACTGAAAGTGAACTTTGATCAATTTAGCTGAAATATTAAAACTACAAGCAAACTGAACTCACTTTACAAAATCATTGGCAGGTTTTCAAACACTCAGCCATGGGTTATTATTTTTTTTCTTATGCAAGCCAGCTCCTGCTCCCCTCCCTCGTAACCTTACAATAACCATATTCAACAGTGACGGTATAACTATGAAAAGTATCCAATGTCCTCATTTGACTCAACATAACCGAGAAAAGCTCCACTCTGAGTGAAAGTGAAAGCTTATTTCCCATTTGTGGTGCTCAGTAAAACCCTGCGTTGTCTCTGCCATGGAGCAGACAACTGTCCAACTGTCCATGATGTGTCCTCTGTAAACCTTACAGGAGCCCACATGGGGTCAGGTTCTTGTTGAGGAGGAGTAGAGGAGTTGGGTGAGCAGGTCTAACGCCATAAGGTAATCTGAGCTGTAATGAACGGCTGCATCCGTCAGCCTGGCCTTGGAGGACCAACTGAACACAACTCTGTTTAATAAACTGTCACAGGAGTTTCAGAGGGGGCTGGAGTGTGGCAGGTCTTTAGTCTGACAGAAGACAACATTAGCCATGTGGCGTCTGCATTGTTTGAAGTGACCCACTCCACATCAGCACGCACACGCACGCACGCACAGGATCTAGTGCCCTAGCTTGGACCGTTGGCTGTACCCAGATGAACAGCATCAACAACACATTCAGTGAATTGAATTATAATATGAAGGTTAATTGAAGCCAGAAGGAAAACCATTCGTTTACCATCACAGTGTGGATGTTGCTAATCAGTTAAAAGGTAATCGCTTATAGAAAACTGGCCAATGATAGTCTAGACAGATTGTACAAAAGCCTGACCGTAGCCAAACCCGTCCAAAGCCAGATACATCAACGTTGCCCACTGAGCATCAGAGAACAGATGCTGTATGAGACACAGTCCATCAGTCAGCGAGGGTAATGCCAGGATTGGCGTTGCAGCACCGAGTCGACTGGGATGGGTGGTGCAGGTGGAAGAAGGTGAAGGGGAGGGGACAGGTGGTGCTCTATTATGTCTACCTCAGGGATGGGAGACCAGCTGTCGGCATTCAGCTAAATAGGAAGAAATTCAAGGAATTCAAGGAAACAATAGGAGAGACTCAGGGACAGGTTTTAACAGTCTCTGTCCCATCACTACCAGACCAAACCACCACCACAATCTTCCGCCGTAGTCTGAAAACATACCTCTTCAGACTCCATTATGGCGCGTAGCACTTGCCCTATCCCCGACGACCTTACAGGCATATACAAAGGCTCACTTTATGTAGACTTACAGACTTATAGCATAGCATGTAGACAGCACTAGAATAGCACTTTATGTAGACATAGCACTTTATATTGTGGTACCAGTCGCCACAATATATTATAGTTTCATTATATACTGTAGATATTCCACTGTTACGTTCTTAGCTTACGCATGTTTCATGATAACTACTTTTTATGTATGTGATGTACCGGTATGTATGTATGTAAGTCGCTCTGGATTAAGAGCATCTGCTAAATGCCTAAATTGTAACTGTAAATTGTAAACCTGCATGTCTATTGGCAGTGTGAACTAGACTTCTAACTGGTTATCTAGGATCATGCCATAGAGTGGTCACAAGAAGAAGATGTGCGGACGAATGGACAAATTCCACGTGTTACCACCAGATACTGATAATAAGCCACTCCCGACCTACTTCTCCTTTCACAGCAACAAGTTTCTATTCAACTCCTTGTGAAATTGCTTGGCTATCGATTTTTTAACGATGGGGGATCTGGCATTCCAATAATCGGACTATACCCAACTATACTACGGCATCAGGTCTCTGCAGTCTTTACAGGTGATAAAGATCAAGTGGGAAGTGGCGTAGCCTAGAAACCAGACGGAGGCGCTCGTTCACCGTTCTTTTCTATCCGGATTTCCATACCGATTAGGCAGGCGAGTGAGGAAGTGACTGTCTCGCGCCTTCCACGGTCCTTTAGATTGGAAGACACTGGTCCCTCTCCGCACCACAGAGCAATCAGTATAGCGGCTCCCATGGGTGCCCATCCTGCATGATTTCCTGACTGAGAAGCGAGAAGTGAGGGGAAACTAGAAAAAGTGCCACTCAGGGCATAGGGCTCCACCAGGGCAGGGCAGGTTGTGGCCTCCTGGTGGTGCACTGGTGCTATAATAGACCAATGTGAAAAGTGTTCCATTTGTTCTTATGCCTTTGTTCTTATGCCATTTTTGCTAAAGTCCACCTGTTGGTGGCGCTATAACAGACCAATGTGAAAAGGGTGGGATATATTCCTCAGCCTAGTAGGAAAGTGCGTGAAAGATTTCACGTAAATTGCACGCTGCGTTCATGATTTGAGGCTTTTTGTTCAAAACGGGCCAATCCTGCAAACTTTGAAAGCCAATGTTAGCCAATTAGGATGGAATATGAAATATCGGACAGATCCATGTTGAGCACATGACTATAGAGATACTGTGTAACGATTTGCGGGATTTTGGACAACATCTGGAGGAGTAATAAAAATGTGTTGTGGGCCTCCTGGTGGCGCTATAACAGGCCACACACCCGTGTGAAGTAAGGGGCGCTAATATATTAAAGTCTAGCTTGATTATAGGTGATGTAATGGTGATGTAAAACAAACAGTGCAAACACAAACATTAAACGCCATTAACAATAAAGAGACAATATGATGTAATGAGTTACATTATGACATAAATTGTCAATGGCGTTTACAAAACAAACATTGAACTAAAGACAAACATGATTAAACCTGTGTATAGGAGGGGCTGGCGCCCCTCAAAAATCAGAACGGAGCAAAATCAGTCTGGATTCCAGGCTAGGAAGTGCATGGGTCCCTTGGTGCTTTTTAGTTCAGACCACCAGATCCCCATCTCATTGATCAACCAGCTCAGAAACAGACAGAAAGAAGATAAACACTCCTTCCCTCCAGAGAAGCCTGTCCTTCGCTCTATTACATTGCTTCAGAACCACAAGTTCACAACATGTCTTCTTAAGTAGCCTATCAGAGAGGAAGGAATGTCTTTAAGCCTACAGGCCCTGTGGGTGAATTAAAGTAAGTGTTAAGACTGATCTGATATCAGTAGCTGTCTCAAAACAACCTACCTGAATAATGCAAAACAAAGCCACGTTACTAGATCTCGTTACTAGGTTTTGTATACTTTGAAACAGTGTACAAAACCTTCTTGGTTTTTGTGAAGGTGTGGTTCTTAACACAATCCCTACTTTTGGCGGAATCCTCCGCCATAAGGAGTAATAACCGTAATAACTGTAATAACCTTCCGCTTGTGTCGGAATGCTCCGTCAGATAAGCTTTATTATGGATATCAATCCGCATCGCTGAGAACAATTTTTTCATTATTATTTTGGGTCGGCCTTTCCTTCTTTAGCGATCCTAGACCGGATCGTGCATGCGCGCTGCCGTCCACCTCCCATTATACAGGCAGACTAAAAGCTGAATAACTCCTAATCTACGGATATCTCCATGGTTTAGTCAATTAGCGCGATGTTCGGAGGTCTTTGCTGATAATCCGGTGGTCTAGATGGAAACATTGGTGCTTTCTAGAGCAAGGATGGCTATATTTTAGCTCGCTAGCATTGACGCTATTTATTTAGCACAAGATGGACGCCCACAACATCCGTTTCTGTGCTGCGTGCGTAACCTCTAAATCGTCCCCACAGACCGTGGCAGTCAGAAGTTGGATTTGTGTCCAGCAGGTGGCAGCCAAACGGTTAATAGAGCAAATATAATTATATATGTTTGGGTACTTGATTTGTACTGAACAATCATAGCATAGAAACCAGTGAAAAACATCTCACTTTTCTACAGAGCGGCATTAACACAGATCACAACACATGAAAAGACTTGGATGTTCTTGGCAAGGAGAATAAGCAATAAGGAATAAGGAGTGAAAACCACAGAGCATAGCATTTCGTTTCTGTTTCTGTGATGATGCTGTGAGAGAGAGTTCAATTTGATTTATCTCCCTAGAGCTCCACAGTCCACATGGGCAAAACAAAGTGGCACTGAAAACTGAAGAAGCAACAATGGAACGAATGACGGCGAATTGAAATACACATTTCTAGCCATTAACTCGGGAGAGTTAAAGTTACAGAATCTTTGTGAAACTTTCCAAACGATGACTAGAGATGACTCTCAACTAGAGAGTGAAATTAGATTATGCACAAAGGATCTCTGGCTGGTGAAGACTTGACAAGGCAGATCAATACTGCGGTGAGACAGGGGTCAGCTGTGCTTCCCTCCCATCAGGAGGAGAGAGATTACGCACCTGCTGTCTGTTAGCAAGCAGACGGAAGAAAGGGCGTCTTGCAAAGATGTTCTGTTTACAGCTGCCTTTTGCTTTTCAACACTTCTTTTACACGTCAGTTTTTGTTTGTGATGTTTTATGATGCATTTATTTTACACTTAATATGCGTCATCCGTCATCCAGACCGTACCTTGAACCTTAATTGGATTAAGGTTGGATTCCCTTTGAGGAGAAGCAGTGAGTAACCGTTGACAGAAAGCCTTACAAAAAGGCCAGGTTAAGCTATGACATCTGAGACCCCAGGACACCCTTCCCTGAATGCAGATGCATTGTGTGTAGGCAGAATTCTCATTGAGATTCAACAGATATCTCACATCACTCCTCTCTGCTCATCGACCTGTCATGAATAAGCAGGCAAGGGAATTACACGTGTGAGCAAAAAGAGCCAACTCTGTTCAACTCCTCTGCCATTAATAGATAAAACTGTAGTCTTAACGAGCTCTGATGACATCTTCTGTCAAAACAAGTGTCTACAACATCAAATGGAACTTTCTGTTTTCAAAGTATAGCGGTTTCAAAAGAAGCAGACAGCCTGCCCTGAGAACAACCCACACAGTAGAACTAATACCAATATCAGCACATACACAACTCATATCACTGTGATACTACTGAAATAGGCTATATAGTACCAGCAATATCAGGATAAGACAGATATTCAACATAACAATCATTCATCTATAGCCTAGTAGCCAAAAAGTGAACCCGGACATGTTGAGTACACCAACGTTTTATGTTAGAAATGTTTAGTGTGGGTCCCCAGCATGTAGAAACTGCCGGATGCTAAATTCTGATGATGGTGGAGCTTAGAGAGAGAAATGGTGTAAAAAAAAATGAATGTAGCCACCCAAGTCTTTGGTCAGAGAAGATATGCTGGGTTTGTTTGCTAGCTGGCTTATAACACAATGGAAACCAAGACCATACCAATAGACATTTTGTTTCCTGCTCAGCCACAGGGCATGCTCTCCATTTAAATCACTTTGAACAGCTCCATAGTGCATACACTGAACACACACTGAGACTGCACAGTTCAAAAGCAAATGCCCGGGGATGGGATGTGTTGTTTATCGTCCATTCAAGTACATTGATCTGTGATTTGGTTTTGTCTAGCACCTGATAACAGCTTATGGTTATCTTTATGTGGAAGAACCCCAGATAGTTCATTTGTTTTCCAGGGCACTACTGGCCTCAAGTTTAGTTTCCAATTCAACACAGATGTTCAAATTCAGCCCTCAGAGCGACACCAATGTGACCATCGTTATTATTTTACATTGTTTGAAGTACAAACCCCAAGCATACAGAGACATTTCCCCACAGAAGTGCAGCAATGTCAACTCTGTTCTCCTGCTACCGGCAGCCTTCTTCAAGCCCAGCGCACCCCCTGCACAGTACACCAGACATGATATTAATATTTATGACTGCCCCGACACATGTTGAATCATAAAATGCTGTTCTCAATGTGAGAAGAGTTTGAGGTTCTAAAAGAGGAGTGTGAGGCAGTGGTGTAAAGTACATTTACTCAATATTTTAAATGTATTCTTTATTTTACTAGAGTATCTAAAATTTTCAGTAGTTTTACTTCTACTCCACTACATCTCAGAGGCAGATATTGTACTTTTAATCCACTACAATTCCTTCCACGTGCCAGAATTTGGTTCTCCCAGTCCCGGCAGAGTAATTCCGGAGCAACGGATTGTGTGGCCTTGCTCATTCCCTGATGGACTGATCCAGGGTAGCTACTGGGACGTAAGTCGGGATTTGATCAACCCCGGCTGGATCGACTGAGTGAGGGGTATGATGTTGAGAGAGCCGAAACCCCGTTGACCTCAGGAAACATCACTGAGGATACGTCCCAGGTGCATCCATGCAATGTATTTTAGTTATTTAGTATTTTAGTTATTCCATTTATAGTGACTCATAGGAATAGACTATGTGACAACCAGGTATAGTCTGGTGACCACCGGAGAGACGGGTGACAGCCGGAATGTAGACGGCACTCGGGTGAGCAGTATGGGTTAGCGCCCCAGCCTGTGTCCTCCGTGAGGAGGAAGCCCAACAAACCTCGGTGAGGCCTTTAGGAGGGGCATTATAATCCACCACTCCTGAATGGAGTGCCTGGTGCTGGGAGTCTGGTGCAACGCACAGGTCCTGGGCCTGGTGAGAGCAGGAGTGGACCTGATGAGACGTAGGAGGGGCCCGGACAGGAGTCAACCCACATGCCAGAATTTGGTTTTCCCAGTCCCGGCAGAGTAATTCTGGAGCAACGGATTGTGTCGCCTGATTGAGGGGTATGATGTTGAGAGACCCAAAACCCCGTTGACCTCAGGAAACATCACTGAGGATACGTCCCAGGTCTATCCATGCAATGTATTTTTTGAGTGGTGCAACCACTCCTACAACCAGCAATGTCTGTGCCTATATGGCATTGGCATTTGGCAATGAGCATGAGTATATGACTTATTAGTACCAGTAGGGGGCGGCAGAAACAGAGAGGGATAGTGCATGCTCTGTTGCCTGCTAATTAGAGAGAGAGAGAGAGAGAGAGGTGGGGGGGAATTGCACCACTCAGTTCACACAGGTGTGATTTTTAGCAATTATTTGAAAACTTTTGTTACTTTGTAGATTTCATTATTATTGCAAAACACACATTAACCACTTTAGCCCTATACATTTCGGCCATTTGAAAATATCCGATCTACAAGCTCACAATGTGTTGCTTCGTTGTGAGCTTGTAAAAGCCATTGACATTGAATGCAGAATTTACGTCATAATGTAGACGAGCAGGCTATTTTCATCCTACACAAAGTGTTCCCATTAATTGTCAATTCTCATTGACAATGAATGGAGAATTTACATCACATGTCTGAGCAAATAAACAAGTTACGTCATGATGATGTACGATGATAAGAGAGCCCCTCACTTCACGCAAGTCTGATTTTTTGAGGGGTGCTAGACCCTCCTATATACAGGTGTAATGTTTGTTTTTAGTTCAATGTTCACCAAAAACACCATTGACAATAAAAATAATTTGTTTGTTTTGTCTCAATGTTTGTTTTACATAAATGTGATGTAAGATGATAAGAGCGCCCCTCACTTCACGATTATTTTCCTTCTGTAAGATTACATCAAACAGCAGAACACAGCATGTCAGGGTTCAGACAAGCCAATTAGTATCCAACTGGGAGCTGTGGGAGCTGATGCAGAGAGACAACATCAAGTCAGTCATGTAGAAAAAACGAATCTGTTTTTCAATCGCTTTCAGTTAACTTGTTCTGTGAAACTGAAACTGAAAATTATTGTGCAATAGGCCCGATCTTGCACTGTGCACACAGCAGCCAGAGTGGCAAGAAATTGGGGTGCTTCCTTCCTTCCCCTTTCCAAATGTTACCAATTATACTACTTCAAGGAGCATTCAGCGATTTGGGTGATTTGGAAAACCCCCCGGTCCGCCCCGGGAACAAGATGTGCATGCACATGCACGCTCTACAGTTACAGGGGAAGTGCAACAGGCCAACAGCATGCACACCAAGGCCCACCTCTGCTCGATCATGATTGGTGGAAGGCCCCTCTCATCCTGATTGGATGAAGACTTGGCCACCTAGCCAAAAACGAAACCTACAGTTATTTGACCCCAGGGGAGCCCATGGGGTCAAAAAACCTTAGGTTTCTTACGTACTGGGGACAGGGAGGAACTCCTTATATGGCCAGCACACTCTATAGTAGGGAGGATTATCACAACGAAACAAAAAAAGAAGTGATATTTGAATTAAGTGAAATCACTGAATATACCATTAAGGCTCTGTTCCATTTAGTGTATATCAGAGCCTTTCTGGTGAGTCAACATGCACCTGATATGACTCTGTTTGACCAGAATAGAACACAACCATAATCAGTGTAATTGGTAACACCTGTGAAGGAAGGAAGGAAGGAAGGAAGGAAGAGGCCCAATATCTGGCCAATGTGGCTTGCTGTGCACGCTGGGCAGGACCAAAGATGCTCAATCATGTTAGGAAGATCCACCATCCCATTCTCGTACATGGCACACATTACAATGGTCTCTAAATTACCAGAGCTTGTACATTACTGGTGCACAGATTTCTGTAAGTAAGGAAACATTGCCTTGAGTGTGGATGGATCTTGTTTTTGTTTTAAAGAACCCCGGGTTAGCACAGACATTACAGGAGAGGGAAACAACAATGATGTATACGTATAACATAATACATGTTTCTTTCTAACAAAACAAATAAGATGGAAACCAAAACAAAAAGTGGCAATGATGTTGAAACAGACAAACATGGATGGATCAGACTTTATAGGAGTGCAAGTATTCAGCCTAACGGAGTCCTGATTTAACCTTCTGGATGGATCTTGTTTATCAAGCGTATATAGTCACCCTCCAAAGGCCCGTTAAGCCAGGAAAAACAAATGCAAAATGAGTTCAAATCAATGGCTGAAGGCCACCACTGGCCCAGTTTTTTTAATGACAGAGGAGGAGGCTGGTAGAGATAAATGACAGGCTGAGTTTGGAGCTCAGTGGGAAATATTACACCCTCTGAGCTGCTTCATCATTTACACTAATGATGTATCTGTAGGCAGTTTATGCTTCCCAAATATGTCATATTGTTGTATTACTTTCTGACATCACTCAGTTAAGGGACACTTCTCTTAGCAGAAGTCCTATGTTGCATACAGAGGTGCCAAAGGCAGTAGGGTGACTTTCTGCATTGCCATTGTTAACTATACTTCAAGGGCTTCCTGAAATGACTTTAATCTCTGGTTGCTATCATACACAGCCCCCAGACCTTTTGGTTTAAATTTAAAACAGTGTCATTATTCCAACAGTATCGTATTTCATTACTATCTGATAATAATAATCAATTGCATTTTATAGCACTTTTCCAAGTGCTCAAAGCGCTTTACAATGGTTCATTCATTCATACATTAGGAGGTTAAGCGTTGAACAGTCGACGCCAGCGTCCTCACTTCCCACATTCACACACCAATGGTGGCAAGCTCACACCGACTGACTCATTGGAGGCAATGTAGGGTTCAGTGTCTTGCCCAAGGACACTTCGACATGTGGACAGGAGGGGCCGGGATTCGAACTGCCGACCCAGGGATCATTGGACGACCTGCTCTACCTCCTGAGCCACAGCTGCGTGAGATCAATTCCTATGTTAACTTTTGCCTTCAAAGAAAGAGATATTGCGCAATACTCGAGAGATACACTTGGACCTCTTAAGCTCCGTAGCTGTTGTATGATAATAAGAAGATTGGCTGATTGTATAGGCTTTTTGAAGAAAAATTATAATAAATAAATAAAATTAAAAAAAAAAAATATATATATATATATATATATATATATATATATTATTCTTTTTTATTTTTTTATTTATCATAATACTAGCTAGTGAGCCACAGGGGAGAGAAGCTGGCTGAGGCTACATTTCAGAACCAAGGACAGCGCCTGCAGTTATAGGCAAGGTGGCTGAGGGGAGACTTCAGCACCAGGGACAGCGACGGCAACTACTACTTGAAAATCTTGTCCTCACTTCCTGAGAACAAATTATTTTTGCACTACCAATCTAGGATCATTGGTAAACAAAGAACCTATCCTCAGTCTAAACTCTAAACAGTATAATATCAAGAAAAATAACAATAATCACATTGAGTCTATACAGACTACTGTACACTATATGTAGACTATAGACTGCGTCGCAGTCCCACCGCCTTTCAGAACGACGAGTGGCCCAGGAAATGAATCCCAATTCATTTTGCCCATAGGATTTTCTTAAAGTATTTATTTAAAGACGGTTACGCCGCGGACAAAGCCAACTCGGATCGTGACAAATCATGACAATGAACACAAATAATTTATAAGAAGAAAAACAAAACAAATAGTGTTGTCTCCAGCCTTCATTTTCTTCTTTCTAACGATTTGATCGGCCCAAAATATTGTGTTCATTGTCATGATTTGTCACGATCCGAGTTGGCTTTGTCCGCGGCGTAATCGTCTTTAAATAAATACTTTAAGAAAAGCCTATGGGCAAAATGCATTGGGATTCATTTTCTGGGCCAATTGAAAGTTCAATTTTAGCCTCTGCATAAGACTGAAAGGTCATCAAGGCTATAGGGAAAGTGCTTAAAAGGATGAACTGCAGTCTGCAGGCCAATGTGGGTGGTCACGGGCAACTACCCAGGTTGGTGAATATATCGTTTCCTCTCCTGCTCAGATGCCCAACTATATCAAAGTAGAGGGCATATTCATGTGTATAATCTCCTTAGTTGCTCAAACGTGCTAGCACTTTGTAAACCTATACACCTATGGACCTTTACATATTACAGCCATGCTGCGTAACATTTATTTTAGCAGTGGTTTCTTTTTCTTTGGAAGGAAAAGGCAATCAATTCCAGGGCAGTGGTTGAGTATAGCTGCGTACTGCAAGAACTGCGGCTGGGGACGACTGGGTCTTTTTTTCCCCGGGCTCTGCCTTGGTGACATTTGCATCTTACCACCTCCACTGATTCATTCCCAATCCAATCTCTCGATCTAATCACACACACACACACGCATGAAAGCACACATACATACTGTACATGTACATATGCAGAGGTGGACAGTAACTGAGTAAATCTACTAAGTAAATCTACTAAGTAGTAGTAGTACTTTACTTGAGTATTTTTTGATACTTACTCGAGTACATTTCAAGACAAATGTTTTTACTTTTACTCGAGTACTGAGTATAGCTTGACTGTTTTGTCTGGCTTTCAGACATAATGTCATGTGGAAGCCAAGTCTATGGACTTTTAATGTTTGGGAACTAGTTTCGGATCCAGTTGGCACCTTTAGTTTAGGGCAACCCCCCAAAAAACACCCCTCACTTCACACATGTGTGTTTTTTGTTTCTTCCCCACACCGATCGCCCTGCTCTGTCGAGGCTCACACAAACAAACAAGCCCTAATGGCCCCAAGACCACTTTCATACTAAAGATCACAGCCGTGTGAAGTAAGTGGTGCAACTCCGTGTGGGAGTCCCCTGTAAGAAAACTTATTTTCTTACAGTCTATGGGACAGACCCAGCCAGCCAGCCAGGGACAAACCGTCGCACCACAACCGGCACACAGATATGTACTCTACCACCTGCTCTGTCGAGGCTCACACAGATATGTACTCTACCGCCCTGCTCTGTCGAGTCTCACACAGATATGTACTCTACTGCCCTGCTCTGTCGAGGCTCACACAGATATGTACTCTACTGCCCTGCTCTGTCGAGGCTCACACAGATATGTACTCTACCACCTGCTCTGTCGAGGCTCACACAGATATGTACTCTACCGCCCTGCTCTGTCGAGTCTCACACAGATATGTACTCTACCGCCCTGCTCTGTCGAGGCTCACACAGATATGTACTCTACTGCCCTCCTCTGTCGAGGCTCAGACAGATATGTACTCTACTGCCCTGCTCTGTCGAGTTTCACACAGATATGTACTCTACTGCCCTGCTCTGTCGAGTTTCACACAGATATGTACTCTACTGCCCTCCTCTGTCGAGTTTCACACAGATATGTACTCTACTGCCCTCCTCTGTCGAGTTTCACACAGATATGTACTCTACTGCCCTGCTCTGTCGAGTTTCACACAGATATGTACTCTACTGCCCTGCTCTGTCGAGTTTCACACAGATATGTACTCTACTGCCCTGCTCTGTCGAGGCTCACACAGATATGTACTCTACTGCCCTGCTCTGTCGAGGCTCACACAGATATGTACTCTACTGCCCTGCTCTGTCGAGGCTCACACAGATATGTACTCTACTGCCCTGCTCTGTCGAGGCTCACACAGATATGTAGTCTACTGCCCTCCTCTGTCGAGGCTCACACAGATATGTACTGTACTCTACCGCCCTGCTCTGTCGAGGCTCACACATATATGTACTGTACTCTACCGACCCACCGGGCATATGCCCTGTACGTCAAGTGTCCAGTCCAGGCCTGAATTTACTTTTATTCTTGAATAATTAAGTACATATAAAAGCACGTACTTTTTTTACTTAAGTAACATTTTGACTGAGCTACTTTTAGTAAATCTGAACAGGTCGTGTTTGTACTCTTATACTCAATACTGGGGTCGAGTACTCTGTCCACCTCTGCATGTATGTATAATGAATAAATTATATTCTACATACATACATACATACACACACACACACACACACACACACACACACACACACACAGTGAACACAACGATATGCACAGAACCTCAAACACACGCATGCTACTACGTATACACATACCGACTGAAACACAGCCTTGGTTTCCATGCAGTGAATGGAAGAGTTGTTTTTGTGAGGCAGGTTGGCTCTGGGATAAAGCCTGTGTTTCTGAAGGTCAGTGTTTCATATTGATAATCAATCCCTAGACATGGATTGGTCTATTTGGAACCACGGCCACAGACAATGGGTAGAATAAAACACAGAAGCGATATCACTGTCTTCTCTGGTGGCTGAGTGCCTGAATGGTCCATATTATCTCTTACACAATATTATGGTCAGGGGTCCTTCACTCCAAAAGAAAGAGAAAGAGAAAAGAAAGAATGCGAGAGGGAGAGAGAGAATGAGAGCGAAAGAGAGAGGCCTGTATAAACTAAGCTACAAGATCAAATCTGTTCCTAGACCACCAGGAGTTCAACACATTTGCTCCCTCAAGCAATCCGAATAATATAATTGACAGATTACATTTTTGGTCTGAAAAGCCCAACCATCCGAAGTCGGGTGACAAAGACAGCATCACTAAAAGAGAACCCCATGGATTCCCCTGTCCCTGGCCGTATTAGGAAGCTCTGACTGGGCTATCCCCAGGTGTTCCCATGCAAGCCAGTGTGTCCAGAATAATCCCTCCACCTGGTCCACCAGGTGGCGACCAGGAGGCCACCAGGAGGTGACCAGGAAGCCACCAGGAGGTGACCAGGAAGCCACCAGGAGGTGACCAGGAAGCCACAAGGAGGTGACCAGGAACTTAGGAAGCCACCAGGAGGCCACCAGGAGGCCATAATTGTGTAACAGTAACACGTGGTGTTAATGCAGGCGTTCATGATCAAGACCGCAAGTTCATCTGCTTGATTATTCATGAACACACAAATGATCATGACATCAAATACTGCATTAAACTGCAGGGAATCATAACAAATTCATATTACTATGAAATAATGAAATAATAAACAGATAAGACAGAAAGTCTCTACTGTAACTGAGCTCGACTTAACTCTACAAATTAATAGACTCTGTCTGTAGACACAAAGGCCTGACCGGCTTGACCCCTAGCGCTCCAGTGAAGTCCACATCAATACTCATAGCTGGTCAAAGTTAATGAGAAGCAGCGAGTGCATTCTCCGGCAGAGTAGCCAGTGCATTGCCCATAATGGAAATAAAGCAACTTCAATATCGACCAAGAAATGGCATTGAAATCTTTATACAGTATGTATGTCAGCTGCCTTTAACAGCCGACATGATTAAACACAGCATGAGTGTCTGTCTTCAAGGAGATGAACATTCACTGGCCACTAATGGCTGATGATGGAATCCTAATCTATACGCTGCCACTTGCAGACAATACAGACCAGACACAATCGAGGAGGACTGCCCATAACTGTGTGGCTGGTTAAGACTCCTGTGGCTTCCTGTGAGGTCAGGTTAGGGATACTGTTTAGTAATCAAATCAAATCAAATTACATTTATTTATATAGCACACTTAAAAACAACTATTCTTGTACCAAAGTGCTTTACAGGTCAGAAAGAGCAATGCAATGCAAATTACAATACAATACAGTAAAATACAATGCAGATATATAAGATAGTCAATAATAAAACAACAGGCAATTAAAGCAATATAAGAGTATTGGTAAAGGTCACAATCACAATCTGCCAGTGGTGGTGTTCATTTCCCACCCGAAAAACACATAGCAGGAAAACAAACTCCAGCTAATGAGAAGCAGCAAACATCCGATCATAGCCCTTTAATTAAATGGGCTACGGAAATGGATCAAATTTACAGTCAAAGCAGAGGAAGGAAATAGAAGTAATCTACCCTGAAAGGTGAAATTATGCCTAACAATGATCGGAAATTTGCCAGAAATTACAGCCATTCTAAGTGGATAAACATAGCTGAATTAGAGTGAAACCGGGTCTAATCTCCTGAGAGAGAGAGAGAGAGAGAGAGAGAGAGAGAGAGAGAGAGAGAGAGAGAGAGAGAGAGAGAGGTTCTAGTCAACCTTTTTCCCTGTTGATCTCACAGCTGAATAAACAACAATTAACTCTTACTGAATCCCTTCACAGGTTCTGGTCACAGCAGCTACAACCAATTTAAATGGCCAAGAACCAGAGTAACAACCAAAGGCTATCTGAGGTTTTACAGAATGTGTTATATGTTGTTATTGCTGCCATAATGGCAGCAATAACTGGACTACTTACAGTATTAAATAAAAAACCTACCAGTAAGAGTCAATTAAGAGGCAACTGGCCATGTCACAGTCTATGCTGTGAAAACTGCAGGTTTGGCGGATACTTCTGAGATCGGCACTTTATATTGTATTGGGAATTGGACCAGGTTCAGCTGGTGACAGAGACCACCAGACCGTGGGTGTCTCCAGGAGACTTTGTGACAGGGTTTAGTGTGAAAGTATGAGTTGGTATAGGTTGAGTATGTGGTACAGCATACTGTGCAGAACACAAGGAGACAAGCTGTCCGTTCTCATTCATTTTTACCAATGCCTGCAGTGGCTGTAGTTCAATTTTGAGTCATTTTTACTTTACTGGAGCATTTCCAGGTTTCAATAGATTTACTTCTAATCTAATACAAATATTGTTGCTCCACTACAATTATTTGAAAACTTGAGTTACTTGTTACATTGTAAAACATACAGTACTTCAGCCCTATATACTGTATGCCATCTACAAGGCCAATCTTGTAAACAGCCAATCTACAAGCCACGTCACCCCTTTTGCAACCAACTTATTTTAGTGATGTTTGGGACACAAGAAACACTTTCGTGGACGTTTTTATGTGTGTGTTCAAGCTAAATCTTTCTTGAAAATGTGGTCTCATGCACTTCCTTCCTGGACTACAAGTCACACTTCCACGCAGCGTGTGTGTGTGTGTGTGTGTGTGTGTGTGTGTGTGTGTGTGTGTGTGTGTGTGTGTGTGTGTGTGTGTGCGTGTGCGTGTGCGTGTGCGTTCATGCGCGTGTGTGTGTGCGCGTTAATGACACAACCAAATGAGCAGTTCCTGCAGTTGATTCACTTTTTAATTTATGTAAATCATCTCTGATGTCAATCAGAAGATTAATTGGTTTGGAATTTTTGCTCTAGAAATCACAAATCTCTGGTGATTTCTAAAGACATTAATTAGTAGAGACGCTGGAGTAATTTCACCGGCATATCCTTTCCGAGTGTGTGTGTGTGCGCGCACATGCACGCATTAAAGTGCATTGTTGTGCATGTGTGTGTGTCCTCTGTGTGTTCAGTCAGTTCTATACACCGTATCAGCTTGTCAGATTATGTAAAATGCTGTGTCATGCTTGTCATGCTGGTTTTATAGGCTCAGAGAAGCGTATCTACTGGTCTGTCGGCATGGCAAATGGCATTGCCAGTTCCTTCCTGTAATCAATGAGCATCGTGAGCTCTGTGGTTTGTGGTACTAGAGGACGGGTACCGAGTTGTACATGATTGTTATATAAACGATAAACTCGCCTTCCTCATGCACCAGTGTTTCAATAAAGTAAATTGTTCAGTTTTAGTTTATATCCTGTATATTTTAAAGATTCCAGTCTTCCCATGGGAGAGTATACATAACAGCCCCTTTCTTCAGTGAAGAAAGGTGACATGCTGATTGGAGCCACTTGCAGCCATTTGCCTTACAAGGTTTGAGATAAACATGTGTGCAAATGATAGAGAAGTGTGATAAGATTTAGAAAAACTAATTATGAAACAATGACACTGCCATAGCAGTGCTAACAACAAACACAATTGTCAAAAAGAATAATTGCCAAGACACGGGCATTGTAGCTAAATTCAAGTTGCTGGGTGAAAATTACCCCTGTACCTTGCGATGGAAGCAAAATAGGATTGAGTCATTTTGTTGGCGGTCTGGATGATAAGTATAGTGGGGTTGAATCACACTGCCACGGGCACAGCGGCTCACGTGATGAAGCGCTTGGTGCTGCCATATGCAATCGAGGGACACTATAAGTCAAACTAACATGGCACTATAAGTACCTGTTGTGGGGAAAATTAAGTGTCATTCAGTTAATTAAATAGAAATGTTATATTTCAGTTAATCTTCAAATGGTATACCGTGAAAGGAAATTGTGAGCTAAGTGAAGGTCGATTCACGAAGTCACTTCATCTAAATTATTTTTCAGATGTGTTTAATTATATTCTCTTGGAACTTGAATCTAGTGCTTGGTATAAAAGTGCCAATTAACGACGGTCTTCTCTGTGTGAGTGTCTTATTCTCTAGACTACCCACTCTCTCTCTTACCTCCTCATTATTTTAAAATAGTGGTGTGTGTGTGTGTGTGTGTGTGTGTGTGTGTGTGTGTGTGTGTGTGTGTGTGTGCCTGCGTTGATGAGACAGAGAAACACTTGGCACTGGCAGACAATGGCAGCACTACGTAGGTGCACAGCATGTGGTCAAACTTAAAGGACAACTTTAGTTTTTTTCAACTACGGTTCATGTTTTAGGTTGTTATTAGATAAACTAAAAGGTGAGTGTTAATTTTCTTTTCTTTCGTTTTTACAAAATATTATGGCGATATATTTTTTTATTATTTACTATAGTCCTAAACCGCAAGAAATTACATCTGACCACAAAATATCACAGGATCTATTGAATGTATGACAAACTGACCTATTGAGCCTATATACACACACAGTATAAGCCTTCCGCCAGTAGGCTACACTTGAAAGATAACGAGAGAGAGAGAGAGAGAGAGAGAGAGAGAGAGAGAGAGAGAAAGGTGATGGTGATGATGATGATGAAGATTAAAAAAAGGTTGTATTAATAATTCATGTGCTACTTTAGAATTTTGCATGATTGCATAAGATCATTTCTATGCCATTTACCTTCCAATTATTCTCAACACCTCCCCCTGGTAATTAAAAGCAGGGAGATTAATAATAGACTGTGTTCACTCTTCTCCACAGCTTGAGATCTGAGCTTGAGATCTACACTGACTGCATTCCTTTCAAAACATGCGTTCCCCTTCCTGGGGCACATTCCATTCCATGCACAAATGAGGTAATTCCGAGGAAATCTCCTGTCTACACACCTGGGGGCTTAAATTAACTTCCCCAACATTTCCTCATTACGTTCCCCAGCCTCTGAAATAAATGATAAGCACTTGGCAGGCAGCTTCAACAACAGGTGGTCAACTAAAAGGAGTTTAGCCCAGATGCAACCCATAGCTTCGGCTCCGCAAAGACAAACATGCTGGTGTGCAATTAGCCTTAATGGTCGTTACAGCACATGGCCTGGTAATTAGACCTGACAGATTAATCAAGTCTACTAGTCCGGCAGCCGAGGTGAACGGTTGGGATATTTGGTATATAGTATTTTTTTATTGGCCTAAAATATTGTCTATAATACATTCATGAATCCACTTGCTGACCGGCTGTCAGTATTGAGCACATTTTTTATAGGGTTTTCTTGTGACCCTACTATTAACATCCTATGGCAGGCAAAAATGTCAAACTTTCCTTTTGCTTTAAGTAGCATGTGACATGTCAAACTTCTGAATCCATTCCAAGCATTAGTTTTTCACAAAATTCACTCCTTGGGGCTTGGGCTAAAAACAGCCATAGCCACTTGCCCAAAATGTGCTGACCTAATCACATTTGTGCTGACCTCATCACATGACATCTAATTGTTGAGCAGGTTCCATCAGAGCTGAGATCTATACAGTATGTCAGAACAGGATGCAGGTCTGACATGATGGAATTTGTCTTCCTCACGCTTATGATGCTCTTCCAGCACAATGGTCCACATGGACTGCAAAAGAACATATCAACCGGTCTGTCTGTCTGTCTGTGCGCGTGCGTGCCGCGTGAGTGAGTGCGTGTCAGGGATGTATTTGACACCGGCGGGGTGTCAAATACACCCCGCCCCCACCCCCCTCCTGTTTGTTTTCACGGGGAGGAGGGGGAGAGCTGCAGAGTATTTTCATCGTGCGGATCTGTTAATTCTTTTCCCAGAGTTTTTGGTCAATGCAGCTCACAACGAAATACAACCAATGATGGCATTTATAAAATGTATTGTCCGGCCGGGTGGAATAAGTTAATCATCATAATGACTCCAGCTCTGACTCCCACATAGTGGCTGTGTTGACATTCTGCAGACTGCATGCTTCGTCTGGACTGACTGACAAAAAAAAAAAGGTATTGAATAAACTGGCTGGCGGATGAATGAAATAATACCTGGCACTCAAGAGTTTTAGCTCTTTATTTGGGAGGAGGGGGGGGGGGGGGGGGTAGCATGGCACTGGCCTTTAGACACCATCTAAACCAGTCTATATCCAGTGAGAACAACACAGATACAGAAGCTAGTATCCCATCTCAGCGGCACTAGACGTCTAACAGCTCTGAGATCAGTCCTAAATGAGAGCAACTGCTGAGAGAGTGGAACAGGCTGCTGCTTCACTGCTGTGAAAGTGCATGGAGCCAATTGAATTGAAGTGGAATATATTCCTCAGCCTAGTAGGAAAGTCAGTGAAAAATGTCACGTAAATTGCACGCTGCGTTCATGATTTGAGGCTTTTTGTTCCGAGTAAGAAAGTACTGCCGAAGCAGACAACCCGCAGCACTCCAGGTTATAATACAGTCCTTACGGTGCAAGGCTCGAATATACAAGTTGAAATGAAGAAAAATTTCAAAATGGCCCCATCCTGCAAAGTTTGAAAGCCAATGTTAGACAATTAGGATGGAATATGAAATATCGGACAGATCCGTCTTGAACACAGGACTATAGAGATACTGTGTAACAATTTGTGGGATTTTTTGACAGAATCTGGGGGAGTAATATCCAAAAATGTGTTTTACAAAGGTCGGCCGCCTGGTGGCGCTATAACAGGCCGTTCTGGAACATTTGGGGCAGAGGTTCATCATTGGCATCCAGGGAGTGTGTGTGCAAAATGTGGCATCGACCGGGTTAACGGTGCTGGAGATTAGCTGTACACAGACGGACGGAGAGACTGACGGACGGACGGACACACACACACACACACACACACACACACACACACACATACACGGACGGACGGGCACACACGGACGGAGTGAAATCCATACTCTCTCCCCATGCCTTCGGCCTGGTGGAGACAATAAAGCAACTGCTGAGAGAGTGAAACAGGCTGCTGCTTCACTGCTGTGAAAGTGCATGGAGCCAATTGAATTCAGCCACTAAAAGTCCTCCATGGTGTTCTCCCACTGTGAACGAGAGGCATAAGAGGACTGATCTGGTTGGTTTCCATGGAGCTGGTCTCAAGGTGCTGCTGCTCACTAATCTGAGGAGGGAATTGGACGCTCTTTGCAATGTTGTTTTGTGGAGTAAATGCCTTGTTTTTAATGAGGAAACATCTCTGCAAGTGTGTTAGTGTGAGTCAGAGACAGTCCATACATTGTTTTCGTTTTCCCGTTATTATCCACTGAATTTATTTTCGCTGTATGCAATTCGTTAAGCTTTTACATCTTGTATTGAGGTCCCTGACATTTTGGGGAATTTGTGGGTCCATGTCTAGCCATACTTCACGAGCATCATGACTACATTTATCTTCCACCTGTTTTGTGCGATCGCTACATTTACAAAGAGAACATGTACATAAACATTTAGTGCCATGGGTGTTAGACATTTGCTGGTACCACGATTATCAATGCTGCATTCCGCATTGTTTAATAAAAGGCATTTTTATCTGTTTTTTGTTGCCATAGGCTTTCAAGTACGCACCCCTATCGGTCAGGAGGTGTGTTGCACTCTGATACACTGGGTGTGTTCGATATAGGCACGCTGACCGCACTGCCAATCCAAACTAATAGGTGAGTGCGCCCCGCCCCCGGTGTGCAACTGTGAGTTTTCCAAACGCACCACGTTTGAGAAAAATAGCCCCTGGCGCTCAGATAAAAATGCCTTTTATTAAAAAACGCGGAATGCAGGGACACAGTCGGTAGTGCTGTCGCCTCACAGCTAGAAGGTCCTGCAGGGTTTGATTCCCGCTGGGGACGCTGTGGGTGCTGGGGGCATGTTCTCTCCTCCGTGTCATCAGTGCCCATACCCGAGGTGGGGTTGGCAAAAGGGCCTTTATGTGTGGAGTTTGCATGTTCTCCCCGTGTCCCCTAGGGTACCCTGATAGAAAACATGCAGTAATCCTGGTCTCTAAACTACCTCCCCCTGGCCAGCCGGGGCGCCAGATGGAGGGGAAAGGAACTGGTCGGAATAATGTGTTCCTTCCACGTGCCTCTCGTGTAGTAATAGTAATGTGATAAATACTAGAGGTGTATACATTACATGTATGCCTGATTGCCTGTGTACACACACATTGTCCTATTTTTCTGCATTCTGAGCAAACAGGCAGGGGAATGCAACGATAAAAAGGGTGCATTTATAAATGTTGCATTTTGCATTGTGCATGACATTCACCCATTCACATTCACACACACACGGACGGAAGATGAAAGGAGGGCCCCTGATCCCCTCCTAGGGGGATTTAGAGCTACCCCACTGCTGTGACTTGTCTTCTACATTTCACTAAATTGGACCATTACTAAATGAACATCATGCCGTGTTAAAGTCAAAGACCTCAAAGAAGATACTAGCACTCCAGAACATAAACTCATTAGGCTTTATGTTTTTTCTGACCCAGAGCTTCGTGCTTGGTTTGAACTAATTTGCTAATGGATGCCCATATCCCATTCTGCACATTTGCCAAACACAGAGCAGAGACAAAACAGGTAGCTGTGCCCATCTGAACAGCGCTAGCTGCCAGCTAGGCTGTTGGCTATATCGTTTAGCATGTAGGCGGGGGAGAGAAGGTGTTTTTGGCAGTATTCACAGAGAGCCAGGCAGTGACATTACACCAACCAGCCAGCCAGGCTTCCCTTGAGGCAGCTGTGTTAAATACCAACTCTTGGACCACAAGTTGCAGGCTTGTGGTTAGTGTGAACTGTGAACACAGGCGTTTGTGTGCCTGTGCCAGCACTGTATAGATGTGTGTATGTACTGTATGTGGGAATATGTACTGTACATGCATGTGTGTGTGTCACTATGTTAACATAATAGTAGGCTCTAGGCCACACACACACACACACACACACACACACACACACACACACACACACACAAAGCCTCACAGCTTCCATCAATATATTTTTTCATTACTTGATGTTGATGTTTAGCTGTATATATATTTTTTTTATTAATTCGTCAGGTAACATCCCTGAGGGAGAGCTACAGGGCCTTGTGTGATCAAGGTACAGCCTGAAGAGAGCTCTTATCCCGTTTCGTTTTGTTCAGTAATGTTTGCTCAAGTGTTTATTTATTTTTGTCATTTTTCAGTATTATTGCTTTTTTCCTGTTTTCGCACTGTTGAATCTGTACTGGACTTTGGTGGAGGAGTTTTGGGGAAATAAATAAGACTGCATTTGACTGTTCTTGGAGCCTTGGCCGTTCGGGCAACTTTACAAACACTAGCATGATTTTCAGAGATAGATTGCTATAGATGTTCCCACTTGACCCAAGCCATTCCCTATAGCAAGACAATTCCACTGAAGAGATCTATACTCTATAGAGTGTAGAAGAATTGAAGAAACAATAGCAGATGATTGCCATTGTGTAGAGCTACCCAGACAGACACACAATCATGAGGAGTTGTACCATGGCTTTCTTAACACAAGCCTCCCTTGAATACCGAACAGTCCCAGAACAGTGACATACTGTACAGTACTAACATGATTATTATGTCATTGCTGGTCTCACACAATAGCAAGTATTATCTGAGATGGTAAAGGAAAAAAGAGATGCATTAAGACCTGCACCAGATAATTAATCAAATAACAGCAAGCTAATGAAGCTAGTTAAAGTTTAGAGTAGACTATGCCATAGAAACAATAGCAAGAAACCGAAGAGAGATATATCGACACAGCTAAATATAAGCCATGTACTCACATAAACACAAGGTGATAGACTGAGCTGTTTAGACTGAGCTGTTTATTATTAGCTATATTATTTTCATGAGCGCCCAAAGGTAACGTGGACGTTCTTCCAGCACAGTGTTGTTAAGTAGCCTAACACATTGTCAGATGTGAGAAATTGAGCCTCTTATTTATACCGCAGGTGAAAGCATCTCAGCCACTCTGAAGCGATATATACCCATCCTTCTATATCACATTCTATCATCTCACCACCCGTTATGTGTGCGCTGCCTGTATGTTTGTGTCCTACACAGTCTTTTTGTGTGATGTCTGGGTTAGTGGTAGGGTCAGGGTGTCGGACTGATGCCGCCGAGAAACACAGACACCTGCCGCAGACACTACGCGGCTGATGCCGCTCCCTCGTAAACTGAGACCTACGGTCGCAGTCGACATAAAGATAATGTGTAAACAAACAAACAAAAACCATTACAGACCGACCCACCCATAGACAGACAGATATGTTGGCTTAGATTTCTGGAAAACTAAGGTGCAAACCACTTCATTTTATCTACATACAGCATGTGTAGCATTGCGCGGAAGCGGGGATTGAACCCGGGCCTCCCACTCACCAGACCAACGCGCAACCTGTCGTGCCAATAGGGCTGAGCCCGATTGGCAGGGCTGTTGCGGACTGCATCTTGGCTGGGGGCTACACATGCAACCATCTGTCCTTCTCTTAATCCATTGACAGTATAGCACACTGAGCTCAGGGTGGCTTAAAAAACCCAAAACAAACATCCTGTCTAGTAGTATCAAGTAATAGTATAGTATGTCAACAATGTGCTATATATTTTTTCTCTCTTCTTTTCCCTCTGTGTGTTAAGCATGTGCAGCAGCTTGGTTGGACCATATAATGTATAACCTAATTCTGATCAGTGTTTGGGTCTATTGTATTACGCCTCTTGTGCAGATCCAAATAAAATAATTCAAATGTGTGTGTGTGTGTGTGTGTGTGTGTGTGTGTGTGTGTGTGTGTGTGTGTGTGTGTGTGTGGGGGGGGGGGGGGGGAGGAGTACTGTTGTGGAATATATTGGATACATTTTCTCAAATATTAGAGACAACTTTGAGAGCCAAGAGACACCCAAGGGTCAAAATTCCCAATGTTTAAATATTTTGAAGGGTATGGGTTTAATGGGTATCATGAAGAAGATGATGTACCGCACAGTATGTATGTTAGTTTGTGATGTTAATTGTTGTCCGTTTTATGCAAGTCATGTATCAGTTTGTGGAAATATGTGAAGAATGAAAGTACAATGATTGAAAGTGCTGCAGTGCTGTGATCAGTTTATAGTGCATCCAGGGGCATCCGAGGACAGTTTTGCACTGTTACACTTTTGACTTAATGTCTTAATGACTTAAACACACACAGTCTCTCTCCGCTCCGCTTTCCCTCTCTACTTGTCCCGTCTCTGTTTTTCTCCTAATGAGATACCAGTCTAATCTCCTTTTAGTAATGACACTATTACAGCCATCAAATCTGTCCCTCAGCCATACAGGACCCACTGTTCCGTTCTTAGCCCACCACTTTCCCCATGACACAAGTGTCTAAATTACACCCATTAATTTCAAGGGGATGACAAGAGCAAGCTCCTGCTAGCTAGCAAATCGACTGCATGCCATCATACCATTCAGCAGATAGCCGTCACGTCTGCCACATCTTTCTAATCTGTATCTAAAAAGCCAGTTCTTCCGTCTCGGTTTGACCCAGTCAGTAATCTTCCATCCGGGTTAGCTATATTCTCATTGTATATTGAATACTTTATACCTATCTCTCCTCCGTTTGCAGTGGCCACCTGGAAACCTGCCTCTGCCTTCTGATTCGCCACTCGGCTCACTCCGAAAGTATTGAGAACAACACACTCGATGATAAAGCACAGCTGTCTTTCAGAACATTTGCAAGCGATTGCTTTCAGTTGACTTTAGCCAGCTTTGTTTTCTACTCGACTCTGTAGTAGGCCTATGGGGTTGTTTTAATGGCAACATGAGTCATCATGACTAATAAAGCCTCATGAGTTTTCCCCCCCAAGGTTAAAAAAACAACAACATAATGAGCAATCACTTTAATTTGTTTGGCAGTGGAAAATGCAGCATACAATGTGTGTGTTGTTCCCAAATGGGTCATTTCACACAGGAAGTGAAAGACATTCAATTTAAATGAGAAATATATTTCTGACTAGCAGTGCAGTGATGGATCTAACACGTTTTCAAATAATGGGGTAAGCGCAGGTGTCGGGCCTGGGTCGGACGCATATATTAATAATTAAGGTCGGGCTCATTTCGGACACAAAGCCGTCGGTGTCGGGCTGTATGAAGTCGGCCCGATCCCAGCTCTACCTCATACGAAGCATTTAACTATTATTCAAATGAAAAAACTTTTTCAAATTCATTTTCAAAAATAACGATGTGCAAACTTTCATCGCTGTGAGCTTGCAGATCTGCAGCCGAAACTACACGAGTGCCTCGACTTCTTTTCCATCTCATGTTCTTTTGGAACCGGTCTGCGCGCGCAAGCCATTCTGACCTGAGATCAGATTCTAAAAATGTCTTCTACATCCTGACAGTTTTCATTCTGACCCGAGATCAGATTCTAAAAATGTCTTCTACATCCTGACAGTTTTCATTCTGACCTGAGATCAGATTAAAAAAATGTCTTCTATGTCAGTCGCTCTTCGATTTTTCAAAAATAGCAGACCTACAAGCTCGTAGCACGCCCTTGTAGATCTGCTATTTTTCAATAGCTAAAGCACAACATGGGTTCCCGCCCAGAATGGGATAAGAGGTCTACGATTTTTCTTTTTACAAAGTGTCAGCTGTCACGGTAACCCATAGAGGAAAGGCAACTACTGTACATCCACCACTGAAAACAAAGCTAAAAAAAAGAAAGATGGATTTAAAAAATAAAGCTTTAAATTTGACAGCATTTTATTTACAGTATTTGCCCTCTCATGATCACTTTCTTCAGAAACCTTATGGACACACCTAAACCAATTGCACTTTGAGCACAGAGCACTTTATGAGCATGATAAAATAAAAAATATTTTTTTAAGTCTCAGTCTAAGGAGTTTTACTTCTAGTTTCTATACGGTGAGCGAGTCTTTTTCTGTCAAAGCACACCTAAACCATCACACATTTTCAATTAATATGCTGTCTCCCACTGGAAGGAGAAATATAACGGTACACTGAATCAGTCAATTTAAAATGTTTCGGAACGAGCATTACTCACAAAACAAAGCAATTCTCCCATACTGTAAATGTGTGATGTCATATAAACACTATTTTGAGCCGTGGCGCAACTGACAGCCATAAAGTATTTTACTGCAGACTCTCAAACCTCTGGACGTCGTCAGCTCCAACTTAATACTGCAGGTAGATTTCCGTTGCAGTTATAGATTCAACCGTGGCCAATCAAATGACAGCTTTTCATTACTTTGAACAGTAGTGCCCCTGTGCTCAGCAGAACGGTGTATAGGTAATTTCCACAGTGTCGCAAAATGTAATTTCTCCCAAGATCAAACTGATGTCCTTGTGTGGGAGGTGCAGAGTCATCATCAACAACAAATCTACAAACCTCAAGCAGTCCACCAAGCGCAGATGATATTAAATTCATCTTGGGAGGAAATAACACATTGCAATTTGTATCTGGATTGTACTATGTTTTTGTATGGACGTGGTGTTGGGTGCCTGCACATATGCACACATGGCATCAACGCATGGTGTTGTGTGCAGGCGCCCTACACTCTGTCTTTGTACTATGGATTGTACTATGTTTTTGTATGGACGTGGTGTTGGGTGCCTGCACATATGCACACATGGCATCAACGCATGGTGTTGTGTGCAGGCGCCCTACACTCTGTCTTTCGTTTTCTTTTCTTTTATCCCCCTGTTCCCCTCACTGTATATATACTTTTTTTCCCTTTTCGCTTCCTATATGATGAATTCCTGTTCTGTTCTTTAACTACATAGAAGTGTCTATTTGTTTGTCTCTAAATGTTTTGATGAATTGAACAATGTGGACCCTGTTGTAAACAAGTGTAAGGCTTAATTGGGTCGTCCACTCACAGTTAACAGTCTTTGTATTGAGTTTGTGCTTGAAATGTACTGTAATTCTGCAAACTGTTAATAAAGATTTCAATCAATCAATCAATCAATCTGCGGTGCTGGTCCTATGTGAAGCATTTTTCATTGTAAGGCCCAATTCATAATCACTACCGTTTTACATAAGCACCTCTCCATGAAATGGTTCAGTGATGTCTTGCGATGAGCCAATAAAACCTGGCTGGCAGTATGTGTAATAATCCATCTACTTCACCAATCACTGAGTCTTTTATGAAGGAGACGCGTATAGATATCGGGCTCTGTTGTTGTCACTGCAGTTATTTTGGTCCAGTGTCGTCGGGTAGCAGAGGTGTTTTAGGGATTCAGGCGGGTGACCTAAAACAGCCACATTAGTGGGGGAACACCCCTTCCCCAATGCTAAATCCCCAATTAGTGGCTTTAGAAAGCTCGGACGAAAATAGAGCCCATTATGCCTTCAATATTTTCTGCATGGTGTGCAACATATTTTCACGCATGCACGCATGCATGCATGTGCTTACTTGCTTAAGGTAGTCCATCGTGGCCGATGATGACTTCTGCTACAATTTGTGGGTCCTTTGATGACTGTATACACACACACACACACACACACACACACACACACACACACACACACAGTAGGCAGTGACTAATTCTGCTCAGGAAATGGTCAATTTGCCTATTTATTGTGTGCCTCACCTCAGCAGACCACCTGTCCTGAAATCTTCCAAATAGCTCAGGTGTACACTGAAAAGGTTACCTGTGTTCTATGAAAAAGGTCCTACCCTGGGATAAAAGGTCAACATGTGTGATGAACAGAGAGCCTTTTAACTACAGTCCATTTCCGTCTCTAGATGTGTTGTCCAGACAAGATATCTACAACTACCAGCCATAGAATGTTCTGCTCACCTTCATACTCAAAGAGAACGCTAGTACGCTACTGATAACAGAACTTCCACCTGTCCTGCACACAAGATGGAAGATTGCCATTACACAGGCATCTAGACAGGCATCTTTTCTACAGTGTTCAGAACTGAAAATCCACAAATGTCTGTATCTGTCGGTCTGTTTGTGGGTCTGTAGAGGACGCACTGGATTTCTCAGTGTGCCCATAAGTGGTAGTGTGCTAATAGAACTCATACTTTACAGGGCAATGCACAAAATGTCTGTATTTGTCTGGACATCTACGTAGGTCTGTCTGTCTCCCATTTATGTGAAAAGGGTACAATTTACAATTTAGGTACATCTGTTGTCCAAGTACCCAATGCAGTACCGATCGACTTCGGAAATGCAGGATCCTTTTGATGCCATATGAAACTGACATCGTGTTGATTACACTGTATCGAATTGGTGTAAATTCTACAATAAAAATGTACAGTAACTTATTGTTGGGTCATTTTACAATGTTTAACTATTTTGCAATGCATTATGGGAAAATAATCATTACAGAAACTTATTGCATTTTCCCACAGTAACTTATTGTAAAGATTACAGTCAGTTGTGTTCTTATTGTATAACGTAGCTTTACAACCGATTTCTGTAATTTCTACAATAGATGTACAGTAACCTATTGTTCTGTCATTTTACAATATTTAAATGTAATTGCAATACATGTATGCATTGTATAACCAAAGACAAATTCATTTGAGGCCTCCGCTTCTAAAAATCTATAAAATATTCAAAATAATTCCTTTCTTTACAAAAGAGACTATTTCTGAATGTTTAAAGCATGCCGAATCCAATGAAAGTGTTGAAAATGTTTGAAAATGTTTCGTTATTTGTCTAACCTCTTTAAGGCTTCTAAGTCAAAAACCGTTCGATATTACGGGCCCATCTTTTAGTATGTTATATAGCTTGTCAGGACGAACAATCAACAATGTGTTTCGCCACACACGGTCGTGTGGTTCCTAACCCTAGAGTTAGACTTTGACGCGCGATAGCTCCTCCCACAAAGGTCGAAAATGGAAGTGCTTTGCATCCACGCATAGCTATCGATAAGACGAACGCGCTGATATGTGTCTCCCTGCGCACGGATGTGTGGTTCTCAAATTTAGGTTTAGCATTTCACCAGTCAATACACAGTAAGGTTCACTGGGTCTATAAGGCTTCCGGATTACAGATCAGAGTTGGAGAAATCTTGCTACGGGGGTCGCACGAGAATAACGGACATATCAGAGCGTAGATCTCGGAAAGCTGAACATGCCCATGTCAATTACTTGGCTGACGGACCTATCGTTCTCGAGCTATCGCGCGTTGAAAACTAACCAATTAACTAGCCAATTAAGAGAACCGTAAGTCTGTGTGCCAGGAAACACATATCAGATTGTTCGTCCTGACAAGCTATATAACATACTAAAAGATGGGCCCGTAATATCAAACGTTTTTTGACTTAGAAGCCTTAAAGAGGTTAGACAAATAACGAAACATTTTCTTTCAACGGGACCAATTCCATTGAATCCAGCATGAAAAAGTGAGTTAGAAGAAGTGGTGTTTGGAAAATAAATAAATTATTTGAGCTTTTGGGGCTGAAAAAACGTGTCTCTTTTGATTTGGTGGCAAGTTAGGAGTGCCGTACAGCTACGAGACCACTTTCATTGGATTCGGCATGATTCAAACATTCAGAAATAGATTTCTTTTTAAAATATTTTATTGATTTTTAATGCAGAAGGCCGCAATCAGAGTTTTCAAAGGTCAACCTGTCTGCCTGCCCGCCTGCCTGCCTGTCTGCCTGCCTGCCTGCCTCTCTGTCTGTCTGTCTGTCTGCCTGTCTGCGTATATTCTGTATACTTTAAATCATTTTCAAAATATATACAGTATAGGCCTATATGTTTTACATTTGGCCAAAATAGCAAATTATAAATTGGGGTGCCCAGATCATTTTCAACATTTTACTATGAGTTGTTGTGTGGAAATAGCCTAATAAAGACAAGCCCCCCCGGCCCATTCTGTGTTGCCTGGCTAGAACTGGAGGTCTAAAAAAATCAATAAAATTATAAAGTACATCATTGTGATTGTCACTGAGATGTGCTTCATAACAACTGTAAGGTATATTAATGACATAGTAAAATGTTGAAAATGAGTGGCATTCCCCTTTAAGTGCCCACATTTCCTAGAAATGCCTACACTCTCTAGACTATTTCACTGTAGGTTCTACATTTAAATAATGTAGTGAACTACTTTCATTGTAGTTCCTACATTGAATTACTGCATCAAGATATGACGTTGCATCCGGTTGCATCACACACAAGGCGGAGCTTATTCATTTTGAACAGAGAGGAAACAAAACGTCTGTGCAACTGCTGTGCTGGGCTGCTGCAACTGGGATTACACTGGGTGCTTTCGTGCTTCTATCTACTGACAAGTTGGTAAGTTGAATTAGTTTATGGAGTCAACAAAGTCACGTATCCAACTAATTTTAAACTGAGTCGATTGGACATTCCATTCCAGAGATAATATCCAAAAACCACCATTAAAATTCGCCTATTTTCCGTTTTTTCTTGCTTCTTTTTCTTTGTTGTCCCAGCCAGTCATACAATACTGTCGTTTTTGTATTGCAAATGAAAGTGATGCACTGTAGCTCTACTTAACTACAGTATCATCACTGTTAACCACTTTATATCCACAAGTTTATTTAATGAAAAAAGCCATTTGTGTTGAATGTGGGCCAAGTCATGAATGATGTTTTAGGCTAGAAATTGAACATGTGCTCAGCTATCTTTAATATGAACCCATTTGTTTCTTGTTTGTGTTGAATGTGCAATTAGCACATACTTATTCATAACAGGGAAACTGTAATATTAATCTCCATGTAGTGAATGATTGGCAGGTATTTTGTTTTGACTGCAATTATTTTATCTGTGAATAATGTACCTACAGTACAGTTAAGTTATATATTAAATTAACATTGCAGATTTTTGTGTGCAATCAGATTTGTTAAGCCATAAGCCTTTGTTTGTATTGTTTTGCGTAGAGTAACTAAAAAGCAGGTAATGCACAACATAATAATGTTTCTACTATTACAGATGCTGACAGAAAACACCTGGCTGGCAGTGACTAGTGAGCAGTGATCATCAGTGTCAAGACCTGACACAAGAAGAAGAGTGAAAATACCTATTTTTCAGGTGAAACCAGAGCCCAGCAGAAATGTATCTCTGTAAACGTTGTGGCTATGAGAGTAAAAGTATAGCAGGTTTTACACGTCATATGAGACTTCACAGTAATGACCCAAACTGCCCTTTTTAGCTGTCACTTTCAAAGGCACAAAGTACAAAAAAAAATGCATGTTGTTCTAGGTCTAGGACAAGATGATGAGGGCCTTCACGTGGGTGAGATTAACTATAAATCTATCATAGTGATTTTGTCTACTTTGTTGTACAGAGGCAGCGGGCTGTGGCGATGGCTGATTTGGGTATTCACAATCTGACCGAAGTAGAACAGGATACAAACTACACGTGTGTTAATCAAGATTCTCAATGCATGGAAAATTGAAGGTATGTCTTAGTCTTGTTTATGAAATATGTCAAACAAAAAATGCTAATTTCATAAAATGTAAAGCTATGTACATGACACATAATGTATATATGTTATTCATTAATGCACATTTGTTGCTAATTTTACTGAACTGGTAGGATTTTATTATTTGCAGTTATTGAGCTGTTCCATCCCCCCCCCCCCCTTTTTTTTTAGAGCGAGTGACAATGACACTGATTCCGGACAGTATCGCTACGTTTTCACCCTCCAGCACGCCATGTCGGGCCAGTGGCAATAGCTCCAGAATGACTGTCCATTTAGATGACTGGATTGAGAACTTCTGTGTTCATTGGCACAGAATGCCATGATTGCAACTTTATTTTCTGCTTATTACAATTTCAACCTGGTGTACCAAGAGCACCCCTGTTACATCCTGGAATTCATCCAAAGGTAACTTTCAGCTTGAAGTAGAACTATCTTGTGTAACTCGAAAGTTCTGCTCTCTTGTAGAGCTCTGTGAGTGCACATTTTTCATAAAGTGTGTGTGTGATTTGTAATTGCAGGTGTTTCGTTGGGATCAACCCAACCAAGTGGCACCAAAACAACGAAGCTGCTCAGCCAGAAAAGTGGGAAGGTGAGGGAGAAGAGGAACAATTCGGTCTGTCCTCCTGTCTCCTCCCTCCTGAAGCGATTGCAGGACTTCACTTGGCTTTAAGTGTAAGTCATGTGCAAAGAATTTGGACCATTCTCTCCCCACTATATGAATCTTAATATGTTGCTTTGCTATCTTATGTCATATTTTATACATATAAAGCAGTAGAGTTGTATTATTTGTTTTTAGATCTCTATCCCAGGTTCAGAAGTGGGGGGAAAAATGTGGTCCAGAATGTTTTTAAGAACATTTTGATTAGCTGACCTTCATAGTCAACCGAAACATTTTTCTTAAAATACTTCTTTAGTAAGCAGTGTTGGGCAGTAACAAGTTACTAATATATTACTGTAATATTATCACTTTACCCAGTAATGAGTACTGTATTACTCTGCCAAAACAATAATATACCATTATTACTTTGGAAAAAAAATGGCACATATTACTCTGGAGGATTTGTTGGCCTTACCGTTTGAAAACATTTCATTTAAAAGGTCAAGAGAGATTGCTGCTTTATAGCCTTTTTGGCTGATTGGTGACTCTTCTTATTATTATTCAAAACAATTTGATTCAGTTCCAACAAAAGCTGACTAAACGGATTGTGTTGTACGATCCCTTTTTTGGGGGTGGGGGGGACAAAAGTAATATAAGATATTACTCTTGATTCCAAGTATAATATTGCCTAACACTGTTGGTAAGTTAATAGGGTGTGCAGCCAGGACCACTTATTTTCTTCTTTGGATGTCATTTCTTGTGCCAACTGTATGTCCTTTGTAAGTAGACCGTGTGCAAAACCTTGGGCATTGTGCAGAAAAGGGAAAGTCAACTGAGGATCACAGGGCAGTTTCTGGATGTCACTACTCCCAAGGCCATTTTATTGCCCCTCACCTCTCCACACCTGTCATCTTCTGTCCACACGTTTCATTTTCACCTGCCCCACCAATTCACACAACTGTCCACAAACCTCAGCCCTGTAGATACCTGAAATAGTAGCAAATACTTATATTGTTCTTTTTTTCCCTTGCCCTGTCAGATGTTGTTGAGTTCCAACGATGAGTTCCATGGATACCTGCTGGTTTTGACCTACTGCCTGATTTGACTTGACATCTGCCATCTCCTCAACGGACTTGTTTGCCTTGCCCTTGTGAGTTTTTAAAGAGTCTACCTCAATTTGTTTGGTTCCATGCCTTTTCCAGGCATTTTTTGTTTTCCAGGCCTGTTCCCCTTTTTGGACTTTTTTGCACTTTTATCTCTGCAGGGATTTGAATTTCTGTTTATTTTTGTCAGGTTTGCACTTTGACCTCTGCAGAGACTTTAATGTTGGATTATATTTCAGTCAGATCAAATTGGCTTTGCACGGTGTTCTCACACTTACATGGTTCTGCAATGTTGTACATTTTCTTCTTGTCAGGGAACAAAATGTTTTTTTTTCTTTTTTTTTATTAAATGTTTTTCAGCTAGTCTGGCTAGTAGTGTGTGACCTAGATTGTGGGTGCCAGTCCACAAGCAGTGGCAGTGGCTAACGGCACTGTCAATGCTGTGTCTGGATCTAGATCAGCTGCTGCTGGCTTGATTATTGGCTCTGACGGTTCAAGTTTTAAATCGGTGAGGCATTTAAGGATTGACATTTGAGAGAAGTGTTGTCCACTGATAACATCCATAGGGTTTCTCGCCAGTGTGAATTCTCTGGTGTGTTTTAAGTCTAGACATTGTAGGGAGGTTTACCACACTGATCACAGTAGTGGCATTTTTGTTTAGCCAAGCTTCTTTGTTCATTCACCTCTGGTAGAACAGGGAAACTAGACTGATGATGCAACACTGAATTGGAAACGATGACAAATTACATATTGTTTGGAGGTACATCGTGGATGTAAAAAAATTTGTACATTATCGTACATTATATGTACGTTATCATCTTGTCGGGGAACAACATTATTATTATTTTTTTCATGTTTTAAACCTTTAAATATAAGTGGTTCTCAAACTTTCTGGGTCAGGGCCCCCTCAAATTTGTTAAGATTTTTCTAATTATTATCAATACAATCCTAGTGTTTTGCCAATTACCGGTACGTGGCCACGTACCGGTAATTGACAAAACATCAGTGACCGCCCATCAGTGGGACCAGGCCCAAAGGTTCAGAATCGCTGTTTTTAAATGTTTTTAAAGTTTGCACTTTATATTGTTTGTTTTAGGGGATGGAAAAAAATGGGAGATGTGACCTTGTAATGTAAAGTTTTAATAAATGTTTTATTGCATATCAGACTCTGGGTTTTATGTAATGGTTGAAGAGAATTTAATGCAATGTTGATAAATTGGATTAAACACTAATTGCATGTAAAATAACCTGTAAAAAACGTTCTACAGCAACATACTGTGTTGAAGTATTTACAGTTATTTATTGGCAACAAAAGTTGCCAGTAAATAGCTGTAATTAAGAAAAAATACAATATAATGTTGTAAATTGGTTTACAATTAATTGCTGTTGTTTTACAATAACCAAAAGTAAATTGGTTTACAATTATTTATTGGCAACAAAAGTTGCCAGTAAATAGCTGTAATTTCAAAGAATACAATATAATGTTGTAATTTGGTTTACAATTAATTGCTGTTGTTTTACAATAACCAAAAGTAATGCATATACAGTAACAAACTGTAAAAAGGGTATACAGTAGTTTACTGTAATATTTTTTTACAGTTAAAACCTGTAAACATGTATACAGTACTTTACTGTAATTGTTTTTTACAGTAACTATAAGTAATTCTACACTAATTAATTGGCAACTTTTTTGCCATTAACTAACTGTAATTTCTACATCCTATTCGTTACAGTGTACATACAGTACATGGGCATAAATGGGAGACGCAGATAAAGAAAAGAAGGTACTCGCACACTGTGGACTCCGATGCTCGTGAAGTGCCTTTATTTGCACAACAAATTGACTGTGACGTTTCGAGCGCAATGCTCTTCCTCAGACGTGCACATCTTTGTACACATGTATATTGTATAATATATAATATAGTATAGTATGTATAGTTGACATAGATACTCCACTGTTACGTTCTTAGTTTATACATGATTCATGATAACTACTTTTGATATATGTGATGTGTATGCCATGCTTTTGTTTTTGCTTAAATTTAAGTTGCTCTGGATCAAGAGCTTCTTTTCTTTATCTGTGTCTCCCATTTATGCCCATGTACTGTATGTAATCAACACGATGTCAGTTTCATATGGCATCAAAAGGATCCTGCATCTCCGAAGTCGATCGGTACTGCATTGGGTACTTGGACAACAGATGTACTCTGACAGTACAATGGGTTTGCATAAACAGGGGCCATGCATTCACAGCTTGCATCTTTGTTGGGCACTGCCTACTGTTTTCTATTATCCTTTTATCTGGAGTTCTAAAGTACTACAACAGAACACAAGTGTGTACTAAGCAGCAGTACTGTGAGTTCTTGATACGAGAGAAATGTTGCATATAAATTAGTTCTTTTGATGCCTGCGGAGATTGTTTATGGACGAGCATCACAATCTCACAGGGCCTGACGGCGAAACGGACTCTCAATTTCTACGGAAAGTAAACAAAATACACAGACCCTTTTTCATAAAATAAATTGATGATGATTGATGATGAGGCATATATACAGTACTGTATATCATTACAATAACGCCTTCACCTCCACCCCACACTACAGGACCATCAACACCTTCTCTTATCTGTACTAGATGCCAACATGATTGTGCTGTATGCTGCAGCAATACTGTACTGTATGTAATGTGATATACATGGTGCTTCCAGCTGGATACACAACATTCATCTTGTGTTTATTTTAATAATTACACAGCGCAGCAGTAAATCAGAGTCTCTCTGAGCTCAGTCCTCTGCAGGAAGGAGGCTAACTTCCTGTTTGCATCAAACATGGCTCCATATGGACGGGCCTTTGTGCGAAAAAAGTCAACTTCTGTCACCTTGCGTGTGTTACTGTATGGCGTATGATGCGAACACGTACATGTGTAGAAATGTGCATTCAGATGCATTTATATAGAGCATCACTAATCCAGAGTGCAAAGTGCAAAACCTGTGCCACTGTTGCACACCTGTGCAACAGGGAAACAATGTAATGAATCCGTTCAAATACTGTCTGCATACATTAACAAGTACAAGCCCAATAAAACATGTTGCAACACCGACTCAATGATAGCAAATCCACACCTCATTACATGGAAGACGAATTACTTCCTGACAATTCTCCTGAGAGGACTACAGATTTCTACATAAACATTTAATAGCTCTAAATCAGAAAAGACAAGTTAGACATTTTGAGTTATTCACTGCAGTGAATCCAAGCCCTGAACCTGCCACTATAACCTCCAACTGTACGCCTGTCTGCTCACAGCCACTGCTGGGTCATTGCAGAGAAATGTCCCCTCAGGGATGATGACTACAAATCCTCATTCTATATGTGATATTAACTACAGTGTCAAGGAGAGGTGGTCCTATTCAGTGCATTCTTTAGTAGGCTACACTGTATACTCAGGTGTGTTGACGGATGTCTGTGCCCATGTACAGCATGACTTAACTAGAACTGCACTCTGTCAAGTGCCAACTTGCGCATTGCACACAAGTAGGCCATAAATGGTTGAAATTAAATACTAAAACAAAGAATACATCTTTAAAGATGTCCAACATTAATATAAAATACAATAGTTTTTGTTTAAAACAGTATTTAAAAATAACTTTAGAGAGAAAAAATAATATCTTCTTAAAATTATATAATCTCTCGGTACATCTCTCTAGGTACTGATGTACATAAACTGTATGTACATCAGTGACGTCATCAGCAAACTCGTATAGGTCTACTTGAAAGCACTGAGCACTGAGCAGTCAAGCCAACTGTCTCGGTACAGCCATAGAGGTGAACAGTGTTCAAATAAATGTTTTCCAACCGTGTTAAAATACATGTTTTCCCACTGCCTTGTGGTTTCCCGTAGCTTTCCATTTTCCCGGGCCCTCGCGTAAATGAAGTAAAATTAAATAAAACAATCTAGCCATTTACTGTAAAATCACGTTAAGTAAACCTTTCAAGTGTAATACATTTCAAAAAGATTATAGTGAGAGAGTTACTTTCAAGTGGTAGTAAATAGCGATGCCATGACCCTGAAAGCCCTGCAGTTATGAATATTACAGACACAGAGATCCACTGCTGTTCTCTGGGTGAAGAGCTCAGCTTATAACAAAATGGCAGGGTTTCTCAAAGTGGGTGCCGTGTCTAGGGTTTCATGACACACATCCAGCGGTGCTGCGGAATATTTTGATAATATCAATGGCCCGGTTTCCCAAAGGACACCTCTTACACCATGGTGTAAGAGGTGTGGTGTTGCACATCTACAAGCTCACAACGTGTCGCGCTGCATCACATTGGGAGCGGCTATTTTTGGCCAATATTCCCCACAGAATGGGGATACCGGGGTGGGGTTATTGCTTAAAAGTATAAAGTTATATTCAATCTGTTCTAATGGAACAAGTTTTCCTTGTGATATACTGTATATTATTCACATACCGTAATATGACCGCAACATGTAATTCAGGGGTGCCGTGGCAGGTGACCACAAGGGTGAAGGAGGAACAACTCAAAAGGGTCAGAAAAGAGAGCTTTTACAAACTGCATCTCTCTCTCTCTCTCTCTCTCTCCATTCCAAGCATTCGTTTTGCACGAAAAACACTCCTTAATGGGCTATAAATGGCCATAGTGTTTTCACATTAGGCACAATTGGGCAAGTGGCTATGGATGAATTTAGTGTTTTTCGTGCAAAACTAATGCTTGGAATGGATTCAGAATCATTGAAACCCCCTGGTTTGACATCTAGTCACATACTACTTAAAGCATAATTCAATTTTGAAAATCATAAAAAAAAAACCTTGAACGATTACTATTGCAATTTATTTTGGGTCACGCCCCTTTTTAGCTTAGATTGACTGGCCTATCCCTCTCTCTCTCTCTCTCTTCTGGTGGGAGCAGTCTGATCGATAAAGTAATTGGAAGTTAGATTATTATCAGAGTAAATGGCAAGAAGCCAAAGTAGTTGCTAGGCAACCGCCTCTCAATTGTCTTAGAGTCCAAGACAATAAATAGGGGGTGCACGGCCAAAAAAAAGTTTGGGAACCGCTGTCTTAGACTACAATGGAAGAAATAACAATCTTAACGTGTGGAATATGAATATAAGATGAGAGAGAAGTGAACAAATCTTGAAAAGGGGATACATTTAAGCCGTGCGCATAAAATCAAGGGAATTATTTTCACAGCTCTATTTGCATGTGGGCAGCTTATAGTAGCTGTGTGTGAATTCTCCCCAAAAGCAACAAAGCCGATTACCAGAAAGAATTGGCCTAAATGGATGCAGCGAATATAGGCTGATAATATCTTTTCACAGTCACACTGTAATTACAGTACATTCATTTGCTGTATTGTTTTGGCTCGGCATCAAATGGTAACATAAAACCAGAGGCTTTGTGAAGCCCCCCCATCTGCTGCACATCCGTGGTGATCATTTTGACAATCAGATTTGTCATGCTTTCATTAAGTGTTAGGGCTTTTGAGCAGGAAGTAGGACATAGATATCAGTGAACCTGAGATCAGAAATATCAAAGTCAAATAGGTTCAGAAGAGGAAAGTAAAGTTTTCCTATTTACCATTTCAGTGAGATCGGTGTGACAAGGGAAGATGAGATCCACTCAGTTCGTTGTGACAAGGGAAGATGAGATCCACTCAGTTCGTTGTGACAAGGGAAGATGAGATCCACTCAGTTCGTTGTGACAAGGGAAGATGAGATCCACTCAGTTCGTGACAAGGGATCCTTGCTGCAAGGTAAACACAACAAATACATCAAATACATAGAGCCAGTGCCTCAGTAATGTACTGTAGGATCATAGGTGAACCAAGAAAGAACCTATAGCATCAGTCTAAACAGTATAATATCAAAAAATAAAGAAACTGTACATTGAACCTTTAGGATGCCAGGTCAACAAATTAATCTGACATCTGTCTAAATACAATTTTAACCTTGACTGCATGGTCATAAAGGCTAGGTCAAGTGCGTTGTACGTCGGACCAACGTATGCACTCCGGTCAAGTGCTCCCATCATTTTGGGAGCCAGAAGGGAGAAGAGTCTGGGGCTTGGTGCATTGTCCCAGATGTTTTGACAGAGCCGTAGCTGACCATTTGGTTGCCCTACTCGTAGGATATTTGTGTTGCCCCCCTCCCGACGAGAGCGCTGCTATTCCTCATGCAGATCGGCTATTTTCACTGTTTGTGAGGACGCACACACAGCCGCTCGTCATTACGTGGCGGAGCCGCAGAGAAGATTATTATTTTGAGGGTCGGCTTGGCACTTTTTGGCACATTTTGTTGCCCCCCTCGGCGTGTTGCCCTACTCACAGCGCGTACTGCGCGTATAGGTAGCGACGGCACTGTGTTTTGAATAGGTTCAGACTGCTTCCTTGTGTTAGCTGATCTGAGTGAGCGGGAGGGGTTGAAGGGCTGGAACAGGCTTTGAAGATGTGGGGCTGGGGTGCCAAACCTTTGGTTGCTTTGGCCAACATCAGTGTTTTGTACTGTGGGGGCAGTAACTGCAGGGATCCCATGGAGGGAGTGTTTTATTTAGTTTAAAACACCGGCATATACAGTACAATACTGACACTGTCAATATTGTATGCCGGTGTTTTAAACTAAATAAAACACTGGAGCTGAGCTGCTGTGTGGACTTCTTCTTCTACATCAGTGGTTTTCAACCTTTTTTACATCAAGGCCCATTATTTAATTGAGCCACGGACCACCATTTGATGACATTTAGCCTCTCAGACACAAAACTAAAGAATATTTTGTCATCGTTGCAGATAAGATTTTGTCCACAATTCCATGCTGTACAGCGATAACGGAGAGATAACAGGCAAACGTTGATCAGAATAACAATTCTTTCTCTAATTGTGTAGACTTCTTGTAAATGAAGCAATGCAGATGTTTAACAGTAATGTTAACTCTTAAAATCGCGTAAAAATTGGTTTCAATATACACTCTCAAGAGTTAAAGACCTATATTATACTGTATAAGGGTCCATTTGGTTACCAACTCTCTCCCTCATTTAGCTGGGGACCACCTGGAACCCCCTCAAGGACCACTGGTTGAACAGTTTCAAAACACACACGCACAGTCGCACACACACAACTAATTTGCATAGACTATGCAAAATGCCAGAAAATCTTAGATCCATATTGGTCCTGAATCTATACCCTTGACCCAAACCCCATTCATTGAACATTTAATGAGCAGCAGCCAAAGAAATACAGACAAATACATTTAATGAAAAGAAATAAATGAATACCACCATAATATAATATAGCCAAAAAGAATAACAACTGATACACTGAGGGTAAGAGTTTTTGTTTTTAACGTTGATGCATATGAGACAGACCGACACCCCATTCAATTTCAATGAGTAAAATATCTTGGATTGATCTTTCTTTATTTCCAGTTAGATCAATATACTGTTGTCTATACAGTCACCGATTTATGCTGTGTTCCGTTTTCACCCATTTGTAGGAGAGATGACTATACCTGCTCAGTACAATTTTCATGTAGGCTATAGAGGTGCAATATGAGAGGTCTCAATATATGACATTAATAATTAATTCAGAAACTTCTCCCAGCATCTGCAGGGGAACAATTTCCAATGAAAACGTGAAATAAATTATTCAAAGTAATCAATTTATTCTGGTTTAATCTATTTTAGGTTTGCATGTCTTTTGGCAACTATGCAGAGTAATCTCACCTCATGAGATGCATAGTTGATAAAGTCTATCTATCCACTGTGACTCCTTGTATTTGTACACTGTTCTTAGTTAAAGCTGTATTTGTCTCCATGTGCTACAATGCTTCACCTTTAGACAGGCATTTACTGCAGGGGTCCAGAGGAGAAGTGGAGAGATACAGACACAAATCAATAGGGACCCACTGGTGTGTAATTTGTGCCACTGGTGTGTAATTTGTGCATCTGCAATGCAAATCATATTCATAGTATTAGTGCTGCCTGAGCTGTAATGTACCCCTTTGATTTGTCCGTTCCTAAGAGATTTCAGACAAACTGAAGCTGAGCCAATAATGCAGGCCAGGCTGAGGCAGGTTGAGCAGAGCTGCATGGTTACCACCTACACACAGTCACTGCTGCTTTCTCTCCTCACTTCTTATCTTAGCCTCTCACAGCTTCTAACACCCTCACCTCCAATACCCCTTTACCTTGAGTAATAGTTCCATTAACCGCATGGCGGCAGGAGGGACATTTACCCCAGAAACTTGTATCTTCTAAACACGTAAACATGGTTAAAACCAGTGGCTTTTTTTTTATTTTGAACACTGTGCCCCACCATTTTAACACACAACGAGGTGCCAGTGCCAAATAAATATGCTTACAAAACATGTCACATCCACCTTCCCCGGATGTGATAGCCGTCCATATTTGAGCCAGATTCTCATTATAGCCTAGGGATCGCCGCGGATTGTTATTCCAACCAGTTCCTTTCCCTTCCATCAAGGGGCCCCGGCTAGCCAGGAGGAGGCAGTATAGAGACCAGGATTACTGCATGTTTTGTGAGGGTACAGTACTACCCTAGGGGACACAGGGAGAACATGCAAACTAAAGGCCCTTTTGCCTACCCCACCTAGGGTATGGGCAGATTGGGCACTGATGGCGCGGAGGAGAGACCACGCTCCCAGGGCCCACAGCATCCCCGGCAGGAATCGAAGCCAGGACCTTCTGGCTGTGAGGCGACAGTGTCGTGGAAATTTAGGGATAAACACAGACTGCCTTTACAACAGCGCTACACAGGGCTGGACTGGGACAAAAATTCGGCCCGGTCATTTTCACGTGAATTTGCGCACAACCAGTGCGCAGATAGCAAAAACTCTATCCGCCCGCTCCGTCGAGGCACACACAAACAAACAAGCCCTAATACCACCACTTTTACAGAACATAAATGATACAAACCAACAGAACAGACAACTACACAACCCTTTGTAGAGGGTTTATTTGTCACTTACTGATACACGTACACAGTGAAATTATCATGATGGCACTGGCAGAATGGCAGCACGCCCGGACCTTTCCTGGTGGCCTGCCGCCTATTGGCCTGCCTGCCTGTCCACCATGGCGGCCACCTACGGTCGCGGCCCACCGGGAATATGCCCGGTACGTCCTGTGGCCAGTCCAGCCCTGGCGCTACAGACTGCGCCACCATGCCCCGTGCGAGTGGCAAAGTGAGTTTAACGTTATTTAATGCAATCAGACTTTTCACTTTTCTGTTTGGATGTATGGGCTGTCAAGGCCAGAAAGTAGTTTTTTCTCGCATAACCTCAGGGTATGATGATATTGTCACACGCATACCCTCTATTGGGCAGGCTATTTAAGCTCACGTTAAGTGTTTGTTCATTCTGCGTTCCTTCTGCACGTGTCCCTGGCTAGTTTCTATGCGCCGTTTGCTCCCACCAGTGCCACCACCATCCGAGCACCACCAGTGGGCTCTGCTATTAGTTATATTCCCCATGGGGGGGGGGGGGGGGGGGGGGGTGTTATGATAGTGATCTATCTCCCTGCTCTTAAAGGTTAATGATGGTCATCTAATAAATCCAGAAAAGGTTGAGAACCTGCACTGTCTGGCATAGACACATCAATATAGTTTTGTTCCATCCAGTTTTTATCCACACAGGAGAAGGTGGTTCTGTGTGGGCGACCATGTTCCACACTGTTCAGGGTTGTTCTTTTGACTTCAGACACTATGAACCCCATTATGCATTATACTGCTCTACATGTAGACCTGTATTTATCTCCCCGTCTATAAGACTGTGACCGTATAATAAGTATAAATATTTTTGGTATGTTTTTGATTGAGGAAATCATCTTTAAGGAGGTAAGCACTTCTTGAGTTGCAATCAGCCTCGAGCAGCTGTGAGGATCATGCTAGGAACGACCCAGGTGCACATAACTTTTGGTTCTGCTGCAGCGTTTAACACACTGAAAGAATATATATTCAAAGATTTGTGCTGCATTTTTATGATTTTTCAAAAAATAGCAGACCTACAAGCTCGTAGCGCGCGCTATGAGCTTGTAGATCTGCTATTTTTCAATAGCTAAAGTATAACATAATGCTTAGTTAAAACACCAAAAGGGGTTCCCGTCGAGAATGGGTTTAACAGAGTGAAGGAAATGTATTTATAGCCTTCCTCTGAGATTTTGTCTGCATGGTTTGTAACCGGGAATTTACTTAGATTTTACGGCAAGCACATTTAGCATTTACTGAATTTCCCCCACAGAATAATAAACATATGTATCTATAGAAGAGAGCACAGCACAGAGGACACAGGTAATTTTACAACTATTGTACGGTCTCCATTCCCTCCTTAGCCTTTGTGTGGTGTATATTATTTATAAAAAGAGGAGCGTGAACAGAGATGTTCTAGTCAGTGAATGAATGAATGATTTTCATGTCTGGCTGCCTCACAGCCCATGTCTTACGGAATTATCCAGACAAATTTTAATAATACATAATACAATCCAAAGAACTCAAAGCTTAGGAGTAAGAACAAGTTGGTGTGATCTAGCAGAGTGCCACAGAACTTCTGAGTACGTTGCATGTTTTCTTCTGTTCCAGGCTTTATACTGTATCTGAGACAGCATAGTCAATATTGATGTTTGACTCGGAACGTTGACAGGAAATCACTGCAGACCTACAGGCTATTACATTTTCATTCTGACTCATATTAACAATATTGTGTGAAGGGTTCATGGCTTGACATGATTCTATACATATCAAAACCACACTGTAAAACATGTAAAACTGCACTTTGTACTCAAGCCATATAGTTTAGTGCATTTGCCATGTGCAGATTGATTGAATCGGAGATGGGAGCTGACAGATATCTCACAACAGACACACATATGTAACACAATACGTAAACTGTTTCCATGGGTATGATGATTACATGTCACTCTTCATTTCCATTCAGCGGTTTGGAGCACGAAGAGATGCATGTAGCCTAATGACATCTCAAATCTCATAATGGAACATCGTAGTTGCCCAAGCCGCTTTCCCTGTGTCTAGAATGGTAGAACATGATGTACTCTGTAGTCTGTACTGCTACTATGTTGTATGTACTCACTGTGTCTCATTACTTTAAATCAAGGCTTGTTTCCACTGAAATGTTCTGTTGTTTCTACACTGGAGTGACACTGGCATTGGAATTCACTTCAAACAGCACTGCCTCCATACATTATAGAGCGTCTCAGGCTCTATAATATAGTCACGACAAGAGTTGGCTTCGTAAGTTCGTACAACGCTTAAAAGGTCTTTAAATGAATACATTTTGAAATGCCTATGGGAAAAATGCATTGAGATTAATTTCCTGGGCCTGGCGTCGTCATGAAAGGGGGCGGGACTGAGACGCTCTATAGAGTAGGGCAGTAGGCTCTATCCAAAGTAATGACAATTACCCCAAATGCTGACTGTAGTAAATTTGTCCTTCAATTAGAGTGCAATTAATCCTCAAAGAGAATTGTTACGCTCTTGAAAGGTTTAATTAATAGTTGAACTTGAACAACCTGCAACAATGAGCTTTACAATGTTTTCATCAGTTGTGAAAATAATCTCATACCATTCAGTATTTGCAACCTGTAAACCATTACTACACAATGTGAATATAAAGCACATGAAGATAAAGGGAAAAGAAAAACATACAATAATTTTAAATATGAAGTTGATAAACGTATAGCACTGAAAAGTGTCGAGCTGGCAACCCGATTAATGTATGATGTGCCCCATCTATCCCTTTTAGTCAGGGAATTTTATCAGTATTACCAGTCAAATCTGGGAATACATTTCTTACCAAGAATCTTCTTCACCAATGTGTTTGTAAAGGTGTCTACTAATATATGCCACATTGGTTTATATTCAACCACCCTAGGGCCGTTTTTAGCCCAAGGAGTGTTTTCCGTGCAAAACTAATGCTTGGAATGGATTTAGAATGATGAAAACCCCCTAGTTTGACATGTCACATGCTACTTAAAGCATAATGAAATTTAGAACATTTTGCCTATATGGTACCCCAACTGTCAGCAGCTGTCAAAGCTGTCATTCCCCTAGAGTGGTTGAATATAAACCAATGTGGGATATGTTACACCTTTACAAACACATCGGTGAAGAAAATTCTTGGTAAGAAATTTATTCCCAGGTTTTATTAATATCCCCTGACAATTTATTTCAGTGAGGAAATGGGGCTCAATGCTATATGGACAACTTTGACATTTCCATTAAAGTGCAGCAGTGTGACATTGTTGATACAGTACTATATATGACCACCTAATGGCATCATAAAGTTGGTAGGGAAACATATAATGCACTCATTTCCTTCCACATACTTCACAGATGCTGGGGTTCTGACTTAGCTTCTGTTGAGCAGCATGGGAATCAGTGTAGGAAGGATAATATTCAGTATGAGAGCACAGAGACGAATTGTTTTTATAATCGTCATGGGGGCCCGCCCACGCTGCCCCCCCCCCCCTCCCCACACTGCCCCCCCCCCCCCCCCCCCTGCCACAGCTGTTGTTTTGTTTTACATGCAAAGACAAGAATTGCGCGAACGGGCGCGGCGCGGCCTGGCGCGGTACAAACGGGACGAACCGAGTCAACCGACTAGGCAAATATACTATTCAGGTCTAATTCCTCATGGGGGCTCGAGCCCCGCCACCCCCACGGAGTCTACGTCACTGTGAGTGCATACATACATTGTGTGTCAGACGTTAAGATGGAGTATAGTCAGTATACAGTGATGGGTCCTCAGATAGGGAATGTACATTGAGGTTGTTCCTTAGGCTGGTTTCACTTGAGGTAACTTGCACAATGATCAACTATAGTGACTTAAGTATGCTATAATATCAGCATGTGAACATCTTAGATAACAACCAGTAAATTATACAAAGATAATTGGCAAATCCATCAAAGAGACAGCTTTTTTTTAAGCTTCAAGAAGAGAGGTCTGGAAATTACTTGTGTCTAGGGCTGCAACTAACGATTATTTTCATAATCGATTCATCGGCCAATTATTTCAACGATTAGTCGGATTATAGCATTTATTTAGCTATCACCTCGAATAATATATTTTAATTTAGACGTGTTCTAACTAACAAAAAAGACAAAGATGAATAATGCATTCAAAAATACATTATTTGTTACATCTTGCTTAGCTGCTGATTAGGCTGCTATTCAAATAAAAGACAATGAAACTGAATTGAAATAAACGAAATTGACCAAATTGGCTTAAATGGTAATGTACAATAGAAACTTCATCTTAGAAATAAGATGTTGAGGGTAAAATGGCCTCAGGCATTAGATATTAGATACCATGTGATCTGCATTGTTATAGTGTCATATTTTGCTTTGCCAGTCGCTACTGTGCAACTATCATCAGATTGTAAGGGAAGAGAGATGGCTCAATCCTCTTTTGTTTAGTTGCACTCAACACTGTAAAAACTATGGTTAAGTGTAAAAACACCCATGATTATTGCAAAAACAACTCTGATTAAACGATTACTACATTAGTTGGCAACTAATTGAATAATCGATTCGATTACGATTCATCGTTGCAGCCTTACTTGTAAACTAAGTGATACAAGTTAGCCATTGAATCGATCCATTATTGATTAGAAAAAAATCACACCCGTGTGAACTGAGTGGTGCAACTCCCCCCACCTCTCTCTCTCGCTCTCTCTCTCTCTCTCTCTCTCTCCCTCTCATTAGCAGGCAGCAGCACCATCAGGCAGCACTATCCCTCTCTCTGTTCCTGGCCCCTACTGGTACTCATTATACTGGTGCTCATAGATACATAGGTGTACGTCACATAGATAGGTGAACGTGCACGGATATTGCTGTTCCTTGGAGTGGTTGCACCACTCAAAAATACAAATAATTCAGAATGTCATTCACAACAGGAATCATGTTTGCTTTATGTCTTGCCTGTATTGTCATTTTGCTGTGATTGGAGCTGTTTTACCGCTCCGTGTTTCATCAGACTTTGATAAGACGGCTGTCTCAACAGTGTGACTGGCGCCTGTGATTTCCCTGCAGTGGAGCCAACAGCGTCCCACTGATGGCACAGCGGGTGGTGTGTCAGGGGAGCAGCAGGGCGATCACGCATGCTGCCATTTCACTGAGACTTACAGCACAGATAAATATGACTGCTGGGGACAGGAGACAGACAAACTGCCTCTGGGTGTCTGACTGGGAGAATATAATCACACAGTTAGACACAGAGGCAGTTTGTTCAGCACGGACACAAGCTGATCAGCAAGGGTGAGAATGATCCGTTTGCCACAGAGAACAGTACTACGTACATACAGGCTGTATTTTGTCCCGTGTTAATTCCTCCATTAATTTATTAATACATTCAACCATATTATATTCTCGGAAATACATTGAAGGCAGATCCTTTTCAATTATGCCGAGACTACAGTCATAATGTAATAATATTGAAATAAGAACAGCAATAACAAGTTGTGGACTGTAAAAACAAGCACAGAACAAGAGCATGAAAACAACAATAAATAGCACACCTTAATTAAAACAATAACCATTTAAAACCACAAGATTAATGAGCAGGTTTCTAATTGTAGCTAGGCGAGAAATTGCTGTTTTCAATACATGATAGTTCAGTTGGTGATAAAAGCATGAAATTCGGCACAGATGACCTTCATATGACCCTAATTGATAATCAACCTCAGGCCACGCAAGTTTAAAAAATGGCTGCAACTGGACATACGTTTTGGACTATATCACTTCGCTGGGGCTGTAAATATTTTTATTTCCACTCATTTTGATGTAAGAAGATATCTTCTGGAGGTATTTCTACCAAGTACGATATAAAAAGTAACATTAGGTTCCAATATGGCGGCATGTTTTCCAATATGGCTGCCAATAAACTGTATAAATGTACATCTGCTCATGCGTGTAGGCAACAATGTCGTCTCCAGCTGAAGAGGTGTGAACGAGTGGTGCGGGGGTGCGGGGGAGAAAGGGGGAGAGTGGTCGATTGGGCCGGAATATCTCAGACTGAGTAGGAGATATATGCCTAAAATCATATTTACAAAACGTTTCAAATGGAGAATAAAAACAGAGATGATTTCAATCGAATATTTAGACAAAGTCATGCAAGGGGAACTTTCTCTGGACTCCATGGGCTAAGAAAATAAACTTTTAAATCTCAAAATCGGTCTGAACGGCTGCTCCGATGTCCTAGTGTTAATGCACAGTTGGTGATGCCCCAGTGAAATCATGGAGTCAATATTTAAAGAGCATTGCAACTCATTCCAGGTAAAGGGAGCGCTATAAATGTAAGGTTTGCCTAGTTCTGTGTTGACCCTGCAGGCACACGTAGTGGGATGTTAATGGCTGCCCAACGGTCAACATTGTCTTACAGTTAGAAGGTTATGGCCAGGCATAACTCTACTCCAGTGCATTACATATGGCTGTGTCTCTGAAAAGCCCATATGGTTTCCCGAACATATTCCATTATTGCTCCCCCAGAATTCCTGAAACTCATTTTAACTGGTGATACAGTGTGTAAAAGTTGGATTTTTCTGTTTTGTAATGTCTTGTTGTTCATTTTCTTTGTACTAATTTACAATTTAGGCATTTAGCAGATGCTCTTAATCCAAAGCGATTTACAGCAAGTAAGAACAAAAACCTAGTAGTTACATCAAATACATAGAAAAAATAGTAATCAAGAATCATATGTAAGCTAAGAACCTAACAGTGGAATATAATGAAACTATGCGTAATTGACTATGCATGCAATGACCATATATTTATCAATGTCTCTGCCTTATTATCGGCACGACAGCGTTTCTGAAGGAACAAGGCAGAGGCGAGTTCCGTAAGCAGCGATGAAGTAATGGAGTGACCTGTCCTGTAGGCATACGCTCTAGCTGTGCTCAGGTTGATGCAACTACATGCCAGTGTGCTGCCCCCCCCCCCCCCCCCCCCCCCGCCGCAGTGTGGGGGGGGGGGATCATGTTTTGTTTTTACAAAACATTGTAGAGAGTGAGAAAGAAAGGCTACTGTACTGCAACGTTTATACTCTACCTGGTAGGTTAAAACAAAATGTGTGACTACGTGACAAAACGTCAGTCATGGGGGGAGGGAAGCTCATGGGTGCTAATTCGTGTTCCTATTCTCTTCATGGGTGCTCAAGCACCGACGCACCCACATAGTCTGCGCCACACCCACATAGTCTGCGCTGCACCCACATAGTCTGCGCCGCACCCACATAGTCTGCGCCGCACCCACATAGTCTGCACCGCACCCACATAGTCTGCGCCGCACCCACATAGTCTGCACCGCACCCACATAGTCTGTGCCGCACCCACATAGTCTGCGCTGCACCCACATAGTCTGCGCTGCACCCACATAGTCTGCGCTGCACCCACATAGTCTGCGCTGCACCAGCATAGTCTGCGCTGCACCCACATAGTCTGCGCCGCACCCACATAGTCTGCGCTGCACCCACATAGTCTGTGCTGCACCCACATAGTCTGCGCTGCACCCACATAGTCTGTGCTGCACCCACATAGTCTGTGCTGCACCCACATAGTCTGCGCTGCACCCACATAGTCTGCGCTGCACCCACATAGTCTGCGCTGCACCCACATAGTCTGTGCTGCACCCACATAGTCTGTGCTGCACCCACATAGTCTGTGCTGCACCCACATAGTCTGTGCTGCACCCACATAGTCTGCGCTGCACCAATATAGTCGGTGCCGCTGATTGGACTTGAACCATTATTGCCACGTTCTCTTTACAGTACTAAAAAAAAAGCAAAAAGACATCACTCAAATACCGTTCTCACTTCATCACCCAGAACACTGCGGTAGCTGTCGCTAGATATGGGACACATGAATAACTGTTTGAAATTACTTTTCCCTCAGTGGACACGGCTATAGGGAACTTGTATTTGTTGCTTGTTGTGAAACAGATTCACGTATTGTCTATGTTATTACAAGAAATGAGTGTGCACACTGCTATACATGCAGGCTCCACACCCTGTCCACTGAAGCCATTTCACAGTGGTGAAAAGTAACTACTACATTTACTCAAGTAAATATATTTTTACTTTACTTCACTTCATTCAAAACGTTTGTTGCAAGTTACAAAAAACGTCAGCCCTATTTGAACATTGGCTATTTGAAAACAGCAGATATACAAGCACACAACATGTTGCAACTTTTACTTGTAAAGCATATATCTCTGCACTGCAGAGATATATAAATTAATCCTACTGCAGAGTCTGCAGTAGGATTAATTTACTTCAGTAAATCTGTTTTATTACTTTTGCCACCACTGCTATTTCACCTGAAACCATGGGGTGCATGTACAACATGGTGACCTTGCATGTACACCATGCATGTATGCATGTACTGTATGCATGTTTGCACCATGCATGTATGCATGTATGCACCATGCATACATGCATACTTCATTGCACCTTTTTTCATATTAATCGTATGTAAATATGCACATATCTTCGAAAAAGATACAGTATGTCATGAGGAGAACTGCAGAGAATATTTATTTCTTATAGGACAGATTGGAAATAACTAGCTGTTTTTTGGTAAAGAGACTTGGGGCCCTATTTTTGTCAGTGCCTTACCCCTTATACCTAAACGTCTTTGCCCTTTTTTTCTTTTCTTTTTTTACAATTTTGTAGATCGGCTACTTTATTTATTTTTTTCCTTTTTTTTAAATAGTAAATAAAAGGCAAAGCAGTTTGGGGATAAGGGCTAAGGCACTGATGAAAATAGGTCCCTTGGTGTACTGTAGGCTGAAAAAGAACAAATCACCAAGTACAGTTTAACCCGGGTCCGTTTAGTATAAGTATCGAGGGTCTAAAGTGGTTAAAGTGACATTTAGATATTCCAAATATTAGTCTATTCTGAGGCACCCCTGGACTTGCTTCAAGGCACACACTTTGAGAAGCCTTAGTGGGCCTTAGAAGCCTTAGTGGGCTGCCTTAGTGGAACATACTACTATTACCACTTCTTATAATGTGCATGCTACACACTAGGTATTACACCTGCTAAAGCCCATGCCAGGATCCATCCCTATCTAAGATTAACGAGGCGATCAGCCCACACCTGATAAGTGGATCTACAAGCCTCCCTCCAATAGGCAATCAATCTAAAACAGGTGAAGCTATTATGGCAGTCCACAATAGAGCCATTCCACGGCCGTCATCTTAAGTTGGAAAACCCATTATGATAATAGAGAATAATGCCATAGTTGGTGGCGTGTGTAATACATCTTTATGTCAAATCTAAAGATAATGGGTCGGGTGTTTAATCCATTTTGATCTATTTTAATCATGGGGGCTCAGAGGATGAAGATAACAGACAACTGGTATATCAGACAGGTATCCATGGTAATGATATGATCAGCCAGATGGAAACAATCTTCAGCTGACCACGTTAAAGGAATTTAATTTCAAAGCAGCAACACCTACTGTATTGATTTCTCAGAGTAGCCTAATCTCTCAAGACAGCAGACTCAGCACCACTGCCCCAAACATAATGTTGTTAGGAGGAATAAACACAGAAGCACCTGGGAGGAAGAAGACTATAATAAATGGGAAGCACCAAACCAACTTCCTGTTTCTACACAAAAAGCACACCCATGTGAAGTGAGGGGCGCTCTTATAATATGCCTATTGCTCAGACACTGACGTAAAATTCTCCATTCATTGTCAATGGGAATTGAATGTTTGGGTAGGACGGAAATCTATACACTAATAGCTGAATATAGGAGGGAATATAGAAGGGAATTTCCTTTTGTTTTCTTATTTTTTTACTGAATTGGTTCCCAGATTGCTCACAGAGTGAAACAGATACATGGGATTCCATTATTCCTCTGCATCCAAAATGTAATATTGGCACTTTGGCTACCAGCAGTGTGTGTGGGCAGCCAACTTTTACGTCTCTTTAAGACATTCATGCACACATTTTATCCATAAAAGCTATGGAGGTATACGACATTTGGTTGCCGATTTGCCAGAAAATTATTACGAGCCTCTAAACCTTCAGAATGCGGTGTTGGTGTAAGCAGTAAAGGTCAATAAAAAGGTGGCAACAGGAAAGTCAGTCACAGAGGATATATCTTATTTATGAAGTCCGTAAAATCCTTAAGCTTTTTTTTTCAGTTGAGGAATTAAGCATTTTTATTATACGTGAATCTATCTCCTTTATTGAAGAAGCCATTAGCAGTCAGTGTTACATTTTAATAATGTATAATATCAATTATATCATACAAATAAGTCTTTATGAGGAAGGATATTTTCCACTAGATGTATTCCCCCTAGACATGCCTTGAACCGCGTGTGCGTGTGCCTGTCAAAGGTTAGAATGCATTACGTGATGTAAACAACCCCTCAGCACATTGGGGAGGCTTTCAGTGAGTTTCTTCACTCACCAAACACCAAACTGAACAATTGAACCACATGGCAAGAGGCACCATTCATTCAGTTCAATTCCCACAGGCGTGGAATAAACAAACCAAGAAGAGAGGAGAAAACTGTGATTGTTATCACTGCAGACAAAGAAGTCGTTTAAATGATCCAAGCGTCTGTATCAGATGAAGTTCAAATAGGGGGAAGCACTAGCCTACCTCGTCCTCACCTCAATTTACATGTTCCCTCTCAACTCCATTTATCTCTCCAGCAGACTCGCACGGATAAATGAAATGTGAGCCGGTGAGTCCCCTGGACATTTTAATTAGCTAGCCTTTAATTCAGCCTGACCCTCATTCAACTTTGATCAGCCGGTATGCCCCTGATAAAAGTGCCGTCACTCAAACACAGACCCCCAGGGTTGTTCAAAGCAAATCGTCTCCTCGTCACTCCCAGACCTTCTCCTCTGTTCTGCCCCATGAGGGAAGTTCACGGCTCAGCGCTGCTAAAAGCACGAAGAAGGAAATGTAGTGACTAGCGAGTGAGCTGGACCCCCACACTCCCTAATCCTGTAGTGACGAATGTAATTGTACAACATGTAAATGCTCTTCTCTAGAAGACACACCCACACCACACCACACCACACACACACATACACACACACACACGGGCCTAAAATATAGGTCCTGCTGAAATGTTGAAACAAGATGCTGAAACAATTTAATGTGTTTGTTGTGATTGTGAACTGAAAGTGCATCACTGTGTTTATTAGCAAACTGTAAATAAAGTACAAAAAATAACAGTTTAGGGGGGGGGGGGGGGTTATGGGGCGGGTGGGCACCCACTATCATTATAGCCCACACGGAAAGGACTTATAAGAAACTTATATGTTCATATATGTGCATATGTGTGACATATGCAACATATATGTCACACATATATGAACTTATATGTTAGACATGTATGTCTAGTCTACCATATAAATTTCATATAAATCCTTTCCGTGTGGGAGGAACACAGATTGTGTCAAGTCAACCTCCACCTTCTTTACTTTTTTTTTGCTGAACTTCCTTCTTCTCATGATCTGAACGAGTTACTTGGTTCCAATATTGTTGAGAGGATGTGCAAAAATGCCAAGCAATTCTTATTTTTATTTATTTATAATTTTCAAATGTCAGCATAAATCCAATTAGCCGTTCAACACTAATACCCCTTAAGACTGCTTAAAATGATACTCATTCATCATTCTCTTAATCTGCCAGGCATGGATGCTTACATTAGCTGTAATGATATTCTAATACACTCTATTTAAGTGTCACTTAGTCTCTTACGTATAGATGTAATTCTGATGCTCAACTCCTTCTAAACCCTTGAATCACTTTTTATTCACATCGTTTGATGTGTATTTTGTGGATTGCACAGCAACAGTTTATGTACTGTATGCCTAGATTAACAAAAAAAGTATAGATTATTTTGTGTAAACAGATATATTGGTATGTTTCCAGTTGACCGATCAGGCAAGAAGGAGGTAGCCTGGATTCCAGCCTGAATTCCCCTCCCGCCTTGAGTCACGCAGCTCTATACAAAAACGCTGTTTTACCGTATTTTGACTATTTTGTTGTGTGAGAAGTGGAGGATGTGAACATACCTTATTAGTGCAACATTGCTCATCAACAACAACAACAATTAGTGTTGACATGACTAATAAATCATGTAGACATTTCTCATGTTTTCTTTAGCAGAGCAACATGGCTATTTGATGAAGCACAAACCTGATGCTGATGTGAGTTAACAGGTGTGTCTGTGTCAATTTTAGGTATACAAATTGCTTATCAGACATCACATGTCTGTTATGTACAGTATGTTACGTATGTTGGCCGCTAACATTAGCTACGTCACAGTCACTATGTCTGCATGTGCAGCTCACCCCAGCAAACTCACCCATGCTCTAACCAATAGAGTACATTGATACATCAATCAAGTATACAGAAGTACATTTCAGAGCATTATAAATACAGCTGGTTTTCAATGGTATATATTTTCAATGTATATTTATAAGCCAATATACAGTTCTGTCAAGCAACAACCCACATGATACTTCACTTCCCTTCATTCCATGCAGCCACCTTTTCAGCAGAACCGACAACTATAAACAATCATGATAACCAAACACTGGTTTGACCTGGCGGCTGTCAGTGCTTTTGGGTGGGGGGGGGGGCTATAAGACATCCATTATACTATATGCTATAGTTCAACCTGCAGCAATAGCATCATATTCCAGATATCAAAGTACAGCAATGACACTACTACAGGCCTATACTTTGTTACAGCAAGTGCTCCAGTCCACAACAACAGAAGCGCATGCCCACAACAAACACTTCACTGAACATTGTTTGTTCAGTAACAGAATGATAGCTGCTCTTATACTGTCATTAATAATGACAGTACGCACGCATGCACGCGCACATACACACGCACGCACGCACGGGCAACTGGCGCAAACGGCACAGACCAAAATGGAATAAAGACGCAAGCAACTTGCAAGGCACACACACGTGCACGCACGCGCGCACGCACGCGGCACCGAAACAACACTAACACACGCACACAAACGTAATTTGTAATGTAATTAAACCAGCGATTATGTTTCTTAACTTTGTGAGATGAATGAAGCAGACCATAATACCTTTCTGTGGGTCCCGGATACAGGATAGCTGTCTGTCCCAAGCAAGAATTTCAAACTCACAAAACGTTGTCTCCTTTCCTTTTGTTATATCCAAAATGGACTATATGCTCCCAGTCTCTTAACTTCATTTTCCCCTCCACGGACACGGGACAAAACGGATTATAAAGTAAATAATAAACTAATTTCATTTAAAATACTTGTCTTCCACCCGCCATTGTTTCACGTCATAAACAACCAGACACGCAGGTGCTGTGATTGGTATAGCTAATGACCTCACGGTCTGAGGCGGGCATTAGGGCTGAGCACAGCCCTCTATTGGCTCTGTGGATGAAAGATTTTAGCCCCAATGGCAAGTAAACCAAGCAGGCGTGTCTTGGCAGCTGTCAATCATTCACACACACACACACACACACACACACACACACACATAAAAATTCATGGTTGGGAATTCAGTTGTGCATCTGTAGTATTGTATTGTTTTGTGTATTTCTTTGGTTGTGTCTGTTTTATGTTTTATACATATGGAAGAAAATAAATAAAGTACAAATCATTAAAAAAAATGGTTGGGAATTCAGCCTTCTCCATGCTCGTCTGCAATTCCCTCGCACAACAGATGTGATGTCAATTCACTAATTAGAAATTGCAATCAAATGCTGCCAGTGGTTATGTTTACATGATTCAAAATGACAGGATTTCCAGGAATATAAACCATAGTGGTTTTCTAGCAGTGCAGGTTATCTTGACATCAGATCCAATAAATCTGACATGTTGTTGAGAATTGCCTTTAGGTTATGATTGGAGTATCTGTGTGCATCACATTGTAGAAAAGGGGTAGGCAAGCTATAGGCACGGGTGGCAACATTGGCACAGGGGAGGGTCTGGCCGACTGCCATAAGTGTGTGAGAGAGAGGTTTTTTCTTTTAAAATGCAATATTAAAAAAGTTTAGTCACTCTAAATTACCCATGCATATAATCTACGCCTTCAAGTCTGACTGGGGAGAGAGTCTGGGAGATAGGTGGCTTTGCTAATGATCATTACACCCTGAAGTGATGATATGCATCTAAAAAAAAAGATGCATATGGACAATCAACATCAGTTGGAAATATGTAATGTTGAAGTGTCATAATTAAACTTAATGTTGATATGTCACAAATACTTTCAAGAAAAAGAAAACGTGACACCCTGCTGTATAGCCTATAGGCTTATATGACTCCACATAAGGAATGTATTGTCTGGGAGTTGATCCTTTGGGCAACTGTGAGGTACACAGCATCTACTGACAAATTATGGATGTACACTAATGATGGATATTTCAGCATGATAAAGCCTTACTGATGTCATAAAATGATTTAAATGGAAGGACATTTTTATTCCCACCAACCTTTAAATCTTGGGTTAATGATGTTCTTTACATCTTTTCACATTGGAGAAGATTCGCTATACTTTAAGAGGTGATGCTTTAAAATTTACACCATTTGGCAACCTTTTTTAACATATTGAGAGGATGAATGCGGCTGACATCAACAATCCTTAATAACTCATTACACTGACCCTACTGTAATTGTTTTTATTTTTTAATGTTATTATTGTTATTATTATTTGTTTGCATATTGTGTCCAATATTTGATTAATTTCTTCTATTATTGAATATGTATATTTGTATGTGCCTTTTATTTCATTGTTAATGGTACAAGATACCGGGGTTGTGGCTCTTTCAGAACGGGAACTCTGGGGGGGGGGGGGGGGGGTAAAACATTTCAACAATTTTTTTGTGCTATTTTTGACACATATGTGACTTGAAAAATGAATAAAGAAACTTTGATCCAAAAAGAAAAAAAATCTACATTTCACTACAAGTTGATTGCTATTTTAATCATAATAAATAGTAAGAGGTAAATAGCCTTAAAGTCCCTGCACACAGAGCGCATTCTTCGGATTTTTAGCGGCGTTTCTCCATCGGGTTTTCCGAAAAACACGTCCAGTGTGCAACCACCTTTACTGTATTGTTTTTTTTTCCTAGAATATTAATGTGAAGTTGACTCAGTCCAGCTTTTACCATTTTCACATTCAATGCAAGACTGCCTGAGCTGGCTGCAGGGGAGCGATAAAGCTTTTGGAATTCATAACCTGTCATCACCATCACACCATGCCCGTTTCCTAACCTGCTTTGGAACAGTGTCACCACACACCTGTCCTGCACACACATGAAAAGCACTAACCTCCCACCCTGCAGCTACCATCACCAACACCATAACAACCTTCTCTCTGCGTGGAAATTAACATAACCACGCACAATTTCGTTCAGACAGGCATGCTAATTTAAATGGAAATAACACACAATCGAAGATGGCTCTAGAGAGAAACGGTTTTATACATGCACGTCAAAAACCTGTGTTCATTCAACAGATAGTCAGTTAATTAAAAGACGACATTAGGCCACTAATTAACACAGTATTTTATAATGGGGCTTGTAGATGAATTGACCCTGTTGAGTTTAGTAGCTGGCCAGGAGGCAAGTGTTGTCATATTGAACCCAGACAAAATGTGAAGGCCCTTGTTATAACACCACCATGATGCAGATTTGAACAAGTACATGAACTGAGGGATTGCATGAGTGATGAATATACAGCGATGAAGGGACAGCGAGAGATCGAAACCTTAGACGGATAGACGACAGAGAAAAGCGGAGAGGAAAAGATATATTGGATGTCAGGACGAATGAGAGAGAGAGAGATACAGGGAAGTGGGGTAAATGTTAATGAGGGGGGTAGGGGAGGTAGAGAGTCATTGGTCAGCTTCCAGGCATTGCAGGACAGAACAGACTCATTTAGGCATCTGCTGTCGATGCTGCTGAATGGCAACGGTGCTTCCTCTATTGCTGGTTACAGGGACGTGCTTAGAGTGTAGAGCAGCATTCTTCCTGTGGCCTTAAATCAGCTATGCACTGGACATGCAAGTCAGCAGAAAACACATACACACACACGTACACACGCAGATTCATGCACTCATGCACACGCGCATGCATGCACAATCTTTTATCAGATCCTCTCACTCTCTTCCTCATTTTGTAGGCAGCAGTGGCCTAAGGGTTAGAGGAGTACCCTTGTTGCCGAAAGGTTTCCGGTTCGATTCCCCGGATGGGCAGGACTAATCTGGGTCGGGAAGTGATTGTCCTCACTCAATCAAGCCCTTGAGCAAGGCACTGAACCCCAACTGCTGGTCAGCCCCCAGGTGTGTGTGTGTGTGTGTGTGTGTGTGTGTGTGTGTGTGTGTGTGTGCAGGGCGTTGCTGAAAATGAGCACCCGTGTGAAGTCAGTGGTGCAACTCCGTGTGGGCGTTCCCGGGCCCACAGGCCAGGGTGCCGGCCCGGTTCCAGTGAGCCGCCCTGCGTCCAGACCGGTAGAGAAATGACAGAGTTACCATGTAGGGGTCCCCGGGGGTAGGGGGAGGGGGGAGTTCCAGACCCCCAGGAACATGCCCAGAGGGCCGGGCCGGTTCCGGCGTGCTGCCCCGTGTCCGAAACGGTTGAGAAATGACAGTTACCGTGTGCCGGTCCCTCTACTGTACCCTCTACTGTACGTACTGTACTGTACTGGCACACCCGAAATCATCATATATGCAGTAAATATGCGCGTGTGTGTTTGTGTTAGGTTGCGCACAGGTGGTGAAAAACAACCATTCTCATGCTCATACCCAGCCAGGCAGGCAGGCACCCACCCAGGGAGTGGTTGCACCACTCAAAAAATAGCCACGATGAGAATTATTTTACTCACTGAACTGAACTAAACTGACCTCGAGGCATGGACCACTGAGGAACTTTAAAAAAAATCATACAAATGACAAGTTCACCGAAACATTGATCAATGTTATGAGTCATGACCATACAGCAGATAAATGAGCTTAGGCGCACACTCACACCCAAAGAGATTTCAGAAAAAACAGTAGACCACCTGTGAGCTATTAGTGAACAGAGCAGGGGCATCTGTACCGCTGCTGTGTCCTTGTCTGTATCCCCTATAGGTGGTCTGCATTATCAAAGCGGCATGACTTTGACTCCTGTTGTGCTTTAACCTTACCTGAGGACACCAGGTGTTCATATACCCTACAGTTGTGCAGTTCATTTCATGTTTTCTCCCACAGCTTCAAATCTAGATAGATAATTTACTAGAGATTCCATGAATGCAGCAGAAATGCACAAGGCTATAACTGATGTGAATGTGTTCTAGTAGCAGGCAATTCAGTGTGTGCATACAGTATACAGTATGCTTTACTTATAGGCTACTTACTGTATAATAATAAATGGGACAATATCGCTGAGCTTTCAGCACCCAATGTTTAATTTACTCATTTCTGTTCATTAAAACTCATTCACTGCCCAAAACAATTGCCCCCCCTTCTACCATTGCCAGGATCTGTTCGTTTATCTTACTTTTTCAAGGGTTCTTTTCCCGAGTTAGAGCCGTTTGAAAACAGCATGCCTGGAGGACCCTGATGTAAACGTCTAAAAGTTTTTGTATTGACTTGTGCTTTTGTACCCATTCTACGAAATAACATTTTCAATCAATCAATGCTGAAAAACACTGCAGCAAAAAAACGTGTAAACAACAGACTGGGGGCGGATCAAGATGTGATTTTTCGATGGCCTCTGGTTCCGGTGTACAACCAGTGTACAACTTGGAGTACAATCCTCCTACAGCTTCAAATCTAGATAGATAATTTACTAGAGATTGCATGAATGCAGCTGATATGCACATGGCTATAACTGATGTGAATGTGTTTTAGTAGCAGCTAGGCAATTCAGTGTGTGCATACAGTGCGCTTTTCATTGTCTGGGCTCTGTGTTAGAGGTAAACCACATGCAACATTATAGTGGATCTAAAAGGCAACCTGCCCCTGAGACTATAAACCTGATATTGCAGCATCATTTTTGCTAGAAAACCCCTGAAGAGAGTTGAAATTCTCCCAGTGGACTTATGGGGTTTAAAACACACTGTATATCTTTAGGTAGGCCTAAACAGTCCTTACTTCATTTGATCATTTTATCGTATCAGCAGCCACTAAAAGCTGACTGCACTTCCCAGAGAGGGTGTGGGAGGGGTTGTCGACTTGTCGTGTAATTGAATTGTTGAATAAATTACATTTAGATCTGTTGCCATGGTGAACCAAAATGAGGCAATGATTCTCAGGAGAATGAGGCGTCAGTTTGCTACATTTGGAACCAGGGTTTAATACCTTTCTAAGGTCGCACCAGAAAGCTTTACGAGGTCTTTAATGAGACCAACATTTGCATAATGGTATTTTAATAAATACATGGATACATTTTTAATGGAGTCATTTCCATGTGGCTTTGGGTGTATGTCTAACACCCTCACCCCCCTTAGGTGGATCAAATTCTACGCCTTTGAAAGGTAGAACTTTCATCCAAAGTAAAGCATGGTCTCAGGAAATGAGAATAGTGTTGTTGGGTCTGTGCACAGGTCCAAACCAGGACCACTGTTGGTATACAACACCTGAGTAGTATAATACCTAATCTACATTTCCAGAGACTGAAAACGTCCTGAAGGCATCACTTATCATGATTTCAAACAAAAATCACAAAGCATGAATCCAGCCGTTCCATAGAGAGACTAATCCACGTGTGATAAGCTCACAGTTCTCCTCTTGTCCACTTTTCTTTCCTCTGAGACCGTTTGGATCAGAGGAATTTAATCAGTAGTCCAACACACCAAGAGCTACCCCCAAACGACTGAACAGAGAATTTGTCAACCAGTAACACGCTCTGATTCCTGATTAAGAAAGCAAAGGAAAACAAAGCTATTGTTGTTCTAAAGAGAGAAAGAGAGAGAGAGAGACACAGACAGACAGACAGGCAGGCAGGCAGGCAGGCAGACAGGCAGGCAGTCAGACAGACAGACAGACAGACAGACAGTCAGTCAGGCAGGCAGGCAGGCAGGCAGGCACTTCAAATGCAAGGATTAAATACCGTAATTTCAATGATAACATCTAACTATCTATAAATGCACCAAGTCTCAGTGTCCATATATGGAGCTGGCCTGTTCTGACATCATTCTGACGTCTGCATATACTCCATATTTGGGCATGCCTGACAAAGAACTCTTGGCATAAAAGGGACACAGACATAATATCTGGGTGGGGCATTTATTTCCAACTTGCATCGTTCCAAGTAGGCCAGTTCCCAAAGGGCACCGCTGTAGTGCTCGCATACATACAGTACAGCCACTGAAATGTGATCATGAAAGTACAAAAGCATCTAAATGTGTTGCAACAATCTTCAATAAAACAGAAAGTCCTTGAACATCTTGCACTTTGCGCTATGGTAATTTGAAAAGAGAACAATTATGTAGAATGGAAATAATTTTGCCATCACAAAGGAGAGCTGATGGTGACGTTGGTAAATAGATTTGATACTGTGTAGAGAGATGGAACTCTTTTGTAGAACAAGTTTGAAAAGGGACACATTTCCCATTCATCAGCTTCAAGAATAGAATGTTGAAGAATAGAATGTTGAAACCATCGTCAGTGGAATATGTGTTGCTAGGGAACCAAGTTTATTACCTTCGAACTACTCATGTTCACAAACACTGCAACATACCTGAACCCATTTAGAATGTGCATGCATGTTGTCAATTCAAATGTCTAATAGACAGCATATCTCTGCTGTTGGGCAGAAATGTCCAAATATAAAGTTTCCAGGAAATGGAAGAAAAAAAGTAAGAAGTAGGCCTATAGTGAGTTGGTGACATTATACATTGCCAAAGTCAGCCAAAGTCAGAATCAACACTGACTTTGGCAAAGGGCACATAAAGGGGCGGGGCTGAGCCCTCACTGACTGACTAAGATTATCCAAATGGATTCTTAAATAAAAAGTTAAAAGTTAAAATAGCCTCAGAGTACCTTGGCACAGTCATATTGCGAGATCAAATATTCACTGGATCTTAATCTAGTTAATGTCCCATATCGGTCAGGATCCTTTTTTATTCATTTGCATGAATCAGCAAAGTCAGTGTGACTCATGGGAAACTTGCAGTTCAACATAAGATTTTAACATGACAAATTCTACCAGTGTGTTTCATAAAAAGTGATTATAGGAAATATCTTGTATGGCTGAGCACAGAGGTGAATGGATCATGTCATTACCTCACATCTTTCTGGAGGTAGGTAGGCTGTAGGGCAGGCTGATGTGCTTCCTGAATGTATCACTATACTGCTTTCTGCTGAAGCCAAATTCATTCAAAGTCATGAAGGTCTGTCACAATTTATTAACAAAATTAACTTATTCTTACAAACAAAAGAGTGTGGGATGTGTAAGTCAGTAATATCAGTAGTGTCAGTGTGGATGTGTGATCAATGTAGTGTGGGGTGTTGTATGGTGTGTAAATCAAGGCATAAAGTCAAACAAACAAAAGGGTGCTGTCATCTGGAGGAGAATGGCTGCCACCAACTCCTTTATAGAGCTCCAGGGAGCAGTGATCAGGTGCTCCCAATGCACCTATGATTGGGGAAGATGGGAACCTTGGCCGACGCCTACACATAGATCTGTGAGGGGAAACACATAGATAGGGGAGTACCGGTACAAAGGGAGTAAGGGACACCACAGACAACACAGGCCCTGCAGGCCAGGCCAAAGGGGATGTGACAGTCTCTCTCTACCCAAGTACCCATAGTCCACTTGCCAGAATGTGAAGAGTATGGGTTCTGACAAATATAAGCAAGATTATGGGTTCTGACTCAGAATGTGTAGATAGGCAATGGTGGTGCCTCAACAAGGTGGAGGAATTGTAAATCACTGTCACAAGTGTGACAAGCCAGATTAAATACAAAATAATTTCCTGCGTGTGACTAATATCATGGTGAATTCAGAGACCACTGTTCTTGAGGCGATAAGGCCAGGGGCGTTCTATTATCCATGTCATTCACCTAAAGCCAAGATACTGACATGGCCCATACCACACATACTGTAGGAGGTGGTTACTTGGAATATCTCCATAATAATTGGCACATAAGATTTGGCTACTGGAAATAAGCTTGATCTTCCCTTTCAGGATTTAGGCTATTTAATGGATAATGAGAGGCTGTCACTGGGCTTGCACAGCTTTACTTTCACGACCTGGATGCTTTTGACAGATCATGGTAAATGGTCAAATCATCAATAAATAGACATAATATATGAAACCAATCCTAAAATGTACCAAATCATATTAATGTCTCTCATTACTAGGTGCAATATCATCATCAAACAGTCCAGGAAATTGCATACATTAAACCTAACGTGCCCCATGGGAGGACAGATAAACAGGTTGAGCTCCCAAGCCTCTGTGGGTCTTTTTCATGGACCATAGTGATATATTTTTTATAGCCTCTCATCTCTGAGGTAATTAACGAGTCATTTATTGAGGATTGAGACAATTCTGTGGCTTCATTACCAACTAAATCAGTAATGCGGATTTGGTTTATCTGCATGCCAATAGAGCGTCGCAGTCCCTCCCCCTTTCAGAACGACGAGTGGCCCAGGAAATGAATCCCAATGCATTTTTTCCCATAGGCATTTCTTTCCCTGCACTGAGGTTCCATGTTTAACGTAGGCTACTTAATACAAAGTGTGTACAAACTACATTGTTTAAGTCACAGATCCATGTTTTTCTTGTTTACTACTTGATTAGACTATAACGCTTGCCAGGAACAACTTACTTCCAAACCAACTTTTAGGGTTCTGAATTCATTTTCAGTGGAAACACTCTGAACTGGTTCAATATTAGGCTCGAAAAAATAACTGAACCGGTTCAACCCTGGTGGAAAAGGGGCCTGTGTAACCAGTAATATGTATTTTGGTTTGGAAAGAAATTCTGAAGAACTGAAGAACCTGGTTGTTGTAAAGAGAAGTAGAGCAGCTTTTCTCTGAGGATGATGTATCAGTTTGCTCTCACAGCCATAACTGAGTGTTATCTCATCTCTCTCCTGAACACTGGGTTCTAGTGCTGAAACCCACATGACCTGAGGTGTTAACGATGCCATGAAACAACCTCCAGATAATCAATCAAAATGCCCATGCTGGACCATGGAGCCACACACACACACACACACACACACACACACACACACACACACACACACACACACACACACACTCCCATGTCTCTCTCACAAACACACACCCTGCACGCACACACATGCACGCACGCAGCAATCATTCTGAGGACTATTGATCGATGTTGGAATGAATGGAAAAGGGACTGAAACAGAATAAATGAAGCTCCATTTTATTTCTCTGAAAGACAAACAATGTCAAGACGTTTTGGTCATTATGGTCAACTGTCTGGGAACAAAAGGTCACAGACAGGCCTTGACAGCGTCTCACCTTGCTGACAATTTATAGCACTTTCAATACCTTCTCTTTAAGCACACAGCAATAGGACATTTGCAAGAATTTACCAGGAAATCAATAGAAAATCTCAGTCTTTAGAATTTAGAATAATTGTTTATTATTGGCCGCTATGTTTTGAATGAAATTCCTTATTATTATGCACTGTTATGGTGTTGAATTAATAATTATGCATAAAAAAACGTTAAGCATGATTAAACTGTTGACAATATTATATTGCACAAAGGGAAGCAACCTTGCCAATAGTTGTGGAATGAAATGGTTCAATAATTACCATTATAAAACCACTGACATCATACAGAAGTTAATGGCAAATTAACCACGCCAAAAGACCACGAGTGTCTCTAAAGAAATCTCTGAATAGGCAGACTATGTATGAATATATAATAGATCTTTAAATCAATCTCTGAGTATGTCACTTATCATATTTTGGTATTTCAACACTGCACGTGAGCCTTGTGCATGCCACTCTGCATACACAGGACCCAGCACACATTCTCATACCGTTGCAGGCAGCAGAACCTCCATAACTTGGGGCAAATTGCTCGTGCTGTATTGGCTACAATTGGCTGCACTTGAGATAGATTTCCACGCAGCTCTGCAGACACTCAGCACTCATCATGGGTTCCATAAATCCAACAGCTGCTGGGCTGCGGCAGATAGTGAGTTTTATTTATGGACTATAGGACCAGAGGCAAGAAGGACGAAATGAATTGGACATACGTTAACACTGACATAGTGATGAACGTGTGTGCGTGTGTGCGTGCGTGCGCGTATTACATGGAGAGGTGGGTGGTTAGTGGTTACATACAGTGACAGGCAGTGCGGTGCTGTAAAACCTGTCAACTCTAATGCTGCAGTGTATGTAGAGTGCAGCGACAGCCACTGGCAGCGCCATAAAGAACTGGAATGAGGTGTTAGATGCTGTTCAATCAACCGAGCACAAATGAGCACAGAGAGCCAGCTATGGGTGAATGTACATCACTCAGTTTTGAACCTCATTAACTTAATCATATCTCTATTCATAAAATTAATATTAATGAATAATATAGCAATGTTTTCCCAGACTGAGTGCTCTGCATCTTCATACCTCGTCCTGTCTCCCTGTGTACTGTAACAACAGCTATATACAGTTACATTCAATCCGAAAGAGTACAAATGGGACCATTTGGTTCCATTTGTAGCCTACATTCTGAGTTAAAGCAACACAAAGGATTTTAGGTTTATTGTCAGGTACAGCAGAGACTTAATACAGCAGAGGCAAGCCACGAGAGGAGGTTTGTTCTTAATAGAAATGTATTTATATAGTGGAATAAAAAAGTTAAAAACATAAAATAAAGCATTGGGAAATAATTGTGTCTAAACCCTGCCAACTAAATTCTGACTCTAGCTTCTGTGTAATTGGCAATTTTATTCCAACGCTGCATGATTTAGCACCTGCCCAAAGATTCAAATCACCAATACAACACTGGCTGTAGCTGATGCTAACAGCAGGTACAGCCAGTGTTTGTGTTGGTGATTTTATTCTTTGGCGGGGACTTTATTTGAATGACGTCGCGTGCACGTCACGCAGGTCACACAATGGACCCTTGATATGCTCCCAGGCTTATAGAGCGCCGAAGTCCTGACGTCATTCGCTCATCCCTTGGTTGCAAGGGGTTTGCGGATGTTTTTTCTCTATGGAGAATAACATTGGGTCATCTTAAAATCGTCTCACACTGACATGACGGTCGGCATTCAGCAGCCTTTGTAAACTTTGTTGAGGTGTGGAGAACTGTTTAATCGATGCATGTGCGACTGTGCGTCTTATACTCCTCAAAGTTTTTTTGGGGGGGGCTTGCGTGGAACCGCATGCAATGACCAATGCAACACTGAGTACAGTGATGGCCTTACAATAGCCTCACCAGTGTGTGTGGACAGTGTACTTGATATACCGCTGTCTCATGCAATTAGTTACAATGACTTTAGTGAGAGACCCGGTATGATTAATATTGTACTGTATTCACACATCGTACTGGTCAAATTTAATTACTTTGGAGATGTGGGACATTGACACTGTACAAGGGAACAGTTTTGTAAAATCTTCTCTTCTTTCTCATTTATCCCTATGGGTGAGAATCAGCAATGTTTTACCATAGACCTGAGTTCAAACATACCTTGAAATCACTGCGACTATATTATGTTTTTTTTGTCTATAGGACTGGATTTACTTGAAAGAGAGAACTTAAGCCAGGCTGCCTGGTAATTTAGCTCACCCAGCAGAATCCGTGTGAGTCATGAGGACACAGGTTTAAACCTGATGCCCGTTATGGCCTATATGTAATGGAGGAATTTATAAAACGGAAGCACAACATGGGCATCAGCACAAGGGACGTCACCAGAGGGTATTGTGAGGTGCAGTAGACGCACAGCCAATTGTGCAAAATTCCTTTTCAGTTCAAGGACAATCTACCCACTAACACAGGGGAGCCCACACTTACTTTCAAAATGACCAGCTGAACACGATCTACCCACCGAAATAATGTATTATAGTTTTATACCATTGCTGAAAATAGTTTAAATATGTACCTGAGGGGGCTTTGGAATAGCGGAGTTGGAGTTACATATAAGACAAATGCATTTGAATGGGAAATAGAGGGGGGGGGAAATGGAATAGGTAGGTACTTTTTGTATTTAATTTGTAATGCCGCCACAGCAGCACTCATCAAGCAACACTCAATCAAGTCACCTTCATTCATTTTTTTTAAATTAAATATTATAGGGGCATATTGTATCTACCTGCACAGCCTTTGTGATCTACTGGTAGATCGTGATCTACCTTTTTGGCACCCCTGCACTAGTCTAAGTTAGTCCATCATTTCTATCTGTTAAGGCCCAACTAAAAGGATGGATCGTTTCTCTAGTTTTATTGAGTGTCTTGTATTAGGTCAAAACTATAGGCCATTTTTACTGTTGTTGTTTTCTCTTCTGTGTGTACCCTTTCAGTAATGTTTATACCGGTATGTGCTCCTTGCTTGTTTCCTGTATGGTGACTATGGATGGAAATTAGCATTCTTGCTCAATCCGGTGTAATTTTACGAGTGGTGTTCATGATACATGCATATTCATCCTCTTCCACGTCTCCCCTATCTCTATATCCTAGGTTTCCTCCCTGTCACTCTTCAGTTACTCTCCAGTCTAAATAAAGCATAATAATAAAATAAAGACAAATAACAAAGTGGATTTAGCCAGTGGTTTTCAAAGCGGGTTCTGCCAACCAGGATTGGCATAATTCCGACGGCACATTAGTCTGACAACGTGGCTTCGGCTTATGGACACTTTGGGATATTTTTTAACACTACCACAAGCGATTACACCGTTTTAAAGTGGATTTTCATGACAAGGACCGATCAAGTCGGCGCAGTGGCTCTTCAAAGGTTAGTGGAACACGATTGTGTTATCACGGCATTAAAACTGTCAGTTAATTTAGGGCAAAACTGAATGGAAATCCAACACTCGACTGCGTTTATGCAGTTCGACCCAGATGTGCCAACAGTTTAACCAGCGCCACCTCAGTAAAAGGTTAACCAGCACACGTCATCCACATTCATGTATTAAAAGAATGATTGATGATACACTGTGGCCCCTTTTCCACCGGTTGGTTCCCAATGGGAACCGCTTCATTTCTTTTTGGTTCTTAGTCCATGAGCCAGAGCTCCAAAATTGGAACGTTATTATGAATTGAGTGTATCCCTATATTAAATTGTTTATAGCTAGTCGCGTTAGAATTTATCATACCTCCCGTTGTTGTCGTTCGTCTTGGGAGTGTTTTGGCTACATGAAGCTACTTCAGCATCATCCGGGATAGCACCTGGTCCGTCTCTAAATGTGCTCCACTTCTCATACACTGGACTCACAGCTTCCTGGGCAATAGACCACAAACAGTTAAAGTAGGTACATCATTTTCATCAACTGCCATCACCAACACAGGGGCCCCTCAAGGCTGTGTCCTCATCCCCTTCCTCTACACTCTGTACACAAATGACTGTATTAGCCCCTCACCCACTAACATCACATACTTTAAATACTCTGATGACACTGCCATTCTCGGACTGCTCCATGACAATAACTCTATTACGGTCTATCAGAATACCATTTCTCATTTCACACAGTGGTGCACTGACAACTACCTAGAGTTGAATGTGGTCAAAACAAAAGAACTGGTCATTGAAACAACAACCCACACTGGACTTAACCCACTCCTCATTAATGGTAAAACAATAGAACAGGTAGACAGCTTCACATATCTTGGACTCACACTGGACAATAGACTTAGGTTTGATCAACACATTACATCTATCCAGTCACGCTTTCAGCAAAGACTCCATGTAATCCGTAAACTAAGATCATTATCTGTTGCTCCTCATCTTCTGCTATTATTGTACAAAAGCATTATTCAACCTGTTCTGTTGTACTGTTCTGCATGTTTCTACACCATACTGTCCATGCCTAACAGGAACAAACTTTTCAGTATCACCCGTATTGCTTCCAAAATCATCGGACTTCCTACACCCACACTTTCTGATATGAACAATAACGCCATCACACGACTAGCACTCTCGATATCAAATGACACTGACCATCCTCTGTATCGTTTCTTTAACCTCATGCCATCTGGACAAAGATACAGAACCTTGCCATGGAAAAAGGTCCGTTTTAGTAGGAGTTTTGTCCCCTCAGCCATCGCGGCATTAAACAAACTGCCCCGCCGATAGGATGGTTCTGTACACTGTGGGGACCTCATGTTTAGTTTTTTGTACTGTCTTGGTGTTATGTGCTCTGTGTTGTTTTTTATGTGGGTGTTGAACTGTTGCACAGATTGTGAAGACAAATATCCTTCGGGACAATAAAGATTATTATTATTATAAATCGCTGGGCGCTCTGATTTAATGGATTAAATAACCCCGGGCGTTCGGTGTGTTAACGGTCCAATTCTGGAGCTCTGGCTCATGGACTAAGAACCACAAGGAACTGAACCAACCGGTGGAAAAGGGGCCCGTGTGATAACCGGCTGGCTGAACACATCTCTGAGAAGATTTGAGCGCATATGGATTGAGAAAACCAAATGGCAAAATGATTGAACAATCATCCAGCATGTCCATTCACATGTAGGCCGGCTTACACAATGTGAGACAAATAAATACAAATAATTATAGGCAATTACATTTCTATAATGGCTATACGTATATATACATGCTGAGTGAGTGCAGTGGGAGTTGTTATGTTGATTCTCTATATTACCTCCAAAAGCATATATTCAACCACGCTAACTTGCTGCAAAAGAATTATCACGTCAAAATGAAATATGGATGATAAAAGTGCAAGCGATACATGTGTGTGTTGGGACGGTGGCCTGGTATTGAATAATCATTATTGGGAGAATAAAAATGATGGTCACGCCACGCAAATGACCATGATGGACGCCTGCGCACTTCAAACTGTCCAGCAGTACATCTTCAAAACAGGCAGAAAGAAACACATTACCAATGCACAAAGAACTGGATCTGAACTGAATCAAAGGAACCACGTTTGCTGCAGCTTTGTTCACAATACGCCACTGCTGTCAAATTATTATGAAATATAGGATTTTAATTCAATAAAATGAACGAATGTTTTCCCCCTGTGAATCCTACATACACTGACATGTGTTGGATCTCATTGCCTATACACACTTCAGGATGACATTATATCATCTTTGTAATAATAAAGACGTGAAAGTGACTGAGAAAGTTTTTTTTTGGAATGAAATGAAATGATTAATTTCAGATCAGGTGCAAAACGTTGGGCTGGATTCATTTTTAATGGCCTTTACCTTTAGAATGGACTTAAGGAAAATGCAATTTAAAAAAAAAGAAAGAAAAAGGTTTCCCTGGGTTCTGATATGTTATATTTCACTCAAGTTAGACAACACGGTCAGTCTTCATTTCCCCCACGCAGGGCCTCATGTTATCTCATCAGGCCTCATGTTATCTCATCTCTTCATTTACACTCCATTTGGTTCCATTCACAGTTAACCCATTCTGGGCGGGAACCCCTTTTGGTGTTAGCATTACGTTATGCTATGCTATTTAAAAATAGCAGATCTACGAGCTTGTAGGTCTTGCTATTTTTGAAAAATCGAAGAACGACTGACATAGAAACATAGCTTTTTCAGAAAACTCTCATTTTCAAACAGACATTTTTTTAAATCTGATCTCAGGTCAGAATGGGTTCAATTAACACTGATGACTTTACTACGAAGCCATGAAACAACACCTGTTAGCTTGTAGATCAGTGGTTGGCGGCGGGAGACAGCATCGTATACTACAGAGCAGTGGTTCTCAAAGTGGGGTCCGGCGAGACCCCCAGGGGTCCTTGAGGGGTTCTAGGGGGCACCAGCAAAATGTATTAATAATAGCATCAACAATCATTTAAAAGGCAATTTGAAAATAGCTGATCTACAAGCTCACAACGTGTCACAGTGTAATGTGTTGTGAGCTTGTAGATCTTTTTCTTATCTTTACATTTTGGAATAGTTTTGAAACATTTTAATGACACACATCCTGAATGGGGGGGGGGGGGGGGGGGGGGGGCGTTGACATGAAAATGTTTTATAACCATTGCGACAGAGAATAAATGTGTCTAACGCTTGACCTTTGATCTCTCCCTCTTGTGATAGTGAAAGTAGAGGACCCATAGAGTCCTCTACTTTCAACCCAATGTACACCAGATGACACCAATGTACAATGTTTCGGTACACAGTACACAGTACACAATGTACTGTACTACTGTTGCTAATGCACACAGTGTACATACTGTGCTGTGGACTGTAGCGTGTAGCCTATACAGTACATTAATAAAGGTACTAGTACCGTTTCATTGGGACAACTAGTGGAACATGGTGCTCGTTAAATCCGAGGGGCATAGGACACATTAATAACACAAAATGCCAATACACAGAAGGAAATAAAGATGTAAATGGATGTGTGTGTGTGTGTGTGTGTGTGTGTGTGTGTGTGTGTGTGTGTGTGTGTGGTTAGCGATCATCTTGGCATCTCCATCATTCAGATCAGTGTTTCTCAAAGTGGGGTCCAGGCGGGACCCTCAGGGTTCCTTGGGGGAGGGGGGGGGGGGGGGGAAAGCGGAACCTTACAGGTCTGTAACTCTGAGAGTTATGGGGGCCCTTGAGATGGAACCGTTTGAGAGCCACAGATTCAGATGAACAACTATACCAACACCTCTGGACGTACAGTGCATCGCTGTCTTTCAGAGATACCAAGAATTAAAACATCTTTAGTATGGAATATCACTACTAGAAAACAAGACGGCGTGTGTCCCACCGTCTTCACTTGTTGTTGCTGTTGTTGTTTCAAGGCTGAGGTGCTTTCTTGGACCACAAGGTCACCCTTGTTTTGTTTTTTGGCACTTTCAAAATAAAAGTATTTGAAGAATGACCTGGCATTTAAGGCCTCACTCGCACTGTTGCAACATGCATACAACATTTGTCTTGTGTCTTGTCCGTGTTTAATGGCCGCCCCAATGCATTTCCAATGGAAGTCACATGGTTTGACAAAAACAATTGTTTGATGGCTGTGGTGTGCCCCCCTCCCCCGCATCAAACAAAAATGTTTTGTCAAACCATGTGACTTCCATTGGAAATGCATTGGGGGCGGCCATTAAACACGGACAAGACACAAGACAAATGTTGTATGCATGTTGCAACAGTGTGAGTGAGGCCTAAGTCTCTTCAGCTTGTCCTTTTGAAGTGACGTAATCTATTAGTGTCCATACAGTAAATCACCAGTCAAAAGAAACACTGGACTGTTTAAAGAACAACACAATAACACCTTTTCAGCACTGATAATACAACCGAGGAACCAAATAATTTAAAAAATGAAAAAGGTAAGGGAACAACACAATGACGAATGAGTGAAAATACTGCATAGTACAACTGTCCTCCAGCTGTCCTTCCTTTCCTGCGCAGGACAGAGGCCAGTGGGGACTTTTTCCCACGTGGAGACGGACTCATCAGTTTTTCCAGGGGACGGTGGAAACATTCCATCAGTAGGTGTCCAGTCAAAACAAACCAAATATAAACATTTATCACCTAAGAACGTCGCAGAGTTCGCCGCTGGCTGTTGTCTCCACGGTATGACGTATGTCCACAGCGTTGTCGAGACCCCTGAGGTCAAGCTCAGAAGAACAGCTGAGCCACAGCAATACGTTCCATCCCTTTAAAGTAGAGAGGTGGCTGCTGGGAAAGTGAGTCCTGTGATATGTGTGAGCATGTCATTATTCAGGTTCACTGCTATTGGTCGTCTTTTCCCACTCTATGCTCTCCTCGCTGTGTGTGGGAGAGGGCAGGGCCCCTGTGGCCCCTGGAGGACGCATCCTCAGTCCTTGGAAACGCCGACACTCGGGGCAAATGCGGATATGGCTGCACCCTCTCGCCACCAGGGCAGCCTCCTGTGCCAGTCTGTGAGAGAGGGGCTCGGATAGGCCGGTGCCCGCGCATAGCTTGCCGTTGCTGAGACTCACAGCGGCGGCTCGCGCCCGCCTCTCCTCCAGGGGTAGGGGCCGCGGTCGCAACATGGAAACCCCCCGCCGGCGGCGCATTTGCAGGCTGTCGCGACACAAGACGATGCCCTGGAGTTCTCGTAGCATCTCCTCACACATTGACTGCTGCTGAGAAAGACAGGGAGGAGGGGGGTGAGAGGAGAGGGAAAGAAAAGAGAGAGCAAGAGACCAGACGACTCACTGACTGACCAACTGAGAGATGTCGCATACATAGAACATATTACGCGAGGTAACGATCATATATAGCATAGAGACACAGCTGGCAGACCAGGCAAAACAACAAGGACAACAAAAATTGGCACTTGTGTGATGTGAGGGGTGCTCTTATCATTATACATCATCATACATCACATTCCATGGTCAGACAATAATCAGACTTTCTAGTCTAGTCATGTGGTCTAGTAGTAATAGTGGCGGGATTTTCATGATTGACTGGTTTCTAAGCCAATGGGAGACTATATGGCCATATGGCCAACATTGGGATATTTCTGGCATGAAGGCAGCCCTTGATGGCTGATTTCACCCTTCTGCTGGGACACTAAGCCCCACGGCCAATGGGACACTAAGCCCCACAGCCAATGGGACACTAAGCCAGCTCTCCTCTCCTCCACCACACCATGACTAGAGACTGCAAACGCGACTACATAAAGCCCCACTAAGGTACAATATGCAAGACAATGGAATGCAAGCTGATAATGACTTGAGTCATTTCTTGTTTTTCATAAATCTGTGCTATTGAACACCCTTTGGGTTTGTGTGTTGGTTAAAAAATATTGAACCAATGGATAGTATAAAAAAGCGCTTCGACAAAAACCTCCGTTTTTTCATTACTTGAAAAATGAACATTTTGGAGTTAGGTGTTTTTTTTTTACAGACAGCAGATATATGGAATTGTTTATGACTCTCCATTAGAATTCCGATATAAAAATACATTTAAAATTTCAAACACGTGTGAATATTTTCTGGGATTTACTTCCTTAGAGAAAGACAAGACACAAAGCTCAACGGACAGTACTGTAGATATACGCCTTCATGCAAAACAGACACATGGGTAGACGTTCACATGTCTAAAGGACTTACACACTGGGGGTATAACGAATAAAAAACACACGGAAATCACAGGCGAATATTTCATATCACAACTATTAATAATAATAATAATAATAATAAACCTTTATTTGTATAGCACCTTTCTTGACATGAAATGCAGCTCAAAGTGCTTTACAGAGCTTCATCGGTGTATAATACTCAGATAGATGTATCGGCGTATAGATGTGTAAGTATTACAACCAACAGCTCAACGAATGATATTTTCGGATTGGAACCCCACGAAAACAATAGCCTGGGTTCCAGCCTGAATCGCCGCGTTCCGTAAATCTGTTTCGTCACTCGCTATACTCTATAGTCTGGCAGCAGGCAGCAGACTCGTATTTCATAACGTCACCTGTTCCGTTACGTAGCTACGTTGTTGCTGATACGTCATCAGCCAGTGCCACGCAGTGCACATTGATACGACGTCAAACTTTACAAATCTGTTTACATTCTCCGTGAATGAAACAAGTGTTGAAAAATATCGTATCCGGGGGAAATACATCTGACGGATATTCCGGCCCGACATTTTTCCGGCTATGCAATCTCTGCCTTATATTGTGACCCAGGCTTTTCTCTTCGCGGATGAATATGGCTGGTAACCCAGGCTGTTTCCAGACTGAGTATAGCGAGTGACAAAACAGATTCACGGAACGCAGTGACTCAGGCTGGAACCCAGGCTACAAAAACAATGCCTCCATTGTTTATACGGTCATTTAGAATTAAACATGGACCATCTAAGACCATCAAAAGAAGCCACATCACAGGGGTGTTGACTTTGACACGCTGAAACTTTATTGAGAACATTAAGAGAGAGATCACAGCATTGGGTTGATTTGAAAGGAACATTATCACAGCAGATAGACAGGTTGTACTGTAAGGCATGTCTCAAATTAGAGTAGGCTGGTCATCAGTGACAATAAAATAAATAAAATACACGGCTCGCATAATCTGCACCATAAGTGTTTCTTCACTGGCATCAAAGTGCTGTATTCTACTAAACCTAAACTATTATTCTTCTACTGTGAATACAGACGTAACCATAATTGCGTATTGTCGCTGTCGGGAGGAAACCACCTAACTCCATTTTTGAAGTTCTTGCAATAAATCGATGCTATTGATCACCCTTTACGTCATTAAAAAGCACTTCGGACAAAACCTCTCAACTCCATTGGACCCTCAAACTGTCTGCTAAAGCAGCTAACTTCACCATTCTCCCCCCTCTCATGCAAGTCATTGAAACAATAAGTTACAATACCAACTTCGATGAGGCAGTATTGCATTGTTTTAAGGTTTTCTTCATTTCCTGAAAAATGAACATTTTGGAGTTATAGGTGGTTTCCCCCCCGCCGACAGCATAGATATAGATGCACTACTTGAGATATAACCTTTGGTTTTGTGCTGTTTAGGTCTCACAGTGCTAGAGCGAGACAGAGCAACAATGCTTGACGGCACACGGGGGGACTGCAGGAAAGGGTTCCTGCATGCAGGGCTGTCAGAGCTGGTGGGGAAACGTTAACCTAGCGGTGTCGTGCATGTGAGGGTGCATGGGGGCCGCTGTGTGCCAGGGAGGGGAGAGGGAGACAAAGCAGACGCAGGTTAGATAGCTCTGCCTCACCTCTGTTCCCGGGCTGTGCCTCAGCATCCAAACAAACTCCAGCACCGCCATGAAGATGGCCACCAGCAGACCACACACCAGAACCACGAAGATCCCTCCTATGTTCTCCATGCCCAGACCTGGCGGACGAAAGGAGGGTAGATGAGGGAGAGAGAGAGAGAGAGAGAGAGAGAGAGAGAGAGAGAGGCGTATCAGGCCCGGCGCCACCGGCGTGCCAGACGGGGCCTGGCACCCTCAGTTGCAAATTCTTCACCCTCATTCTAAGTTCATGTACATATTGTTTTACTATATAGACTACATTTTCAACTGCCCCCTCAGTCATTTCATCCTGGAGCCGAGCCTGAGGCGTACCGTGCGATGATGACGTAAAACAATGTGTTTTGACGGTGCATTATGGGTGCACACTTGTGCATATTGCAGGAGAAATACACTGTGTATTTATTTTATCCTACCCTAGATAACCTCCTCACATCAGGAAAAAGTTGTTTTCCATTAACATCAAATGATCTAAATATTTGTAATAATTATAATAATAATATTAAAATGTTATCATAATGCCCCCAAGCAACACATGCAGGCCAGAGCTTACTGTACCTTCTCAATGTTTTAATTAAAAATTGGGCAGTTACATTTCGCTTACAATTAAATCAGGCAGAAAAGAACACCCCCTGCATACAACGCTCCGATGCAACAACCACAGTATCACTCCCCATAGGTCCATTCTGTGAAGCAATTAGCTTTGAGCTTTAGCTGAGGATGCCAACACTATCAGTGCCAACACACACCTTCCTCTATTAAAGCAATTAAAACATTTGAAATTCATCATCATGCTCATAGTTATCAGGCCCTGAACAGACATCAAACGATAGCAGAACAACTACAAATCAAAAAATTCGAAATGCAGAATCAGCAATTATGAACTTGACATTGACAGATCGAGGCCTACTGTATATCATGTAAGCTAAGGTTTCTGTTGGGAGAGGATCCAAGCACTGCAGGTGGAACAGCTATTCCTAGGTTTGTTTTCTCCTGTCATAAGAAAACCATGAGAAACACCCATGTTGTTTTCTTTCATAGTGTTAGGGGAGATGAAAAAGGTCATGCCAGTGAAGTGGTCCACAGGGTAGGCAAGATGTGACAAAAAGAGGATGAGTTTAACCTATTTTGGGCGGGAACCCCTTTTGTTGTTAGCATGATGTTATGCTTTAGCTATTGAAAAATAGCAGATCTACAAGCTCATAGCGCGCCACCGAGTGGCGCACTATACGAGCTTGTAGGTGTGCTATCTTTGAAGAATCGTGAAAAGTGACATGAAAGTGTTTGAGAACGACTTACATAGAAAAACATAGCTTTTTCAAGAAAACAGTCAAGATTTAGAAGACATTTGGCCGACAGATAAGAAGTGAAGCGACAACAAACCTTTGGCACGATGGTCCTCCTCCTTTGGACACTTGCCCCCGTCCCACCACTTCCTCTTGAGGATCTCCAGTCGGTTGTCCTCCTGAAGCTTCAGGATGGCCAGATCGAACTCATCACGATACACTGACCCTGCAGGACACACCGAGGTCAAAAAGGTCAAACTCATCACAGTGTATGCTTTCTTCTGCTCTAAAGTACATGGTTTAGAAAATATTGTTGAAAAAAAAGACTCCCTTTTAATGCCAAAATATAAAGCTTAAATAATTCCTGCCCCTGTCTAGCAGTTGGTATGCTAGTATCTTCATTGCCTTGTGGTTTCTAATCTAAATCTCTTGCGTGAGGTTAACACATCTCTCAGCCTCCCAAGCCAGCATCCACATCTTCCACAATCTCCCGAAACGCCAGAGACCGTCTGCAATGCAGCCGTGCTTAGAAAGAACAATAGAGAACGACAAAACATCCCAGTGCAAGCTCTCGTCTTCTATCAGGAAAAAAAGCTTGACAAAACTGGAGGTTAATTTCCCATTATTTGGAAACATATTTGATCATGTTGATTGCTGTTCAGTAATTACCTAACCAGACCAAACCCACTTGGGTTTCTCTATTCTCTGGATGTGTGGAAATCTCCAGATATCCACCTTATACTGGCCTCTCACTTCCAAGCTAGAGAGCGCTTCTTATTATTGACCTCCCATGTCTTAGGTTGAGCGCTCTGGAAATACAGACAGGCAGAGGAGCCAGCCAACCCCCCCCCGTCCTCTCACCCAGTGGCATGCCGATGCCATAGCCCTTGGTGTCCAGCAGTCCTCCTATCTGCGTCAGGTTGCAGTTCCTCTGGTGGTAGTACTCGTTCATGGTGCTCTCCAGCAGGTACGCGTAGTTGGAGTTGAGGACGCGGGCGATGCCCTCCTCCGTGCTCTTCACGAACACGCTGGGCTGCTTGGAGTGCATGAAGTTCCACATGCGCTGGTAGGTCTGGTAGCGGGAGTTCTGTCAAGCACAATGTTTTGTACAATACTACGCATGTGAGCCTATGGTTAGGCATGATTCACTCAACTCACAATACAATTCAAATCACAATATAGTTTCACGATACGATATATTTTTTTGTATCTTACGATTTTGCAACCCTCCGCTTGAGGAGTCCAAGCTGCTTCTTTTCACCTGACAGGGGGGAGTTTCCCCGGCCGGACGTAATGTGTGGAAGGAACACGTTATTCCGACCAGTTCCTTTCCCCTCCATCAGGCGCCCCGGCTGGCCAGGGGGAGGCAGTTTAGAGACCAGGATTACTGCATGTTTTTTGTGAGGGTACCTACCCTATAGGGGACACGGGGAGAACATGCATGCAAACTCCACACAGAAAGGCCCTTTCGCCAACCACGGCTCGGGTATGGGCACTGATGACGCGGAGGAGAGATCATCAATTCTCTTACAAACATACTATATAATATAATATGAACATTCGACTGTGAATAATATGATATTTCAAATACTCCATAGGCCTATACATCTTTCTGTAGAAGACTTGTCTCAAACCCTCTGGTCTGTATGTATGTACACCCTCAGGCTGAGGTGATGATTCCTGTGTGTGTCCTGTGGCACTGCTGCTGCCTGTTATATATATATGCACTGCTGCTGCCTGTTATATATATATGCACTGCTGCTGCCTGTTATATATATATGCACTGCTGCTGCCGGTTATATGTATATATGCACTGCTGCTGCCGGTTATATGCCCCTATCTTCAGCCTTCTGAAGTTCACCCTGATGTGGAATAGAGTTTTCCCATAACAACACTCACACAGGGGCAGTGGGATATACTTAGGGTTATGAAGAAGGAGCAAACAGCCACAAAACGGTAAACAAAGCCGTTTGTTGCCTCGAGCGATCGCTATTTCAATCTTCGGGGGAGATTGGATTTCATTTTGTTTGTTTTTTCTGTGCCGTTATATTGGCTGATGGGTTTATTCAAGTGGAAGTTTTCTAAATGGCTGCGCTGGAGTTACGTAAGCGCAAGTCTTTCAATCATCGTGCTTTGATTTGTTTTCCTGTGACTCCAGAATAAAATCTTCACTTAACTCTTAACTCGCATCCGCCTGGGTGACGGCAGATGGCAGACTGCTGGTCGAGCGCTGGCGCTTTGGCATGGGGGGTCAGATCAACATATGGAATTAATTCTGTACTGGCCATATATGGAGCGTGTCTTGAGTGTACAGGGTTTGATGAGGTCAGATCAACATATGGAATGTCAGAACAGGAAGGACGGGTGGGGGTGGATCAACATATGTTGATCCTTATGGAGATTTGGAGGGTTTGAGATTTGAGGTCAGATGTAGAGTTGCTGGCCGGCTCCATTTATGCAGATCTAGGTGATGATCCAGTCTTCTCCATATATGGTCATCCAGGGTTAGATGAGGTCAGTGTCGTGATCTTCATATATGGAGATGACGTGTCACAAGGTGTGATGTCACGAGGCGTGACCATATATGGAGGTGTGATGTCACAAGGTGTTACCATTATATGGAGGCGTGATGTCACGAGGCATGACCATATATGGAGGTGTGATGTCACAAGGTGTGACCATATATGGAGGCGTGATGTCACGAGGCGTGAACATATATGGAGCCCGATACCAACTGACGGGAGATGCAGGTTTTCATAGTAAATGTGACCTATGGTTTCTCCATTCTCCGACCTAAATCATCTCTATATCTACGACATACAAAGGGGCGCCAGTGAGGTGCAAGTGTCAGTTCATGTGAGTCGGGGCGGGGGAGGAGCTCTGTCATCCTAAAGGGGAAGGGTATTGAGCAGCGGTGCTGAGGAACAGACAGGAAACCCATAGAGCCTGTGACTGCTGGAGGACAGCAGGCATGCAGGACGGGAAGGAGACAAGGACGATAACATCACTGACAGACATCGATTGAGGATACTTCTGAGGTCAACCTGTGAGTCTCTCTGTGTGTGTGTGTGTGTGTGTGTGTGTGTGTGTGTCAGAGGCGTATCTACAATAAGGCGAGGACAGGTGTCCGCCTGTCCCAAATCCATTTCTGGTCTGGCCAAAATCCATACAATTAGAACAAAAAGGACAAAAACAAGACCTGAGAACTATTAATGGACAGCTGATTGGCCGTCGCGGTAGAGCGCGACCCTCAATCACCCATTGGAATGTAAATGCATGCCTTTCAGCCTTTGTATCCTACTCGTCTGGCAGGTATATCTCTTTGAAAACCTTTAGTGCTACGATTGTGCGCGGGGACGACGACAATTGACACATCCTGTCTGCCCAAAACGTAATTCCTGGATACGCCACTGTTCTTAGTGTTTTTGATCGACCATAAACAATTCGGAACACAATCAAACAGAACACCATAAAACACAAAAGTGTTTGATACGTGTGTATGAGGCCTGAGCCGGCGCTGTCAGCGCAGATCCACAGGTGTGTACAGTATAGTACAGTATGTGTCTATGAATATGTAGGAGTGCATGTATTATATGACTTTTGGGACCTTGAAGAAGGTCATGGTGGATCCTCCATGCATGGTGCCGTACTCTATGGAGGTCTGGTCTGCCAGGTCGTCTACAGACTCTATGGGAACCACCATGCGTTGCACCGTCAGAAAGGCTGCCAGGTTGGCAGTGTAGGAGGAGATGATGATTAATGTGAAGGCCCACCTGGGGATGACACAGACAAAACATAGATGAACACAGAGAGACCCTGAAGTAGACCTTGTAGGTCGGAACACGCTGGTGCCTTGGGATCTTTTTCTTTGCGAGTCTGCATTTTACACCTTTTGGGGATTAAGCAGTATACTACTTTGAAAAAACAAAACTAAAAACAAAACTAAAAAAAAACATTTTTTAACATAGATGTATTGTATGCGAATCTAGGTAGGCAAAAGGTGCATAAAGACACATTGTCCCGTTTTGCCATGTATGATGAAAGTAAAAGACAACAAGGAATGTGCACATGAGGCGAAAGGACAGTACCGTACTGCCGTAGGGAGTTCAATAAACTGACCCGTGGATGGAGCAATGGATGGATAGAACGATGGATAGAGGGATGTTCGTGGATAAATGGTAACACTGCAGAGAATGCGCACGCAGCCACGCACACACGCACGCACACGCACACACACACACACACACACACACACACACACACACACACACACACACTCCCCCTGTAAGACAGAATACTGTACTGAATGTATTATTTATGTATGAGAGACAAATGATCAAAGCTCTCTCAAGATGAAATACATCCACTGAATGATCAACATGGCATAAATCACAACACGCATACTGTATGTATGGCATGGGAGTGCTTCAAATGAGCACTATGTTTTCTCAAATACTGTACATGTTGTGTGCAACTGGGTGCATGCATATACTCTATAGTATGCATGAATAATGCATGTATAATGTACATGGGATGTGGGACTGAATGTTAAGGAGGGAGTTGCTGAAAAAGAACACTTGTGCTCAGTATACCTACCCATGGTAAATAAAGGTAAAAACAATGGTGGAAAGTAACTACTTTTACTTCTACTTCATTACATCTCAGAGGCAAATATTGTACTTTGACTCCACTACATTTATTTTGAAAACTTTAGTTACTATAGTTACTTTGTAGATTTTGATTAACCACTTCAGCCCTATATACTGTACATTTTGAGCATTTGAAAATAGCCGATCTACAAGCTCACAATGCCTTGCGATGCGACACATTGTGAGCTTGTAGATCTGCTATTTCCCAAAGATCTGTATATTTTAAAACGTGAAATGAGATATTCTGCATGAAGGACTAATACCTTTGTACTTTTCCGTATTGATACTTTTACTTAAGGAAAACATTTGAGTACTTTTCCCACCACTGGTAAATAATGGTAAAAAACTAAACTAAAGCACGCGGACACACGTGTGCGCGGTCCTCTGTGTGCGGCCAACACTAACCACACTCCGCTGACGCAGCGCGTGGACAGAGCCCTCGGGGCGATGGTGGAGCCTTGTTGCATGAACCCTCCGACGGGGAACCAGAAGCTGTTGCCAAGAGAGTACTGGTTGATGAGGAGGTTACAGCGTCCCTTCAGGCAGGGGTGGGGGTTGTACCACTCATAGGGGGTCAATCTGAAGGAGGACACAGTCATAACAGTATTACGTCATATACAATGCACAGTCAAAGACTTGAGACAGAGCGAGAGAGAAGCAACAGAGAAATGACTTGAACCGCCCAAACAAGAACAAAGTCGCATTTTGGTTCACTGAGCGAACCTGCTTTTCACGTCAACATAGGCCTATACACTTCACTATGACCGAAAGAACGCTAATTGGCATGCTCAATTGTTGCGGCATATGGCAGTACTGACAGCTGTGTGCTACCCAGGGTCATTTCGTCATTTCACCATGGCTGAAAGGGAAGGCTTTATACTGCTAACAAACAACAATAAATAGAATTAATGAGCAATTAATGAGCCCACCTGCCAGGCTGTCATGACAACACAGGCCACCCTCACAGGATTATATTTCTGTGTGTCTCTATATGACTGCAAGTGTGCCCTGCTAGGAACACACTCACACTGCCACTTATTTATACTCTGCCACATTGTTATAGGGCATAGCAGTGCATGGTGGCCATGTGATTCTGTAAAAGACGAAAGAGAAAAAAAACCCAACAACAAAAACAACAACAACAAACTTGTGTCTGCTTACGTGTGTGCAAGCGTGCTAAAACACGTATGAGTTAAGTGGCATGCTGTATGTGTGTATGTTTGTGCGTACGTGCGTGCCTGTGTGCAGGGCTGGACTGGGACAAAAATTCGACCCGGTCATTTTAGCACGAATTTGGCCCAGACCAGCCCACCACAACCAGCGTGCAGATAGCAGAAACTATACCGCCCGCTCCGTCGAGGCACACACAAACAAACAAGCCCTAATACCACCACTTTTACAGAACAACATAAATGATACAAACCAACAGACAACTACACAACCATTTGTTGCTCTCACAAGAATGATGCTGGCAAAGGATTCAAGATAGAAGAGGGTGTACGTATTTGTCACTCACTGATACAGGTACAGTGGAATTATCATAATGGCACTGGAAGAATGGCAGCAGGCCTGGACCTTTCCTGGTGGCCTGCTGCCTATTGGCCTGCCTGCCTGTCAATATATACCGGTATATTGTATATATATTCTTTTTTATATGATGGTGGCCCCCTACGGTCGCGGCCCACCGGGAATATGCCCGGTACGTCCTATAGCCACTCCAGCCCTGCCTGTGTGCGTGCACACTGCTATACAACTAAAATTGTCTTGAAATGTGACACCTCAGGGGTTTAACAGCGCAGTAAATGGGCATAAACAAACCCCCAGAGACCACTCCTCCTGCCTGTAAATGTGACACGTACGACTCGGAGAACATCTCATTAGTGCCAGAGCCACAAGCTGTGTGATGTGTCAAGTCTGATATAAGACTTCAATTAAATGTGAGTGACAACCAGATATAGATTATATTTTGTTGTCTGCAGTTGCACCCACGCACCTGTAATAAGCACCCATCATGTTCGCTCTCTCTCTCTTCCCTAGTCCCTCCTCTTTCTTTCTCCCCTTCCATGTATGGAACACTACACTACTACTACTACTACTACTACTACTACTACTACTACTACTACTACCACTACACTGTGGACACTAGTACACTACATGTTGATGGTGATATCTTTACCTGGCCACAAGAAAGAGGACACAGCTGACAGCGAGGTAGGCAAGCAGCATGAAGAGCCAGACACCAGGGGAGAAAGGGTCCAGGAAGGAGAAGTATCCAGGCCTCCGACTCTACAACACAAACACAGAAAAATCCTGCTTAGATGGTGGAACTCTGCACTGGGCCTGTTGGTGAGTCCTAATAGGTTATTCAACACTGTCACTGATACACTGATTCAACAGAGGCATCATTAGCAAACTAGATCAAGGCCAAGTTCAAGGTACACTTCTTAGCGACAAAGACAAATGAGTATTTGTTTTAATCTATTGGTCCTCCATATTGGCTCACTGTTTCTGCAACCCCATGGAATTAACTTGAACTCACAGAACAGGAAATGACTAGCGTCAGCAAAAATAGACTGGGATTTCTTTGCAACTTTATGCACCTGAGAGAAGGTCGTACAGATTTGTGGCCAGGATTTTTCCTGCACATATTGTACTGTACCTTCCAACCGGTTTCTGTTTTCCAATGTAAGTGACCCCAAACCATCAGGAGGTTAAAACACAATCCAAATAAAGTATAAAACAAGAATAACACGTACTGTATGTCCCCATGAAGGTGGTGCAAATATTCAAAGATTTCCGGTGCAACTACATACACGGATGGGCCTAGCAGTTGAGAGGAAGAACCATCTAAGTCCATACTAATTATCCATAATGTATAGATTATAGATAAGGGTTCAGGACAGATAGGTCTTTTCGGTGAAGCCACACCTCATTTTAAGACGAGCATGCCCATGGGTACCCGTAAACACGTAGGCATTTTGGTAATTGTACAATGTGGGCGCTGGGCGTGAATATGACATCTGCATCAAGCTAGGTGAGCATGCAGGCACCTCAGTGGTCCTTGTCTCTCTCCACTGGCTAGGAGGAGGCAGTTTTTAAATACGGTGCTGGACCCAAAAAGTGATCAAATGAAGAAAAAGTGGAACGTCCGCAAACGCTATAATTCTGCTCCCCATCCTTTTTATTTCAACCTACAACAACAACGTTTCGCCCCTCCGGGCTTTCTCAAGTTACATGGGCATGGCCTTGAAATCCTTTAATAGGTGAGAATAAAATAGGTGTTGTCACTCAATCAATCAATTAATAAATAAATCGGCTGTATATGAAGATCCACTACAGAACAAGTTACAACAGTAGTATAAATACATCAATTAATTGATTGAGTGACGAGTCTGACGACACCCATTTGATTCTCACCTATTTAAGGATTTCAAGGCCCTGCCCGGAGGGGCGAAATGTTGTTGTTGTAACTGTTTGAAATAAAAAGGACGAAGAGCAGAATTATATCGTGTGCGGACATTCCACTTTTTCTTCATTCTCTCTCCACTGGCTCCCAGTGAAGCATAGAGTGACATTTAAGATTCTTTTGTTTTGTGTTCAAAGCCAGTAACGGTCTTGCACCTCGATACATTGTGGAACTTTTAGAACAATATCTCCAAGTCACTCAGATGTGACAGTCAGTTGTGCCTTTGCTGCGTTGAAGCAAAGTTGTGGAACAAACCCCCTTTGAGGATCAAAGCTACGCCCACCCTAGGGACTGTTTTCTCTTTCTTTTCTCTTTCTTCAGACTGCGCCCCAGGCCAGTGTAATAACTGGATGGAGGGCGGATTACAAATACTGAACCCATATGAACCTATGAATCCGTTGGAACTAGCAATGACACCTGCATTCCTCATTTGTGTCACTTTGTGCTGGGTGCAAGATGGCCCTCAGTATTCTATTCAAATGGGTCTCCTCTGAGGACAAATGTGTTGGTGGGAGAGGAAGGAAGGCACTGGAGCAACTCAGACAGTTTAAGCCCTTTTTAATTCACAGGGTGCAAGTACAAATTGACGACGTTTCGATGTATCCGTCACATATTCGTCAGGTCATGACAAATGTGTTGGTATAAAGATGCAATTCAGTACTGAGGAAATATTAACAAGGTTTTCAGGCGATGAGGGCAAATGTTCAGTACTACCTCGATACATAGCATTATAGTTACAGTATATAATTATGTATCATTTGCATGTTATGTTATATAAATTTTCTCTACTTTCAATAATATGGAGAGACTGTCTTCACACACAGAACAACATACAGCTTTTGGTGTGGAAGGTTGACAGTTTGTGGAGTTTCTGTCATTCTCCAACATTCAGAACCGTATAGCCCCCAAACTGGAGGACCAGTGAATCGCTCTTTGTCCTGCACGATGTATGGCGTTACATTAATTAATGTCTGCAAAAATAGCTCCATGCACACATAAGAAGAAGGTCATTATTATGGCAAAATAAACAGACACATTTGGAAGGTTACACCCACTGCAGGCACAGAAAGGTCAAATAATAAACTTAACATTACAACATTATTTAGACATTCACTTCTTTGACCTACTGTACTTTATGGCTGAATTATGAATGGTAGCATGGAGTATCGCAGCCTGGGGGTAAAAGCAGATAGACAACAGGTTTGGTCTAGCGTAGAAGGCTAACTGTGCATGAGTTGCATTAGCATGAGTAGCATGTACAATTGTACATGTTCTGTATTGGTTAGGCCGTGGCCAGCGGTAGCCTACTACTGGGGCTAATGTGTCTAAAGAAGGTTTGGCAGCTAGCAGACTGACTGGGATATAGAGGCTAATCCCTAATGTTTATCCAGCACCAACAGCCGTTGTCCTATAAATGAAACCAATTACTGGAGAAATAGAGCGAAGCAGCAGAAAGATTGAGTGTTTGCAGTATGTGTTTATCTCAGAGAGAGAAAGAGAGATAGAGAGAGAGAGAGTTAACCAAAAACTGGTGTCTGGAGTGTATGTGTACGCAGGCAGTATGTGTTCTATTGATTGTGTTCTTCACTGCACTAGTGTTTCTATTATTATGCTATATACTACTGAGGCAATCAATTATTGCAAAAAAAAAAAAAAAGCATACCAAAATGCTGCAGCATATACATATACTGATCCTCTTGAAATTTGCATTAACCACACAGCAAGACAGGTATGATTTTTAGAGGATCATCTTTTATGATCATTGAATCTCCAGTTCGGCTTGCGCAGATCGAGGTTGAGATTCAAGGTTATTGTGTCTCTAATCAGTAATGACATAATATCTGCCCTCCGACCTCTTCCTGTGAGACACACAGGAGGGAGAGGTTGGAGTGTGACTCATTGACTTTATTTTGCATGATTCAAGCTGGCTTACCTGCCTTTCAGTCGGTCTGTAGAAAGCCACAATGTCTAAAGGCCGTTTTAGCGTAGCGTGAACAAAAAAAGATCACCACAATCCAGGTCTATAGTCACCCGCAGGTGTGTGCACTGCATAGACTAAGAGGCTAGAAGAGATAGAGCATAGATATAAAAAGAAAATATATGCCTCATTGGCCGCTGCAGTTCATTGGAGCGACATGTATCGATGTGAGGGCAAAAGTGCGCCGGAACTGCGGAAGCCACGCTATGCCACGCTGCCACTCAAGTGACTACTGGCCAATCACAGCGTGTCATTTCTGGGACTTGTCAATTCAATCCAAATAAACTTTATTGGAATGAGAAAACAAACATTTACATAGGCCTATACCAAACGTCCACTCTGTGACGCACGTGGAAGCTTCTGTGAAGCATAAACGCAGAAGCTTGCCCTCACAGACGCCCCAGAGCCGGAGAAGGCATCTACCTTTCTATGTCTACGAGATAGAGGATCTCGCCAGGTTCAACCAACCGACAGCAGACACACTGATAGCAGGTACAACAGGTGCTGACAATCAGTACAGCATGTATTGCAAAACCGGGAGGGCAAGCGTTCCAAAGGGCATCGTTCACACAGTGGGCACTGTAGCAGCTGGCATCGGCACAGTTTAAATAAATGTAAATGTAACCCAGTAACTCTTGTCTTAACATAAGCCGTCTGAGTCTAAGCCTTGAGTAAGTCTTGTGTGGAGGGCTGGTGAGAATTAATGTCCTGTTTCCATTTTGTGAAATACCTTCATCCATCGCAGGGGCCGGCTTACCCTTGATCCATCTCTTTAATTAAGTATTAAGTCCTTAATGCTTTTCATTGTAATACTCATATTCAAAAGAGGACTAAATTAAAGAAGTTGGCAATTACAGTAATGTTTAGTCTGAGAGAGTAAAGTTCATTCCCTGATGAAGGCTTGATGAACTTCCTTGTCTTTTCTAGATTCCCTCTGTAGTCTGAGAGAGTAACTGCTGAATAGGGCAACATTCATTTTTACTCAGAAGTCCTATAGGATCACTCACAGGTTGCGGAAGACCGCCCTCTATCATACTCGAACACCAAATATAGTACCTGTATACACGTCAGTGTCAGTCTGTGCGTTGGATTGAAATCACGTGTGTATGTCAATGGCAGTCAATTAGTCAAATGCGTATTAGTTTTAAGTTGACAGTGATATAAGGTATTTTTATACATAGATACATGTGCAATGTGTCATAATATTTGCACTGGGGGTACTAGGGGGGCCATCCCTGCACTGGGGAAGCCACAATATGTTACGCCACTGATCTTATCTTTTCCGTACAGCAAGGAGAGGCAGGTGTAAACAATGAACGGAGGTCTCTTCTTCCTCCCTATAATGTTTATCTTTTTATAGAGGATAATGGAAGCGTGTGGCAGATTGAAGAGTGCAGAGATAGGCGATTGGTTTACTCTTCAAATGTACACGTCAGGTGCATAGTGTGCGAGTAAGATGCTGGATTTAGACTGCAGCTTTAGCACCACACAACACCGTGACACAGCATCAAAATATATGTTTTCATTGCAATAAAGTAGCATGACTGACTGATGCTGAGGTGGCGTGCGTGTGTGTGTGCGTGGGTGGGTGCGTGCATGCGTGCGTGTGTGCGTGGGTGCGTGCGTGCGTGCGTGGGTGGGTGGGTGCGTGTGAATGCATGGGTTTAGGTCTAGGTTTGTGTCTATGTCAGTGTGTGGACAGACAGTGAATAAGGCAGCTCTCTGCCCCCAGGACAGCTCTTCAATCTGAGGTGTTCTCTATTGACCCAAAACTAACCACTCTATCTAATTAGACACTCATTAGACTGTGAACGCTGGATGGATACAAATAGAAACACACAGAGGCAAGCAGACAGCACCTCAGCCTCTGATAATTGTGCTGCTGCTACATTGGTGGTTGAGCGATATTTTTGGCAAATTGGCTGAGATTCAGCTGAGGGTGGTTATTATCAACCTGACCTCAGAGGCCCATCTGGTAAGATTGCATACCACATAAATTCCCCTTTCCGAGCTTGACTTCACCTTTCCTGTCTCTCTCACTGTCATTATCAGAAATGAATACAAGAAAAAAGATGAGTTGGGGGACCACTGTATAATGCAAATAACTTCTAATACCTTCAAGTACACATCCTTTACAGTGTTTTCTAGGCACAGGATCATGACAAAAGCTTTCATACATGCAGACTACTTGGCAACGTGAGTCACATGAAACTCTTCCTCAGGCGGCAATGATTAATTGCTTTAATTCATTGCTGCCTGCGGAAGAGTTTTGTGATTAACGCATTGATTAAATATGCATGTTTTACTGTAAGCCTTTTGTTTGCCTGTGTGCCTACGTATAGTCAATGCTGTAAAGGATGTATAGTCCAAGGTATTCTTTGTATAATGGTCTCCCACCACATTTACTTTTGCATTAACAACCAGCAAGCTCCTGTCAGAAGAGATCAGGATGCACTCAGGCTTGTAAGTAAGCCAGCCTTAGAAAATAGTAATAACTTTCTTCCAGGTTGGGTCTCACAAAAGACAGAAGTACACACAAGCACGCACACTTGCACACGCATGCACAGTCGCACACACACACACACACACACACACACACACACACACACACACACGCACGCGCACACACGCACAAACACACGCACACGCACAAACACACACACACACACACACACACACACACACACACACACACACACACACACACACACACACACGCACACAACAGCCATGACTATAGGTAATTAATACCGAATTGGCACCTCTACTTCATCACATTGATCACTGATATTGATCTGACTGAAATGTTAATTTAAAGTTTGAAATGAGCAGCACACACTCTGGTTTCAAATCAATACGTGAAGGACTAAAACAAAACATTTGCAATCACAGAAATTCAAATAGTGAAGCCATGCTGAGGTAGCCTGGTTATTAGACTGAAGCATGACAATAATCCACGATGTGAGTGGGGCCAGGGCAGGGTCTACTCTATATGGTCTGGAGCCAGGCTAAATGCTGAGGGCCTCTTGAAATCATCCCTTAGGCTTAGCAGATAAGAAGCGTAAGATGGACATAGCTTCTTAAATTTCTATAGCTTCTTCAACAGGGATAAGACCCACCCGTGACACCTCGTCATTCTACCCCCTGCTGGGCTGATTCAGAGACAATTGACCCTGCAGCACCTTTTAACATAGCACCTGCTGCTAGCATCGATTGATTCCCCCACCGGTTGGTGCTCAATTGAGCCCCTCGCTGGTGGGCATATTAGCCATTGACGCCTGCAGAGAGGGCTCGAGGGATGGAAAGTGTGAGTTGTAAAAAGAGGGGGAACGGGAGTGGCGAGGAAGGAACATTTCGCATGGGTATATATGCTATGCTAATGAGCTTGTTCTAATCGAAAGAAGACCTCCATGGAGCTTGTGCCAGTGCTGGAGGGTTTGGGGGATATAGGTTGGTGATTAACGGGCCATTAATGAATCACCACCATGAGGATCAGTGCCGGACCACATCCTCCTCACTGTGATACAAGTTATTCTGTGGATCTCGACAGTTAGATTCTGTTGAAGTGTTTTCTGTTTGCAGCCAAAGAACAGGAGCACATGCATATATTTACCCGGGGTTATTATAGGTGCCGTTAACTTTCTTTTGTTTTTCATGGTTCAATAAATGAATAAATAAACACTCTTACTCATGTGGTACATATGTGACTAAATTTGACTGAGGGACTGCCATTGGATTTTTTTTGTCATATGTCATATGAAAGCAGGGAATCATAGCTTCAAATCATAGCTTCAAATATTGGTTGTTCAGTTTGACCCACCAGTTTTGGAGATATGGCTTATAGAGTAATGTCTTGCAGAAAACAGCGAGTTGAGAAAACAGGCTTGAAAGGTTCACTTCTGTGGTCTCTAACATTGCACCTAGCTACATGTTGTTAGGCGCGGCTGACCACCGGCTGTGGACTCTCAGCTGTGCGTATGGATTAACAGGGAGGGGCTGAAGGTTAACTCACCAGGCGCACTCGGTACATGATGCTGATGCCCAGAGTCATGTAGGGTTTGGAGAAATCAATGACCTTCTCACGTTCTGCTGTGATGGTCAGGCCCGCCACTGCTAGGTCAGCTTTCTGAAAAACACACACACACACACACACACACACACACACACACACACACACACACACACACACACACACACACACACACACACACACACACACACACACACACACACACACACACACACACACACACACACACACACACACACACACACACACACACACACACACACAGGTTTTTCACAACGGGTCTACTACTACCACATAATATCTAATGTTCCACACAATCTGAGGCTATACCAAAGGGTGAGATCTATTTGTAGGTCACTAGTGTCGCTGCATCATCGCATTATTGTGTCATGACAGACTCAATTACGCATGAAACCCAACCAGGCGCACAAGCATAAGTGCAACGGACACTGGTTTTCTTTGGCTCCATGTTGATGAATGCACTCCGGCCTCACTGGCCACGCGCGGACCATCCGTTCAGAATACAAATGCATATAATATCCCAGGGTTACCAGATGTCCCACTGTGGCCGAGTTTGGCGAAAACAGTCGTGACCCAAACCTGCACACACAGATGGCGTGTGCAACGCCTTTTTGGAGGCTCCCTAATATGGTTAACAAACTTTTAAAATAGCCATCGTGAATGAGAAATGAGCCGATGTTGAGCAACTGCATGGCTTATTCCTCACACAAGAAAATGACCAACTCTGGCATACCAGACTTGTCACCCGAGCTCTCTCTGAAAAGACCCCGTAGGGAGGAATCCCAGAGTGGAGAGTATAGTACTATCAAACAGTTTTTGGAATGTACAGGTGAAGAGACAGAATATAAGAGAAAGAGAGAGACTGAGGGGAAGGATATAATGCATGAGATGAGATATAGTGAATATGTATGAAAGGGACTGAGAGAGAGTGAATACATATGAGATAATATGCGAATGAATATGAGAGGAAGAGCGAAAGTCAGATAATATACTGTAGATGACAGATTGACAGAATACATATGAGAGGGAGAGAGAGTGAATACATAATGAGAGAATATGTATGAAAGGGTGAAAGAGATAGACAATGATAGAGGGAGATATAATGTGTATGAGAAAGAGTTTGAAAGAGAGAGAGCAATACAGAATGAGAGAAAGTCAACATCTACTGACAGTGCATAAATGGCAGAATAAAAGTAGAAATAGAAAAGTGTAGAATGTTCATTAACATTGATGTCAGTGCTGTACTTCTATGGGAGAGGATGTTCAGTTATCGCTATATGGAGGTCTGGGGGGTGTTTATTCAATTCCATAGAATCCATACCCTCATTAGTATACTGTATAAAATAAATCAGTCAATTGCTTTCTGTTGCTGGATATAATGTAAGCTATGTTACCTCATATCTCATGAGTCATGACTAGTCTCTAAAGTCAGTAATTATAAATCTCATCTCAGCTTTTGTATTTATGTATGTGTTTTTAATCTATGGAAGTTGTTCTGCATGCCTGGTCGATCAATTGTTCGGACGGACAGATGGACCCATATCCACCTGTCGCAATGCATTTCATACTGCATAGTGCATACTACATGGTTTGCAGTCGCAGACAGGTCCAGATATCTAGGCATGCCAGATTTCTGGGGCGCTCTGTGAGGCATCATGCTTTGCTCACGTCTTTGAACCAGTCACACACCAGGCAAAACCTGCATGCATGGGGGGGTGAACGCTCATTTGCCTCCGATGTGAGTCTTTGTTCGCTTGATTTGCAAGCTCCAACACAATTTCATTGAGTGGATAAATTGAGCTATAATCGTGTACTGTAAACGAACTCAGCAGGAGGACCCTTTTTTAGCATGAGGCAGATGGGTGAAATGGCAATTTCCTGAGGCACTTTTATGTTTGCCTGTCTGCTTGGAGCAACACTCAAATATACTTCTCCAAAATAAAATGTTATGCTTGTCTTTTTCACATCGTTAAGAATCCCTTTAAAGGATAATTCCATCCTAGAAGGCTTTCTTACCTTTATTTGTAGTTGTTACGTCCTCACCAAAGAGGTCCATGTGTTATTTTGTGCAAAAGCGCATTATTGGCTATTTCCCCTAATATAAACCCTCAATGGGGGTTGGGTTTTTGTGGTAATTCGCTTATTTCCTTCGAAATGAGTAGTGAAGTGTGCCGCTTGGGATACTATTTACATCAAGAAGAGAGGATATATAAAATAAATTGCCAATAATGCGCTTTTGCACAAAATAACACCTGGACTGTTGGGGACGTAACAACTACAAATAAAGGTAAGAAAGCCTTCTAGTATGGAATTCTCCTTTAAGTGGTTTATTTTAGTACATTTTATGCATACAAACTAACACGTTAACAATTCAACCATTGTCAGAAATCTGAATCAGAAAATCTGAATCAGAAAGTGTTCTTCAACTAGATACCCAAACTGACACTTTCAATGTAATGTACCGTTTTATTTTTACACTGAGACACATTTCTCATTTTCAGACAATTTTCAGATGTGCAAACTATTATTTGTTCTATCTTCCCAAGATCATTTTATACCATCTGCCCTTGGTGTTATTATTTTTGCCTGAGACAAAACTGCACCTCCCTCGCAAGGACATCAGTTTGATCTTGGGAGAAATTACAGTTTGGCGGCTTTTCTTCTCTGACACTGCGAAAAATCACCAGTACGTCCGTGGGCAGTATAGCTGCTCCTGAAGCTAATGAAAACAATAATTTGATTTTGGACCATGATCAAATCCTCCTCCAACACAACCACCCACAATATATTCAGCCTACTCAACCCTTTTTCTGTTCCTGAACATACCAAAAGTCTGTAGCTGTCTGCACCCTGTCTGCCATGCCACTGCTCTTTACACCTTTTTGTCTGATTCTCCACTACAGGGCCATACAATTCACGATGGAGTACAGACTGCAGTGGGAATGCGGAGTGAGTCTGCAGTCCTGACTGAGGGGGAGGTGAGGGATCATCCCACAGCTTGGGAGCCAGGAGGGAGAATAGTTAGGACACCTAGATAGATGGCCAGAGTGTCATAGGGATTTAGGGAAGGAATTCAGGGACAGACGTCCTGTGTTATAGCTGAGATAACTTACAGAGGGGACAAGTTGTGATATTAATAATATCAGGCACTTCTTTATTCCCTTGATTGCTTTGCCCTCCATTAGCCCATAGGATTAAGACAGATGACTTCTTCAGATCCATTCCTGCAGCTCCCTCTCTTTCATGTACCCCTTCTCTCTTCTTTCTCCCTCTCCTCAGTCCAGTACACATCCCCCCCATGCTCTCATGTCAACTGCCTCATCTAACCAACCCCTGCCTGTTAACAGCTACAAGCAGCAGGGCTGGAAGGCAGTAAAACCGTCACTGATTCAGAAATCAAACCTTGTTAAGGTCATTGCTGGCTTAATAGGAAAGGAGCTGACAGGAAACTAGCCACCAACAGGCTTTTTAAATATAAAACGTATAACCTGCAAAGGGCAAGTGCTCCGGTGAAAAATGGAAGTATATGACAGGGAGGAAAATTGGCTTTCTGTTTGACTGTGAGAAATATGAACGCAGTCTGCTTTACTGTACCTGCCTGTGTATCTGCCGGGCTTTGTCTGGATGGATGTCTGGCTGCATAGCTGCACTCAGGTGTGCAAAAGTGCCATTTGTGAATGCACATTATTAAAGATGGGGTGCTGTGACCCCCCCCCTCCCGAAAACGTGATCATCAGGTACTATGATAAGGGGTTAGGGTTATGATGTCACAAAAAATATATATATTTTCGATTGGGCCTTTTGACTCAAAGGCTTTCAGTTTTCAGGGAGAAACCAAAAATACATAATATTTGAATATTCTAACCACACCTGGGGCTCTATTAGAGTAATGTTAACTCCATAGACACAGATACAAAACAGAAAATAAACTAAGCCATCGCAGGCACCCCAACTACACAGTATAAACACTGCCATGTTTCCATGTGATCTCCATCTTACCCTTGCCATGAGCTCTCCAACCATGCCAGTCCAGGTACCATTAGCTCCAGCGACACCGTACACCCCATCTCCCACCAGCCGGATACGGTACTTGAACTTCAGGATGTCTGCCAGCTCCATCAGCATGTCCACACAGAAGCCCTCGTATCGCTCATTCCCCTCTAGTTCATGGTGGTTCGATCGCAGCATCACATATGGATTCTCCTACAAAACACCATTCAGGTTTGATTACACACACTCAGGCCACTGACACACTTTCACCTTTGGTTAGATAGAAGAACCTGGAGCCTGACGTTTAGCTGGAACTGTCCACTAGTCTATGAAAGGTGAGAGCAAGATTTTGTAAATCAGGTGCAGACATATAAATGCTAATCTGTTCCAGAAAAAAGCACATTGGCTGGGTTTCCCAAACGCCTACCAGGCCTACCAGGCCTCAGGCCTGAGACCTACCATTGCGTGGCACGAATTGTCTATGTTCACAGGCTTCTGTGTGCATCTGAGCATGTGCAGCACTACAAGTCTTACACCATTATGCGTTTGGGAAACCCAGCCAATGTCTCTTTCACACTGCAGTTTCATGCACAACAACCTGCACCCCCACCTCCTTATTTACTGCCTCTGTCTCTGAGCGAACCAACTCGCTGTTCAACTGTCTCCTAATATATGGCTTATGTTGTCATGTTGATCTAGTAGGGTGATTTAAGGAACCACAGGGTGAACATTTTTGCTTGCCATGTTATTCTTTTTCAAATAATGCAACTGTCAAGTCAGTGTTCACATGCTGCACTACATCATAAACAAACAGGAGCACTACATTCTGGTGACATCAACATTAACAACCAATGATTGAGTGATTGTATACCCTTCTTAATCATCTGACATTCTCCACCCTGTTACCAATGATTGAGTGATTGCATACCATTCTTAAATTCTCCACCATGTTACCAATGATTGAGTGATTGCATACCATTCTTAAATTCTCCACCCTGTTACCAATGATTGAGTGATTGTATACCCTTCTTAATCATCTGACATTCTCCACCCTGTTATAAATATTGAAATCAGAACAAAACAGAGGTCAAACAATGTTGAATTGTTTTCGTTCAAGCTCAAAGACCAAAAGCAATAAGCATGATGTGATGGCAATACAATCTCAAAGAATGTCACAACAGCCTGGGCCATGGCTCAATGGTCCAGGCACCTTGGCTGGTATAAAAGCAAAAAATAAATAAAGAATGTCACAACACATTGTATTGTAATAGTAGCTCTGCTACTTTTGATACTTTTAAAACAAAACAGCGATGATATTCAGCATAATCCAACACACCTCAATACTTAGCAATGGGTACTTCGCCCTTTTCCAGTCTCAAAAATACAATTTCTCCCACTTCAATCCACAATCCACACGCGCTCTTCACCATTTCAGCCATTTTTAAACGGTTGTGTTGAGAAGGCAGACAAAGCAGCAAGTGCTGTGCTGCAGAACAAGAGAGCAGGGTTTTAAAGCTGTTGTTATCCTCACAGCTGGATGTGTTCTATTGTACAGTGGCTGGTTGTCATTTTAAGCCCAGTGCCACTGCAATATTCACAGGTGGGTGAGCTTTTTTGTACAGTGACCAGTGCTCTTTTGTACAGTTGTCTGCTGATGGATTTGCCTCAGAGAATAATTGCCATAATAGTCGTGTCACAATTGGGAGCAGAGAGAATTTAGTGCACAGCGGGTGGCACAGCTGCTACTATAAAATGGTAAATGGTGCCTTTCCCCACACACTTCACATTGTGGACACACACTTCACAATGTGGACACACACACACACACACACACACACACACACACACACACACACACACACACACACACACACACACACACACACACACACACACACACACACACACACACACACACACACACACACACACACACACACACACACACACACACACACACACACACACACACACACACACACACACACACACACACACACACACACACACACACACACACACACACCCCAACGGCAGAGTCAACGCTGCAAGTCACTAACCCCCTGTCGCAATTGTATACACTGTAATCAGTGTCATTTTTACACCCACATTCGGGGGAAAAAATATGCAGTTAAGGTAGGATTTCATGCAAAACGTGTGGTATACCTTTTGAAATGCCTCGTGTGGCCTGTGTTATGTGGGGAATACTATCAGGGAAATTAAAACCAGGTTCTCAGAGCATAAAAGTTCCATTCGGAATAAAGAATGAGAAATCTTCTGTTGCAAGACATTTTAATGCTGTGGGTCATGCAGTCAGCACTTTGAGGTTCCAGGGGATTGAAGTCGTGAACCCCTTAAAAAGAAGGGGTGATGGGGACAGAGCGTTACTCCAGAGGGAGGCCTAATGGATTCATACACTCCAGACAGAGCATCCCAAAGGTCTCAATGAGGAGCTGCTTCCTTTAGAGGTTAGTCATAATCGGCCACATTCATCCATCCATCCATCTACAACCGCTTATCCGTAGTCGGGTCGCGGGGGCAACAGCTCCACCAGAGAGCTCCAGACTTCCCTCTCCAGAGCAACATTAGTACATTCCATATGTTGATCTGACCTCATCAAACCCTGTACACTCAAGACACGCTCCATATATGGCCAGCACAGAATTTATTCCATAGGTTGATCTGACCCCCCATACGAAAGCGCCAGCACTCGCCCAGCAGCCTGCCGTCACCCAGGCTGATGCGTGCACGCGACATCGCCTTCAGGGCGAGGTCGCTTCTCGCCCGCAGGGTGTCTTACTATCAACTATTCTGTGTGGAATAACCATCTCACCTCACCCTCTCGCCATTACATGGTTTATCCAGCATGATAATGATAATTTAGACCAGTGGTTTCAATATTGTTGGGGCTAAGATGCAACAAAGGTCAAACCTAAATATTTCTCTCATCATTTAGTATTATTAACTAAGCGAGTGATAACTCAATCACATACAGGCAACACCTCTGATACGAAGAGTCTGTAAAAAAGGAGCATTTTACAGCGAAGCACTGAACTGGCCGGCCGACTGTTCATCCAGCCAGCCAGTGCACTGTAGCACTCTATGAATGTCAATCTGTATGTCTGTTTATTAACTCATTAAAGCAGCCATCCATGCCACCTCACTGGCCTATTGCGAAACCTCTGCAATGCATAATGCTCAAGGGTTAGCACAAGGTACAATATAAATGCTAATTTCATAGCTCACACACTGTCGTAACTCTTCAAGCAATGCAGCCAAGCCTGGAGGAGCCAGACACTTTCCCCTTCCTTCCGTTCAATGGCAAAACAGACTTATTAAAGAGGTGATATTTAATTGGCCGGTTTACACATTACCCCGGCCACAGGAGAGGGAAGGGACAAGAAAACATGCCGCTTTCAATTAATGGGTCTTCACACCCACTGAGCAGAGGTCATGGAACATGCATGTGCATGTCCCTCTACTACACTTATCTAAAGGACGACCAATACTCTTTCTAGCTTCACTTGATGATTGATGGAGTAAAAAGCATTCTATATTTATCTCAAAGTGGCCGTGCCATCAGGAGTCTAAACCTCGCTTTCAGAGTGCACTAAGAAATACAGCCTGCTTTCTCTCTCCATCATTCTCTTCCTTCTCCATGTTAACTTCAAACTAATAAAATTACACCTGGCACCAACCTATCAATCACATTAATAAAAACCCAGAGGCGATCAATAACACAGGGACTGACTGGCTACTATCCACACAACGGAAGAAATGTGTGTGTGTGTGTGTGTGTGTGTGTGTGTGTGTGTGTGTGTGTGTGTGTGTGTGTGTGTGTGTGTGTGTGTGTGTGTGCGCGTGCGTGCGTGCGTGCGTGTGTGCTTCTGGTCATAACAGTTGTTGTCGACCCCTCTGCAATTACATTTTCTGGAGCAGAAAATGAAAGTAGAAAACTGCTGTCTTCCATGAAAGACAAATTGCAAACACATTCCATCTATTGTAGTTGTTTCTGCACACCACAGCAGAGAGACATTAGAGCAGTGTGTTTGAATATATAAAAAGTCGACATTTAAAAATAAATCAATTCCCAGCTCTTATTCCCAGGCCACATGCACGCCCACACACACGCCCACGCCCACGCCCCCACACACACACACACACACACACACACACACACACACACACACACACACACACACACACACACACACACACACACACACACACACACACACACACACACACACACACACACACACACACACACACAATCTCACAGAGCTCAGCAGAAACATGAACACATTAAATCAGTATAGAGAAGGATTCTTCTCCACATTTTACTGTACATCTTTGACCATTTTAACCTTGAACGGGTGCATAAGACCATGCAGCGATCTAAGGTTTTAACCTTGAACTGGTGCATAAGACCATGCAGCGATCTAAGGTTTTAACCTTGAACGGGTGCATAAGACCATGCAGCGATCTAAGGTTTTAACCTTGAACGGGTGCATAAGACCATGCAGCGATCTAAGGTTTTAATGCCATGTCTATATAGATAATAACGAACCATAATTAGAATGAATTAGAATTTCAGGAGAGAAAAGAGAACCTACAGACATAATCATTCATCAGTGTTCATTCATCTTAAGCCACTCTGGTATCCCACGGCCACTCCCGCTCCCACAGTTTTGAGTGGTGCAACCACTCCTATAGACAGCTATGTGTGTGGCTGTGTCCCTGGCTGTGTCCGAGCACGGAAATAGCGTTAATAGCGTATGTTCACCGCCAAGTGTCACTGTTGCACAGCCTAACACACAGACACACACAGGGCATGGAAGAGGGCTTGTACAGTACAGTACAGTACAGTACAGTATGGAAATATTGTCTCATTTGTAAACATGCCACCTCCACAACCACTCTACACCCTTTATTCTCCCCCTGCTGCTCCTGCATGTTTACTATTTAGTCTTTTATAATGTATTTATTGCGTTCACCACCATGTTTCTGTTTACCAATTACCATCACATAAAAGGAGATCAGAGCCAGTTCATGGTCGTCTGTCTGTGTGGGTGCTGTCTGAAAGGCTGGAAGAAGACTTTGATGTAGCTTCACAGTAACTCTCATTAAGTCAAACAATCTCCTTAGATGTTGCTATAGCTCCCTAAAAGTTGAGTTTTATTTAGTATTGGAAATATTTTGGATAGATTTTTGTTCATGCTGTATCATTCCTTGGTTTAATCTTTCATTTAGCTAGTTTATTTTAAAGTTTCATTCAGATTTCTTTGCTTAAAAACCGTATCGTCCCGACCCGACCCTTTGGTGAGGTTTGGGCTTATGGCTGGCAAGCAATATCACTTCAAACACTGGTCATGTTCTAAGGTCAGTCAGACTACAGACTACTGCTTTGTACTGCTTCAAACACTGGTCATGTTCTAAGGTCAGTCAGACTACAGACTACTGCTTTGTACTGCTTCAAACACTGGTCATGTTCTAAGGTCAGTCAGACTACAGACTACTGCTTTGTACTGCTTCAAACACTGGTCATGTTCTAAGGTCAGTCAGACTACAGACTACTGCTTTGCTTCTGCAAAATGGGTTAAATGTTACTTTAGGCTAGGTATATTCTTCAGCTCAGTGGTTCCCAAACCCTTTATCTCGAGACCCAAAATAATAATTTGATGTCTCCCCAGAACCCAAACTATTGAAACTACAGTAGCAGATCTACAAGTTTGTAGATGTGTAGCCACTGAATTTAAAATTAGCTATCCATGAAACTATGGATTACATAATCAGATTTACATGATTTGTGTGTGTGTGTGTGTGTGTGTGTGTGTGTGCGTTTACTCACTAATATTGTTGTTATAGTAAGTGTGGTATTGAAGAGAGTGTCTGACACATTGATTGATGGCAGCTTCTTTCTCTCCATGGATAGTCCATCTTCAGAGTGCCACTGGCCAATCTGCAAACACACACACACACACACACACACACACACACACACACACACACACACACACACACACACACACACACACACACACACACACACACACACACACACACACACACACACACACACACACACACACACACACACACACAGTTATTACGCTTTGAAATAGGGACAATATCACTCACCTTCACTATCCTCTTAAGAGAAGAATTTACATGACCTTCACAAAGACGGGGCAAAAGGATAGAGGGGGAGAGCACTTGTGTTCAGTGTTCAAAAACGATTGGAACGATTGGATAGAGCATGTGTTCAATCAGAGTCGACACATTCAGTAAGACAATTACTGGTCAATCTCATGAAGCAGACACACACACAGTGATGTAAATAGGTTTTCAATGTAATGAGTCACGGGATGCAGGGATGGCATTTTAGATGAGTCCCAGGGACATTTTATGAGTCCCACTTCATGAGTGCCATTTTTTACAAATTGCAGCATTAAACTCCCATTTCATGTCATATGGTTATATTCATTTCAACAGAAGAATAAAATAATGATTATTGTAATAGTAGTACAGTAGTGCATCCCGTGGATGCAGAGGTCATTGTTTTATTGCGTGCCTTAACTATAAACTGCATTTTGGGATGCAAAATGCACCCTATTTTAATCTCTGCACACATCAGATCCTCAGTAGAGCTCCAGCAAGGCTTCACACTCCTTGCCACTCCACTCGTTCTGCCTGTATTGTACTTTCATTTTGCCACTTCTGTTTATCCAGTATGTACAGGTCAAGGTCAGTATGTACAAATCTACTGTAGCCTAGTCGTTGTCAAATCATCAAGTCTCCCGCGGTATGGCCACAGAATATGTGTGTGTGTGTGTGTGTGTGTGTGTGTGTGTGTCCCGCAGTGGCTCAGGAGGTCGAGTGGAAACCGGAAGGCTCCCAGTTCGATCCCGGGCTCCCAGAGAGTTACTGTTAGTGTCGACGTGTCTTTGAGCAAGACGCTGAACCCCTAATTTCTCCCGATGAGCAGGTTGGTGTCCTTGCATGGTTTCCTCCGCCATCGGTGTATGAATGTGTGTGAACGGGTGAATGTAATTAGCGCACAATAATTGTATTGCGCCTTGGATAAAGGCACCATAGGCTATAAATGCACCATTTACCATTTATTTGATAGTTCTGGTGGTGCACTCGATGCACACGTTCACATTCACTGGACGTGTTGTGAAAGTGCCGTTCTTGATTGCGTTCGGTACTGGTCATGGTCACTGCCTGTATACCCTCTCCCAATCCCCCATCTGACGCTCCCCTCTCCCAATTGCCAATCTGCCTTGATCACTCGGAGTGGAATGACCTGAGAGGTCCGCCTGAGCCCAGTCTGTGAGTGCTATAGAGTGTTTATTTTCTGTGTCCATGTTCGAGTGTTGCGCATTGTCGTCGTAGTTTTATTGTTTGTATACGTTTGTCTCAATAGTATGGATTAAGGTTATTCCTCGTCGCCAGAGTTTTGGTGTTTTGATTTTGAGAGTCTTGACAAGGCCTTCCTGACGTTATTATCATATATACAGTAAAATACATTAATGTGTGATGTGTTGCTACTGTACAGCTACTGTATGTGTACTGTGTATCTGACAGACTGAGTTATGATATGATCAGAATAACGTGTTTATTAACAGGTACTTCTGTCATTTTAAACACAGCACCAAAGTCTGATTTCCCTTACATTTTCGCCAGAAACATATACTGTATCAAATATGACTGACTTTTGGAACACAATGTCTATATGAGACGATTAGAGACGATAGAGAAACACTTCTGTGATGCAGGCGATGAACGAGGACTTCTTTACTCTATTGCTTTTTGCACGATTTTGTAACCCATTTTTCACCCTTGTGTCAATCATCTACTGTGATCCTGGGTTCTACACACCCTCCGCCAACCTGGGGAGAGCAACGGACTTAACTCATGCTTCCTTCATGCTTGAGTGTCCAAGTTGCTCCTTTACACCTGACAGGGGGGAGTTTCCCTGGTTGGACCTAGCGCGTGAAAGGAACACGTTATTCCAACCAGTTCCTTTCCCCTCCATCAGGCGCCCCGGCTGGCCAGGGGGAGGCAGTTTAGAGACCAGGATTACTGCATGTTTTTGTGAGGGTACCTACCCTAGGGGACACGGGGAGAACATGCAAACTCCACACAGAAAGGCCCTTTCGCCAACCCCCGCCTTCGGGTATGGGCACTGATGACACGGAGGAGGAAACACTTACTCTATTGCTTTAAACATACTGATGATCAAACACTTAAGTACAAGAATACCGTTTTCAGTTGTCATCATGAGTGGACAATTATTAACATAAGCCCCATTTAAATTAGTTCACAGTCAGCACACGCTTAAGCAATACTCTTTAAAGATTTGTGTTTAGTGTCATTATGAAGAAATAAATACAAAACACTTGCCCCAGGCCCCAGCTTGCATAGAACGTTTCCATCTGTTTCATTCAAGTCTAAATTGCAGAGTTTCTCAAGAGACTCTGGCATATTGAAGTTAATCAGTGCCTACATTTGATTTGTTTACACACTCATCTCCCGACACTGAACTTCTGGCAGAAAAGAGAATGCCCAGAATCAAAGACTACTTCTGAAAGAATGATCAAAAAGATCTTGCCGTCCAGAGAGAGAGAGAGAGAGTGAGCGAGAGAGAGAGAGATAGAGTAGAATATTAATTGCTTTGGCAATGTAAACATCATGTTTTCACATATTGCCAATAAGCTCATTTGAATTTAATTGAGAGAGAGAGACAGAGTACACAACACACCACAGACGTCACATAACAGATGACAGTCTCCAAGAACAGAGGGGCGTGGCCGTGGGTGGTTACATGATAACTAAGTACAGGCAAGTGTCAAGGGGCTTACATGAGAGAGAGAGAGAGAGAGAGAGAGAGAGAGAGAGAGAGAGAGAGAGAGAGAGAGAGAGAGAAAGAGAGAGAGAGAGAGAGAGAGAGAGAGAGCAATGTAAACAAAGCCCCAGTACTTCTGCAAACTCTAATCACTGGGCGGAAGCAGAGCCAGGATGTACCTATACTGTATAATGTATAAATCATGTGCCAGTCTTTGCAGAACGTAGGATGGTCCATCCTTTAGTGAAGACAATGTTCTGGCAGGTGGACTTTATATGAGATGAACGATTCAGCGCTGTTGGCAAGATGTCAGAAGCTTGACAGTTGGCTGTTTTTTTAATCAGTTGTTGATGTACAGTGAGGAAAACACACAGAACACGGTCTACAATGTCTGTGTCACTGCAGACAAAAAGCGCGCACGCACACACACACACACACACACACACACACACACACACACACACACACACACACACACAGTAAACACTATCAACACATTATCAACACATACAGTACAGGTCAGATGCCTTCTGTACAAACAGTTTTGTTATGTATTATTTAATGAGAAGCCTTTGAACAGGTTGAATGAAGCTATACTTCAAAGCAGTGTATGTTGTCAACCGTATCCCCCTCAGAACACATGTCCTCCCAGCCACGGTCCATCTCTAGTGGCCGTGCATGGAGAGTCACAAGGCTGACGGAGGGACATTAATGTTTACACTTTACTTTATTTTCTTTATCCTTCCTTCTCTGACTCCAAATCTCTTCTACTTCTTTCATGGAACGAGGGGAGTGAGAAGTCCTGCCTGGTCATACGCATGATCATGGGGGTCCTGTTTTTTTGGTGGGGGTGCCGTATTTAAGCAAACATTAAAATGTCCCCCCAGACATTGGGGGGGGGGGGGGGGGACTAGCGTCCCTCGAAAATGCCGCAACGCTTCTACTGCGAATCCATGACTGTATGGATCCTGGAGCCTAGATCGATATGCAGACCTGGCTGTGAAGGGCAGGGAAAGTGGCTGGAGGTTCGTAATCGTATGACGCTCAATGTTGCATCTGCTCATGGATCTATACACAGAGCAAGGGTTGACGGCCTGAGGGGCAATTGGCATATGAATAAGGCATAAAGCTAACAACATTTAGGTATGTGTTCAGGCTTAGGCCTGACGCAGAGAAGAGGATGCCCTTTTGATGCACACTATGCCTTCGGTGGGGGTGCGACAGGGATATAGAATCTTCCGGGAGGAACACCAACTGTACAGGTTAATGCAACTGTGCAGGATCATGTACGATACAGACACTGCCGGAGACTTGCACAAACAAATACACGCATGTACGTGTCCCGGTCCCGATCCACACAGTTTCAAGCAGCCTTGAAATCCGTTACGGTTGTTGGGGATTTTCTTTCTTTTTGATCTATTCTCAATCTCCAGCCGGCAAAGAGCAAAGACAGAAAAACAAAAGAGGGCTGCTGTCTCCCAGTGACTAAACCAGAGAGCTGCAGTGCTGACGCACATAGGATGACAATGTGTGTGTGTATAATGCCTGTGCCTGGGTATTAATGTAGAGGGAGGTGTGTGCTTGTATGATAGTTGCTTCTTCTATAGTCCTGCCTCAAAGCAGACCAGACGTATGCACGCTAGGGCATTAACGAGTTGAGTTTTTTCCAAGTCGACTTGTGGTCGACAGTGGCCTCTCCAATATGGCACAGTGTATGTATCATCTATATGGCAAAGCGCTGATTATCAAAACATAAAAATGTTATGTAAATACTAAACACTAATGTAAATACTAAACAGTGCAGGCACACACACAAGTGTGCGTTGTGCACTGGTACACAGACCAGAAAAGAGAACACAACAGGAGAGGGGGCATAATTGGCACACATAATTGGCACGCATTAACACTAGTGGCAGCAGGCCGACCTTCAGAACACAATAGAAGACATAGGTCTATATTAACATTACAGTTTGGCACATCATTACAATCTACTTATTTTCTGAGCCATGCAAATAAACAACAACCTGCACTGACCGGAGATGGAGAGATTCATGCGTCAAAGCTAAACCAGAAACAGGACAGTCATTGCGTCAGCACGGATGTAGCCTCGGAAACCCAGACATTTTATTTCCAGTACGGGGGGGGGGGGGGGGGGTATTGTTTAGGGATAAAGTTTGCGCACTTCTACCTGTTACGCAGTTCAAATTGGGACACCGCTGAGAGCCAGACACGGCTGCAGTTACATTTTTAATTAAGGACGCGTTCTGAATGCAATGCAAACTAATGGACGAGTGCGCTCTGGTGCGGAATCCAAAGGGAAAGAATGACTTCTGTCCGTGACAATAATCAATCCTACAGTTTGAATTATGTACACACACATAGAGAAAAAAATATGATGCATACATGATGCATACATTTTTGAATGCCCTAACGCACGCACACACGCACACACACACGCACACGCACACACACACACACACACACACACACACACACACACACACACACACACAATAGTAGAATAGTAGAATAGGGTATCAGAAGTGTCACCTTGGTGGTATCAGCTCAAGCTTCAGTCCTTATAGACTATTAGCTCTGCTCTACAAGTACTCATCTCTGCTGAAGCCTGAAGGCACAGAGAAAGATCCAAGCCAAGCCATGCTGAGCCAAGCTACACTGGAGACCTGTGGTGATAATGCTCCTCAATGAGGGAAATCTAAAGAGAGAGGCGGAGAGGAATCCATAGACACTCAATGCGCCCTCCCCCTCTCTATCCCATGATTTCCTCCTTCACATTGAGAAATCGAATCAAGTTCCTCAGCAGCAGTGGGCTCGTAATAGTGCTCTCTGTAGACTGGGCCCGATTTAATGGTTGGGGGAAGAAAAAAAGTACATGAGTGTAATAAAACACACAATATAATGTGCAACTCGGCTCCTCTAGCTGTGTCCCTGAAGAAGTTGAAGATATTCTACCAAAGAGCTTGTTACAAGTACACACTGCTACTAGTTATATTATGTAAGAGCTTGTTACAAGTACACACTGCTACTAGTTCTATGTAAGAGCTTGTTACAAGTACACACTGCTACTAGTTATATGTAAGAGCTTGTTACAAGTACACACTGCTACTAGTTATATTTAAGAGCTTGTTACAAGTACACACTGCTACTAGTTATATTTAAGAGCTTGTTACAAGTACACACTGCTACTAGTTATATTTAAGAGCTTGTTACAAGTACACACTGCTACTAGTTATATGTAAGAGCTTGTTACAAGTACACACTGCTACTAGTTAAATGTAAGAGCTTGTTACAAGTACACACTGCTACTAGTTATATTTAAAAGCTTGTTACAAGTACACACTGCTACTAGTTATATTTAAAAGCTTGTTACAAGTACACACTGCTACTAGTTGAAGAGCTTGTTACAAGTGCACACTGTTGCTACATTATAATAGTAGTAATAGTACTTCAGGAAAGAGCACATAGTCTACTTCAGTCAGTCTGTACTGTGCCTGAACAGGTCAACCTTTTGTCATGGAGGTGGAGAACACCTTTTATTTTGTTATTGTTAGTGCACAACCAATCAATATAGCAGCGGCTCATCGTTGTTGCTGCTGAGAGGTGTTGGGCGTTGGTGCTGGCTTGCTTTAAACACAACCAACTCAACAGGAGTGTTTGCTTTTGTTGAAAATAAAGTTTCATGCAGGGTCAATTAAATTCTGGATAGCGGTAGCCTTTGTCTAGCTGTGTCTATAATATTAAACAACTTTAACAGAACATTCCAATCTCCACTCTCCACATGAATTCAATGCAGATCAGCCCATATTGCTTCTAGATTTAAACACACCAACCCTTTTTTTAAAGCGTTGGCAGTTACAGGCTTTATCAATATCATTCAAACAAACCTATCACTGATCTGTAGCTATACTCAGTCAGGGGAATAAATTGAATGTTGGATGATTCAATGTCCTTGAGCTTTATGGGATTACAGTCACACACTGAGGAGCTGTTCGTTCAGCCTCTTCATAAAGGCATGAACACTTCTTGATGTACAGTAATGTCTTGTACAACCGAAGGGGTACGGCTGTTCCATGTTGTTACAGCAGACTGGAGAACTCTACAATCAATTAATTTGATTTTTAACCCAGAACACTTTTGGTGTTAGCATTATGTTATGCTTTAGCTATTGAAAAATAGCAGATCTACATGCGCTACGAGCTTGTAGGTCTGCTATTTTTGAAAAAATCTGTCAGGATATAGAAGACAATCTGATCTCAGGTCAAAATGGGTTAACTTGAGGACTTCCAGGGCGTGGCTTGGTAGTTGGTAGTACCCTCTGGGTGATTCAACCTGAGATGTGAGCTTTCAGATCCACTTGACCCCCTGGGAGTGTGCATTTTATACCTCCAAAATGGCAGCCAAAAAGCCCTTCACCCACGGCTCTCACTCTTTTCAGGGTGTTTTGCATCAGATGGGCATGGTTCAGGGTGTTTTGCATCAGATGGGCATGGTTTAGGGTGTTTTGCATCAGATGGGCATGGTTTAGGGTGTTTTGCATCAGATGGGCATGATTCAGGGTGTTTTGCATCAGATGGGCATGGTTCAGGGTGTTTTGCATCAGATGGGCATGGTTCAGGGAGTTTTGCATCAGATGGGCATGGTTTAGGCATTTTTTTCCCCTCAGCCGCCAGGCTGCTAAATGACTCTGGCTTCCCTCCCACCCCCGCCCCCTAGTGAGTGTCACCGGCACTATGACACCGGACAATGTTTGCACTATAATCATAACTCTGCACTTTATATTTATCATTCTTGCACGGTGTTGTCTTTGTGCAAACGCCAAAACAAATTCCTACAGTATGTGTGTTACACAATGGCTAATAAAGGAATCGGAATCTGAAGGGTTAAGGTACAGCATGGTGTATTTCTATGTGTGTATTTCTGTAAGGATAAAGTAAGGTTTAGGCATAGTTTTTGTGAGACTTCATGCCTGTTACGGAATTCATTCATCATTATACACTTGTGGATGTATACAAATCAGAGAGAGAGAGAGAGAGAGAGAGAGAGAGAGAGAGAGATTATGTAGCTTGTAGCCTATATCTATCGTCTGGATAGCATCTTGGTGAACTCTTGCAGTGTGTGATCCCTACTCGGCTATCAATCGTTTAGTGTGAAAGCCACAAAGATATAATGACAGTCGATTTAAAAAATATATACCGGTACTGTAGTGTGAAATACTCTGATGACTCACCGACAACTTTAAAACTCCTATATGTAGGTAGGTACCATAAGGAGATATTTCAGCACCAGAGACAGTGACTGTAGAGAGGTAAGGTTGCTAAGGAGATATTTCAGCACCAGGGACAGCGACGGCCGATAGGTAAGGGCCCTGGCCTGGGGTACATGAATCATCAAGTGAATAGCTCACAGCTGTGTTGGAAAAATACAAAACACTCCAGTCCGGGAAGAACTTTTGTTCAACATCCATTTGACTCTTTTCTGTTATTTTTCACAGGTTCCAGTCAGTGTGGAGGTGGAGGCAAAAAGGCCTGAAGTATCAGCTTGTGATGTGCATCTTATTCTGCCTTTATGTGTGTATTCTTGTGTAGAAGAAACAGCTGCTAGCGTTGACATTATCCCTTATGTCTCTGCCAAGCTGCAGCTTTGCCAACAGCATGTGTGTTAGTCACCATTATAAACAGTGCCTCCACCTACAGTACAATAGTCACAGTCTAACATCTTGCCTCTCTCCAGTAACACAACCAGCAGGTGTGATTTATAATAGCTCTGGTTGAAATTCTCACATTAACACCGTACTGATAGCGCTGTTGTACTGCCTGACTGATCCCGAGTCATTTCAGGAGAACTGGTCCATCTGCCAGTATATGAAAATTACATTTAAAGAACATTTTAAATAAAACAGTTCCATGAACGTCGTGCTCCATGGATAGTAGTAGTAGTCTCTGTAGCTGGGTGCAGATTCTTGAAGATGAAGAAAGGAATATCTGCACTCTCTTTATATAGTTTCTTTATGAGCTTCTTTATTCTTAACTAGGGATGGAGCTCGTTAAGGTTTTATTGCTAACGATCACCTTATCGTCATCGAGCAGGCTTATTGTGCCGGGTCCTTATCGAGCGCACTATCGAGCATTTGCTATTATTTTGTGGAAAGAACAGAACCTTATTTTTATTGGCCAGTTGTGAGAGTTTGTATGCCAATAAACAGTTCTAAGGTGTATACACACTTTTAGCTCTGCCTTTTCGGCAACGATAGACTGAGAAGTTGCACATTGAATACGTCACGTATTATATGAGACTATTCAATCGATTCGCAGGATACACAGTATTATAACTCTATGGCAGGGAGATTTGAGTTTCCCCAAACAAATTATTATGAATTGGATTAATAATTTATGGCAACGTCTTACCGCGCTTGCCTTGGGCAGCAAGCACGGTAAGCACAACATGCGTTGGGTGGGAGAGCAGGATGGTTGTTCCGCTGCAGCGGCTGAGGCTCCCGTGTTGTTTCGACTCGGCGCAGACATGCAAAGGTATCGCATTTGGGTTTAATACAATGCATTATGGACAGATGTCTAGGCATTGTCGAAATGCTCCCTTTCGTGCATGCAACAACTGTGGTAGGCTACATCATTGCATTTAGCTCCCCTCTAATGTTACCAAACTTTTCACCCGTTCCACCATACTTCCACCGCGGCAAACGATGACGAACCACCCGTCGCGTCCAAGCCCCCTTTATAGCGAGCGGCCCATGGCGTCAACCGCTGCGGCTATACCCGATAAGAGGCTCGACAAGCCAAACGCTTATTGATACTCGGGTCTCGATAAATGCCGAACCGGGTTTGTAATGGACCCGAATTCCGGGCTCCATCCCTATTCTTAACACATTTTGGACTGAGGCCGATTCTAAAAACGCCTTCTAAATCCATGTATGTTTTCTGAAAAACTTCAATAGCAGCATTAAAAAAAAAAGAAATTGAATACTGTACAGAACCCCAAGAGGGGTTCCCATCCAGAAGGGTCAGAACACCAAAGCGGTGTTCCCGCCCAGATGAACACACAGCAGCGGTCTACCTAGATGTTTTAAGAGACATCTTCTTGCATGATGTGGAGTGACTTTACCTGCCTTAAGCCATCCTTGCCGTGCTGCATGATCCGCAGGGCGTAGTTGGAGCGCTGGCCTTTACTGTTGAACTCAATGTGACCCGTTAGACCCTCCAGTTCTACCTGTCCGACACAGAGACAGACATGCCAAACGTCAGACCCCAAAATCCAGCAATTGTCTTTGTTAGTGTAGCACAGGCAGCTGTCCTTTTGGTATGAAATCAGCACTGTCTCTCAGGACTGATTTAATGCTGTGATAATCAGTGGTGGAAAAGTAATATAATAAGATTGTACTTTTACGCCACTACATTTATTTGAAAACTTTAGTTACTTTTTAGATTTGGATTATTATTACAAAACATCCACTAACCACTTCAGCCCTATCTACATTTCGGCCATTTGGAAATAGCTGATCTACAATCAGCTCACAATGCGTCGCGATGCAACGCATTGTGAAAAAAATAAATAAAAATGAAATTAATCGCTGAGATTAATGTCAGAAAAAATAATCTCACCAAGATGGCAGTAATAAGTGTAAGCGTATTCGTGTAGATCTGCTATTTTCAAAAGCTTTTTTTTTATACATTTTGAAAACTAGAAATGAGTCCTTTTACTTTTGGACCTTAATTCAGGACTTTTACTCGTAACAGAGTAGTTCTTCTACATTGCAGTATTGATAGTGTACTTCTACTTAAAGGGATCGTGACATTAGAAAGGGCAAGGGCATAACACTGAGAGTCATTAGTCTTTCGCAGAGCAAACTGGAACATAAAAACAGTGTGATATTGAATACATGTCACATTCACATTAAGTGGGGGTTGTCCGCTAGCTCTCCCTTCTACTACTCCCTAATAAGTATATATGTTTTAGTCACTGACAGCTCATCTTTATCTCTCCCTCTCTAATCTATATTTATAATGAGGAGAAATAAATGAGAGACGCCGACTCGGTGGACAGTGGTTATATTTCTGGACGGGATGATGAGGTCGCACAGATACAGTATAGTACATTATTATCTGCCTGCGTGGGAAACTCGTGAGCTCTATATCCTTTCCCATTAACACCGGGTGTGTGTGAAAAAATCAATACGTTTAGTTTGACATCTTAGTTTGTCTGATATTGTATTTAAATAGTACAAGTTGGTATTTTTCAGCCTCACAGAATGAGAGGTTTGCTCTGCCGGAAACATCGCGAAAAAACCTATGGTCATTTTTGTATACCACACCATAGACAACCTAAGGCGGGGTTCCCCAATTAGCGGCCCGCGGGCCGCAGCGCCCCCTTGTGGCCCCTCGAATAATTCCCACCCCCCCAGGGTCTTGCCCTGAAATTTTATTTTCAGGGCAAGACCTCGACCTCGTGCGTACCGACTCGGCCCCCAGCCTGGTACCCTAGTCAAAATATGGCCCTTGAGGAAAGTTTATTGGGGAACCCTGACCTAAGGTAACATTTTCCAAGTTTCATCATGCTTTAATCATGCATTCAAAAGTGGCTATGGCCAAATTTAGGCCAAGGAGAATCATGAAAACCCCCTATGATAATTACTTAAAGTATGATGAAATTTGGAACATTTTGCCTTATATTGGTCGTCTATGGTTTGGTATACAAAAATGTCCATAACTTTTTTCGCAAAGTTTCCAGCAGAGCAGACCTCTCATTCTGTGGACCTTAATGACCAAATGAATAGAAAAAACACAAATAAAAAGTACGTCATGACATCACAGGTTAATCTCTATTCCTTGAGCTTTTGGGCCTGTGGCTCTCCGGCTAGTAGCTGTTCCACAGTTCCACAGTTCCACTTACCATCCTCAGGTAATTCATAAGGCTGGTGCCATGCTCCCAGATTTTAGAGGATTTGCACGAGAGCTGAGTGGCACCCACGTTCTGGCTGCGGTTCAACTCCTGGACCGCAGACACCACCGCATGCACTGCATCAAACAGCAGCGCCGAGGAGAGCTGCAGGGTGGGGGGGTAGCGGGGGGTGGGGTGTTGAAACGGGGTGTAAACTATGTTATGCAGGTACACACAGACAGCATGCAAGATACACATACTGTGCTACTCATCTCAGTGCCTAACATGTCAGTGGGTCATGGTCAGCGAGGGGTTAATCCATCTGTAGATTGGTAGAAAGATTATTCAATTACATAGACACCCTTTGATCTGCTGACAGCATTGAAAAGCATATCTCTCTCTCTCTCTCCCCCCGCTCTTCCCGCTCTTCCCTCTCTTACCCCCACTTTAACTAGTTTACTCTGACCACTCCAATTACCATCCAGCTGTGCGAGTAGCTAAAGAAAAAAAAGCATGTTTCTCTCATCTCCTTTGCAGATCCAGCCTCAACTCCATTCAAATACATTGGATAGAGGCCAGGCGTGTCTCTTTGTAATTGAACTAGAAAAGGGCTGAATCATACACCATGGTGAATATTAATATAAATGTTGAATACAGAGCAAGTTATTAAACTGTAAATATGTGTGATTATTGCAACCTTGCTTGAACCTTCTCCCACCGAAATTGTAATTGGTGTTGAAAAGTGTTGAAAGCATTACAGAATGTGCATGAGTACCCCCCCCCCTGCTAAGACACCTTGACAAATGCTAATAGATAGAACAAGTAGCAATAAGAGAAACATTGCCGTTTGCTAAAAAACAGCCATTGATTTAGTTGAAAGATTAGTAAACAAGAATTTCATGAAGCCAAGTAAAGAATGATTCCTCATTCTGTGTGATGTGTATGCTCACACAGATACCCGCACAACCAATCTGCTTAACCCATTCTGACCTGAGATCAGATTCATACGAGGTTTCCACTGGACACACACTGGTCTGATTAATCCATTCTGACCTGAGATCAGATTCTAAAAAAAAAAAGTCGTTCTTCGATTTTTCAAAAATAGCAGACCTACAAGCTCGTAGCGCGCCACTCGGTGGCGCGATATGAGCTTGTAGATCTGCTATTTTTCAATAGCTAAAGCATAACATGATGCCAACACCAAAATGGGTGCCCGGTCAGAATGGGTTAATATGTGCCAGCTGAGTGGGGGCTATGAGCTGCTTAGATTGGGGATGGAAAAAAAGGTCTGAACCAAAACACAAAAAGCTTCAAAACAAACGTGTACAAAGAAATGTGACACTGACCGGTGTGCCAGCGAATGGGGCGTGGTCACAGTTCTCCTGCCAGGAGCGGTTGAGGCTCAGCAGGAAGTCTTGGAAAAAGGGATGGGTTTGATTGAAGACAGAAAAGCCAAGTATGGTGACTCGCTGCTCCTCCACGTCGTCCAATCGGAGCAGAGAGAATTCCTGCAGAGAGAAAGGAATGAGTGGAGAGAGAGAGAGAGACAGAGAGAGAGACAGTAGTACATTATTCATGTAGAATAGATATCATTAGATGTTTTCATGTATAATACTAAACATGACAGAATCAGTCTGACCTGCTATCCACCCGTGAAGACATTTAATTCACACTTCTCCAGGTGACTGACATTAGCTGGAGAAATTCATTGTTGTCCAGTGTTTCTCTATGCACTGCTTGTTATGCAAATAATGCACATGGATTTCCCGACATACAGCTAGGTCATACTATGACTTTTCAAAAGCAATGATTATGGGGCCGCTGTGTGTGTGTGTGTGTGTGTGTGTGTGTGTGTGTGGCTGTTACAGGGCTTGGCCGGTGTGGGTATGAACATATCCTGTAGGTTAATAGGGGTGTCAGAACCCAGTTACTCTCCAGTGGTTCTGTTATGGATTCTATGTCCACGATGCAATGTGTCCGTCTGTCTGAATGTTACTGTGACCAAGGTCTCAGGATACGTAGGTCTAGTCTAACATGGCTCTGCCTTGCATAGTCCCCAGTGAATAGGCATGTTGCTTTTCACCGATAACCTTACTTTGGATTTTCATTTGCTGCTTTCTTTCGTTTTAGGGATTTTAGCTATGGCTAGGCATTCGAGCATGGGGCTAAATATGTATTTTTTTGCCAAATATTATGGCGATTTTTTTATTTATTATTTAATAGAGCATGCTTTTGCCTTTTTAAACCTTACCCATTTTAATCCAATACATACTGTACATACATACATACATACATACTTCAGTGTAAAAGACTAAACTGCAATTATTATGGTCGTCGGAAATTACTGCTGTCGCTCAACTGAATAGGTATTTTTGAAAATATTGTATTTTCGTTGTCTGACAAAGTACAGGGAAGGAGGCTGGTGGTTGTCAGACAAAGACAAGACAAAGTGGAGGGAGGTGCAGCAGTGCAAAGGAAGCACAAAACGAGAAGCACAAAAAGACTTGGAAGAATAAAAAATGAACAGAAACGACAGAGAACAAGGAGTCCGAGAACGAGAGCTCTGGGAATGAGGGAAGTGCAAAGACGAGCCAGTCAGTTTATCGGGTTCTCTCTGTCTGTGACGGTCAGACACTCTGGGGAATTGAAACCTCAACTCAATCTCCATATCGTCCATCAGCACTATAAAGCACTATAACGTCTGCCCATAGGGGGCACCACGAATGCTAATTCCTATTAGCTATTTTTCAATAGCTAAATTATAACATAATGTTTAAAACACCAAAAGGGAAAAAAATAAAACAGCTCCCTATTAGACAGACAGCATTAGCACTGCAAAATAAAGTCAACAGAGGGATGACAGTAACATTCCTGTAAATTGCATATTTTACTTGGATTGGGTCTTCTTGATTCTGTAAATTCAATTAAACTCTAGTGACATGTTATTCTCTAACACAAGAACGTTCATTTCACTTTAATGTTCTTTCAAGTCCAGTTCTCTATAGGCTGTAACTGGCTTCTTTTCAGGATGGAACTCCTCCCCTGTTACCTTGCTGTGCAACGTCATAGCTTGCTGAATAATAATAAAGTTACCCATGACTTTCCACAGAAATATGATTTTAGTCAAAGCTGCAGAGACATATATTGTGGACACATGGATAGGATAGTTCTAACACATAATTTCTGCACAGGTCAGTATAACGTGACACTTATATGATCTTCAATAATCCAATTGGTCTTTCTTCCGTGAAAGACGACCACGAAAACACATTTTTCGTGAATCTTAGGGGAGCGTATCTGATGGATTTCAAATTATTTAATGGGTGAATACAAAACAATCTGGCCTCATTCCCATTGAGGCTTGGGAATAAATGACCCATTTCAAAACCGTTATTCATGGATTTATGTCAGACCCTCCCATAATAACAGCCTGTTTGTGAAGCAAACCTTGTGCCCAGAAATGCATTCTTGGACTGGTGGAAACTTCAAACACCATGAATATTGCACACATCAGCATATGTTTAGAATCTGGAAAATGCTGTAATTTTGCCAACTATTCATTCAAATCCTCTCAAAATGTTACTAAGGAATAAAAAAATGGCTTAAGATGATTACAAACAAGACCCTTCAGAGAAACGATGTTCTTTACATTACAATAATGTATAACTTTTCTAAATGAGCAGCTGGATAGCCATGGATCTACAAAGCAAACACTATGTTGTTGAGAAGCTCAAAGCAAGGGCGGGGTGTGTGCGTGTGCGTGTGCGCGTGTGTGTGTGTGTGTGTGCGCGCACGCGTGCGTGCGTGTGTGTGTGCGTGTGTGTGTGTGTGTGTGTGTGTGTGTGTGTGTGTGGTGGGCGAGTAGAAACACAACAAGACACATGGTAATGGAGACGAGTCTCCATCTGAACACTGCTCATCTCAGTGAAGTCCTGAGTGTTTCCTATCGATATCTTGAGACTTTCCCATCAAGGCCAAGTGGCCTCCTGGCAATTTGACGATCAGACCTATACTTCACTAGTGTACATGCATCAGAATGAACTGCTTGTTATGACAAGAAGACAGCATAAGAGCCTCTCATGTGTACAACTGATTGCAACGCATCATTGAAAGCACATTGTGTCAGAAAGCACATTGTGTCATGAATCACAAATATACTGCTTTTTGGTGATTTCTCAATACTGTAGCATACATACAGTACATTTATAGCATAATTGCGCCACATCAGAAACACTATTAAGACAAGGCAGAACACCCATAAAGATGACATAAGTGCTTACATTTGATTAGTCACACTCACAATACCAATATGACTTAAAATACATTATTGATAACAACAACAAGTATGTGCAACAATATTGCACAGTTTCTTGTTTAACTTATTGTTGACTATTTAAATAGATGCCAGTTATGCTATGCAGATGTCTGTTACTTGTTCACATATCGTATTTATACACAGTTTACTTGCCGGATGTCCATAATAAATGGCATATTATGCCTATATAAATGTCAGATTGTCTGTTCGGGACAACCACTAATCCGACCGACTTCACTCTCTCAGGCCCTCTCAGAAACACGAGGGTCAATCGGTTGGGCATTCTCAAGAATAACGAAGGATAGAGAGACAGAGATTTGGGGAATTTGTAGAAGGATGCTATAGGTTCTATGTTTACCTAATTGTTTCTTTTGCACTCTATTGTGTTGGACCTCCATGACACACCTATGTTGTAAGAAGTCCTTTGTAATCCAAGAAGAACACCATTCCTTTGACTCAATAACCACCCACAATTGTCTACAAGAAAGGACATACACGAGAAATACAAAGAGGAAAGAGAGAAAGAGTATTGCTTTTTCCATCTCCTCTTCTTCATCCTGATCAATCACTCCTCTGCAATCATCTAGACATAGCTGTGTATCGACCAGGGTGTCTGCCTTTCTTGGCCTTGTGAACTGATAATCACAATACCATTCTGGTAATGAAATCTCCATCAGGTTGATTCAATCAGTGCAGAGGTGGACATACAGTAATGGCTGTGCGCATCAATATGCCATGGATGCTTGATGCATGTGTATGTAGAATAAGGTGACATTCACATCATTGTCAGAAAATGCACTTCGTTTGGCAGGTGTGAAGGCTCATTCGAATCCTAATGCGTATCAAAGAACCGCATTCTACTCCGAGCAAAAACGGGGGTTTCGCTTCGCTTCCAATCGCACTTGATTACGATTCGGTGCAGGTGTGAATGCAATCCGCAGTAAATAAAGGAAATTAAGCAAACAATGTGGCGGGTGAGGAGCTGAACACTGTTGGAGACGGAGAAGGCATATTTTACGCAACGCAAAGATGTCCCGTTACCGTGGATACACGTGGTCGAATGAGGAGACTGAAGCCCTGATCGAAGTCCCAGACGCATGCATGTTATGAGTATAATTTTATCACCATAGATTTCACTGTGTAGGCTAGTTTATGAATGGAACACATTGATAAACGTCCCCCCCTGCTGCGTTTCCAAATGCTGCGGATGACAGTGTGAAGGCAAACCGCAGCAAATTAAATATGCAAGAATCCCAACTTCTCCGCCCATTCGCATCGAGTCTACCGAAGTATTAGGTGTGACCTAAAACACAAAAATACACACATGTGCAATACAGTACACATGCATGCATACATGGTAAATGGTGCATGTATATAGCACGTTTATCCAAGGCGCTTTACATAGATTGTGCATTACATTCACCCATTCACACACACATGGCGGCGGAAACCATGCAAGGCACCAACCAGCACATCGGGAGCAATTAGCGGTTCAGTGTCTTGCTCAAGGACACTTCGACAGTAACTCTGGGCGAGCCTCGGTTTTCTCTCTACCCCTGATCCACCGCCGCCGCTGCATAACTATGTGCTAATGTGATCATAATGGAAACAAGCTGATGGTGTTTTCCATTACCAGCTTGTTTGTGCATACTGACAATCACAAGCCTCTATATACTAATGGGAAAAATGTATTATATCACCATTCATCCAGCATAAAGTAGTGTTTACAGTCTGTGAGGGCCGGCTTTAATCCTGCTGGACATGCTGCTACACTCAAGCATGGCCAGTCGGTCAATACATTCATGCCTACAACTAATTATCCATTGATGGGTCTTGCTGAGAGAGACGAGGTTGACTACTTAGTCAATGTGTCCCCATCATTCGTTTCATCAAATACAAATGAATTTCTTCCCACTCACGAGGGCTGGCTCTGGGATTCTAAAAGGTTCTATTATTCTGTAAAAGACCAAAACAAATATGTATTACCCGTAGCCAATTCATATAGGAGCAATTTAAGTTGAAATCTCAATGCAAGTTGAAATCTTTGCACCACACATCAACAGTATAAAGCAGATGCAAAAAAAACACATACTGTCCTGTATTTCAAATTGTAATACAATAATGAAATAGTTTGCATTATGGCTGGATGCTTTTCTCCATTGTTGTTTTCAGCACAGCTAATTACCGTTACTATTAGTTTCACTTGATTGATTCTCCTAACTCTGTGTCTAAACAGGGAGATATGAACTTCAAGTGTGTGAGACAGAGAGAGAGAGAGAGAGAGAGAGAGAGAGGAAGGAAGGAAAGGCGAACAATGTAACATTTAATGGCATAGAATGAGAGCGAGTGCGTTGTGAGAACAGCATTGACAATGTTGTATTATAGAAATTAATTAGAGAAACAAAGAAAATGGCAAAGTGTGTGTGTGTGTGTGTGTGTGTGTGTGTGTGTGTGTGTGTGTGCGTGCGTGCGTGCGTGCGTGCGTGTGCAATGAAACATGAAGAACAAAACAAACAGGCAGCGAGGACGAGGGATGGAAGTGAAGGCAGATATGTCAACCAGCCATGTGAGAAACCGTGCGTGCGTGTGTCTGTGTGCGTGTGTATGTGTACTGTGCATGTGTGCATATGCACATGCTTCCGTGCTTGTGTGGACACACGCATGGTTGCCAGTGCGTGTGGAAGTGCCTCTATCAAGGTTCAGAGTTATGATGCACAACAACAGCAGCCAACGCGGCCTGGCTGGCAGACTACATTAGGCCCAATCCTGTGCTCGTCTAACCTTCAAATGACATCAGGCGCCCCGTCGACATGCGACGGGCCACCGCCACAGAGCCCATGAGATTTATTCAATCCTGTCCACAGAGCTCAGATCACGGGATACTAAATCACTCCGAGAGAAGCCATGGAACGAAGACCGTGTGATAGAGCATCTGTGTTTGTCCAATGAGGAGTGTGTTTGTGTATGTGTGTGTGAACAGGCGTGCTGTGTTTCACACAGCGAGTGAGGGGGGTTTGTATACTGGAGGTAGTTTGATAATTATTATGCATTTTCGGATTAATCTCTGATTTATTTTTATCTCATGGATATCATTTGGGACGTCTCACAGGCTGTGAGCCAAATGGCTCATATTATTATTATATCCCTTGAAATGAGCGGCTCACGCCGCGTCCTTAAAGGGCCACTTCACCCCTTTTGCAACTAGATCTTATTTTAATGATGTTTGGGAGACAAGAGACACTTTCCTGTGGTTTTTATGGGTTTGGGGTTTTTATGTGGATAATATGTGTTTTTAGATATTAGTATTTCAAATTGTCCATGATGTCATGGACACTGGCCGCTCACTTACTTCCTGGACTACATCTAGTCACTACATCTGCGCTAGTTTATGAGGCTATTTCATCAGTGACCTATGAAGTGGTGGAAATCAGACAACTGGTCATTTAAAAGTTGATAGTGCATTCAAGTATTTTATGCAAGTAAGCTTTTCATTGTAACCTCACAGTACATCAGAGTGACACATACTGTACAGCTGTAATGTGAAGCATAATGACGTGTTATGAACCAAGGACACAGGCTTTCCTGCCTGTCAAACAGCCTGTTGTAAATCAATCTGTCACGTCTACCAAACGCAAGCAGTTTTTGAGGTGTTACAGATAATACTAATTAAAGCTCTGTTTCATTTAGTGTGCAGTATGTGGTTCTCAAACTTTTTCATTTCAATGACCTCCATACAGTGTGTACAAATTGAATCAAATTTGAAACCAATTTGGTTTGATTTAATGAATTGCATTTTTTTTGCGCTTTTCCAAGTGCTTGAGCACTTTACAATGGTTCATTCATTCATACATGAATGGTGAAGCGGCGAAGAGTCAACGCCAGCGTCCTCACTTCCCACATTCACACACCAATGGCGGCAAGCTTACAACGACCGACTCATTGGAGGCAATGTAGGGTTCAGTGACACTTTGACATGTGGACAGGAGGAGCCGGGATTCGAACCGCCGACCCAGGGATCATTGGACGACCTGCTCTACCTCCTGAGCCACAGCCGCCCTAATGTTTAAAATGGTGTGACCGTTTGTAATAGTGTTGCAAAATCTTCCGCCAACAGCAGCAACGGGGAACTAGGAAGCAATGGGCGGATCCATGCCCTTTACATTGCGCCTCATTTTCCCAGAAGCCCAAGCAAGCCAGTGTGACCTATCCCACTCTGTCCGAGGAAAACACTGTAGGCCTAAGTCTTAAAACGTATTAAAAACGTCAAATAAAATATAAAAATAACTCGTGTAACTCGTGAATAGGAGGGAAGCTGTTCTTTATCAATTAACTTGTGAATGGGAGGGAAAGTGTTGTTTTTTTTAATCCGGCCGAGCCCACAGGCCTTGTTTTATCCCCCCGCCTTCACACTGAATAAAGTGTTCACATTTACATTAGAGCTCTCGTTAAAGGGCAGGATGTCTGGTATTAGAACTGGTATTAAGTGGACTTAAGAGGACACGGAAATAAAAACGTTCCAAGAGCTTTTGTGTGCCAAATAATGAAAACAGAAGATAGAAGATGTTTGATCGATTCTGCCACCTGCATGTTTAATTCTAGTATGCCACATTAACTTAAGTGAATGCATGTTTCTTGATTATTCTATAATGTGTGTTATCGTCGTAGGCCCATGTTTGGAAAGTTAATGTAGCAGGAAGGACATGGCATGGGATGTTTAGCTCTAATGATAGTCATTATCTCCCCTCCATCTTTGGACTACAGACAATACTACTTAATGAATAGATCTGTCATTACAGGTCATTTTAAACACACACGCATTACACTGCTAAATCCTGGAGACAGAGCGAGCGCATTTTCCGCCGGGAGCGGCATCAGCAACTGCCGCCAACAGTTTTTTCCTCTTGACAATACAACCTAGATTCTCTTTCTCTGTGGGGTTTTGGTCAGGCCAGTTCATCAATTAAGCACAGTAATACCATGGTCAGTACACCAGTTACTAGTAGTTTTGGCAGATGCCAAATCGAGCTGGAAAGGAAAATTAGCATCTCCATGAAGCTTGTCAACATACTGAAGCACAATGTACTCTAAAAAGATGGCTGTGTTGAAACCATTGTTCAGTTTTCACTGTCAGTGGATCAACACCAGCAGATAACATGGCCAAAATCACCACTGTGTTTTGTCAAGTCCAAAGTCTCAATACAACCATCTATTATGATATTTTACAGCACTGTGTGCCTCCGTACATTGACAAGCTTTATGTTGATGCTGATCTTTCTTTTCAGGCAGCACTTGCACCTGCCCACAGAGCAAAAACTACTAGTAACTGGTGTACTGACCATGGTATTACTGTGCTTAACTGACCAGCCAACTGTCCTGAACTGAACCCCACAGAAAATATAGGTTGTATTGTCAAGAGGAAGGTGTGAGACATGAGACTCAACAATACAAATGTATTTATGGCTGTTATCAAACAAACCCGGGCTTCCATAACACCTCAACAGTGCCACAGGCTGCCGCACGCACGCACGAGATTTGCTGTATGTATTTGCCACTATTGTCCTGCACTTTTTTAATTATTGATAAAATAATTGTGTAAGTGTTGTTTTTTACTGTTTGAGACCGAAGACAAATTTCCACACGTGGACAATAAATTAAACTAACTAACTAACTAACACACGGACACACGGACGGAGTGCAAAACATACTCTCTCCCCATGCCTTCGGCCTGGTGGAGACAATGACAAGGAACAGAAATCAGGAAATGGCCACAGTGAGGCGAAGGTGAGAGAGGCCGGTTTGAGGAACATCTCAAGATGATTCAGGGGAAACAACAGATTAGGCCTGGCAGTGGCCTGGCATGTCGTTAGTCACCTCGGTGTCACCGTCCATTACAGATGGATGGAGTGAGTGAGAGAAGGGGAATAAATGGAAGAGAAAGCAGTGAAAGAAGGAGGGGTGAAGAGGGCAAGATTAGGAGAAAGAGTGGGGCGAAGAAAGGGAGAGTGCAAGGTGAGTGAAGGTGCACAAAAGGAGACGGCGTGGAAAGTGATTTAGGTCATGGATAAGAGATGGGACCATCATTGACTGCTAGATTTATTTCTTGCTGCGTTTAGCTTCTTCTGTTTTTTTCTTTCTTTTTTTTAATGGCCACCCCGGTCGATCGTCTCAGTGGGACAAAACACCGGAGATAAATCCACAATTAAACAGGGATAAGGATAAGGATGTGATTTTGGGATTGTGTCTGGTTCCGTTTCCTGTGATCGTGCGTCTCCGGTGTTGAAGATTGTGCTGTTCGCTGACATATGAAAACATTATTAACTACTGTACCAATACCATCCATCCATCCATCCATCCATCTTTTTTTTTTTATATATATATATATATATATTTTATCCCACGATTTTGTAACCTATTTTTCACCACTGTGTCAATCATCTAATGTGATCCTGGGCTCTAAACACCCTCCACCAACCTAGTCCCCATATATGGGGGACAAGGGGAGAGCAACGGACTTGAACTCTGCCTGAGTGTCCAAGTTGCTCCTTTACACCTGCGTCCATCCATCTTTAACCGCTTATCCGTAGTCGTGTCGCGGGGGCAAGGCCAGTGAGTCGATGTGCAATATTTAGACATACGGGCGAAAATGTCCATTGCGTCCCTCCCAGCAGCAACAACAATCCATAGCCTGAAGTGACCTGGCTCGGCCAATAGAATGACGGGAGGAGGGGGGGTGGAGCCAGACATGAATTCTGTTTGGAAACTCACTTCTGTGTACAAACACTGGAAGTTGTCTATATTTCCTTTAATTTCCTTTAATCTAAGCATTAACCATAATTAAAGTCATTTTGAGGAGTCTGTCTGTCTGTCTGTCTGTCTGTCGACTGTATAAGAATCTCCAGGTCTTTACTCCCAATATCCAGTGGTCTGTTCCCTGTGTACAATTTCCTTACCATAGAGGTGAAGATGTATGTGTAGTAGACAGACAGCATTCCCAGCTCTGACGCCTGCAGAGAAAGACATTCAAGATGGAGGCAAGGAAAAGACAGAAGGGAGCGAGGGAGAGGAGGAGGTGAAGAAAAGGGAAGATGGGGACAAAGAGTGAAGTCAGTGACTTTGTTTAACTCTATCCCCATTTAACAGAGGAAGCAGACACGTTCTTATCTAACGATGACTCTCAATAGATCAATTAATTTACTTACTTGCTATTAGTATGCTGCTCTAGTCTAAGCCCAGACTTATCATTTCATTAAACCAAACTCATACTGAGAAGCCATTCTGAAGGATATGAGGTGGACATTTCAATTTGATTTAAATATAGGACCACTTCACCACTTTTCAACCTATCTTCAGATAATTGATCCTCACTAATGTTCATGATAAAATGCAACAATGTTTTTCTACTCGGTCTGTGTCTCATAGGAGGGCAGTGGGCAGTTCAGTTCAGTGGTCCTTTAACATTCTTTGCAAAAACAATGCACAGCTGTGGCTGCTGATCAATGTTTTGCACATTAGGAATGTCTTTACTTCTAACATAAAAAGCTGAAGGTAAAAAAAAGAAAGAAAACATCATGATGATTGTTTTTTTCTTCTTTACATACTGCACTTATGCCAGGGATAATATGTGCAGATGTGCCGGTAGTTGTTGAGAAATGGGATGATTAAACACAGCTGAATTCAGCGATGGTTCAATCATAATCAAGCATTCAACCATGCCATGTAATAAACTCATTACATTCATTTCATCCTCCCACTGGTGATTTAAAGGAGCCAGGTGCTGATAAATATAATTTTTATTTATTAGCATCTGGCTCCACTGAAAGGTTGACGTTTGAAAATGCTCAGGGCTTAATCTCAGCTCCTGTACCTGTAACTTGAGCTCCCCTATCTGTAGAGGCATGGCTCCGGTATACCTGTAGTGGGCGCTCCGCCACCCCAAATGCACATTACAATATACAATACGTCTCTATTATAATTTTAGTTTCATTTTCAAGTCAACTAGGCTTCCTTCCTGGTCATAGCTACTTCTATTTCCAGCACGATTTACAAAATAAAAAATGGGATGAGTGATCACACAAGTACTGTACAAACAAAAACATACTGTGCGTCCGCTTTGAGAGGACTTCAAGCCTGTGTTATATGACCCATACCAAACGTGTGCGTAACTAACAGCTCTCAGTCTCTCGACTTTTGCAACCGTTATTGTCGTTTGTTGCATATGGAATATGGAATAATATACTTTTAGGAAGCAATAGTTTAACTGCTACTTGGAGTTTAGCCTTGGGGACAGCTAGCATGCGGTTTGTTTTAAAAGAGAAGGAGGAGGAAGTGGAGGATGACGACAACAACAAAACGTGCAGGTATTTAGGATTGCGTACTGTTCTGATGAGGGGCCACCATAACTTGTGATACTGTATTTTATACAGCATATAATGATATACTGTAGCGTTGGGCCGCTGTGCCAAGTGAACTGCAGAAATGCCTACTGTAGTGTGTTCTTACAGGGTCAGCGGGTCCCTGTGGAAACTGCTGCTGCTAATGTTGTTATAGGCTAATGTTAAGGTCTTATTTGCGGAAATAATAATAATATGCCTGGCTGTCACTCTGGGGCGCTAAAAATACCCCCAAACCCGATGGAAAAAAACACTGAAAATGCTTAATTACTATGATTAAAAGACATACACTGTTTGCACCCCCCTTAGATAGCACTTTTTAGACTTGGATAGCATTTGAAACAGACTTATAGCATGTCATGTAGACAGCACAATAATTGCATTGTATGTAATCATAGCACTTCATAGTACATAATTATGTATAGCATAGTATAGTTACTATGCTTACAGTAACTAGAACATATCTATATAATGACACTATACATTATCTGCTAAATGCCCAAATTGTAAATTGCACAATCACTTTAGGGTCCACTACAGGGTAGCTTTTCAAAGGAACACAAGTATCATATTGGGCAATGATGATGATGATGGCATAGCTTATACTGTGTGGGCAGTTTTAGCAAACACTAGTGGTCTTTTCACTGATCAGACTTTCTAGTCTAGTCATTAGTAGTGATGTAGTTACGAGATTTTAATAATGAATGGCGTTTTTATGGCGCTTTTCCAAGTGCTCAAAGCGCTTTACAATCGTTCATTCATTCATACATTGGGAGGTGAAGCGGCGAACAGACGACGCCAGGTTTCCGCCGGCATCGGTGTGTGAATGTGTGTGTGTGTGTGTGAATGGGTGAATGTAATGCACAATCTCTGTAAAGCGCCTTGGATAAAAGGCGCTATATAAATGCACCATTTTCCAACTTATTTTAACAAAGAAACATCACTTAATGAGTGTCAGGGCTGAGAAGAAGAACCCAAAAGCAGACAAGGTACAGGTGATGTCCTGTACAGAGACTTGCAGAGACCGTGCAAGCACGGGTAAAAACAAACACTGAATAAGTAGAAAACAATACCGTTAAACATTTGGATCTGACAGCAAACAGTGAACACAGGGGAGAATATATGTCACAGTACGATTGGACACCCTGTCAGATTGAAAACGGTGCTCAGTTTCATCGACATAGGTACAATGCGTGAAGGTGAACTGAGCCACACGAGACACCGCCGAGTAAGCTTAGGCGAGCACTGCGAAGTCACCTTCAGTCGATGCAGAGCCGTCCGAGTTATGCACCAATAGGGAGAGGATCGTAAATCATCGTATGCCCTATAGTCTCGGTACAGCCATGATGTCATTATTTTTCTTGGACAAACGATTATATTAATTTATTGTTAGTTAAAAAGTGTATGTGATAAATATTTTAGTGAACATGTTTTGACTCAATTGTAGGGACGGCCCCGGCCGCCAGTGCATGATGCAGATTGCAGCACACAAAGCACAGCACAGTGTAATTGGGTCATCCGACTTAAATTATTTTTAAAGACGACATGCATGTTTTTATAGCACCTGCTCAGTCAGCATTTTTGTGTTATTTCTTCCCCAGAGAAACAAATTGTGTCAGAACAAAAGTGGTCAAGCAGAGTGCTTTATTATTTCTATATTGTGTGTGCATGACTGCGTGCGAGGCGCGTGGTAAATGGTGCATTTATATATGGGTGTAACAGTACAGTATGTACCGTATAAAAATGCACAAGAACAGTAATGTTTACTGAGTAACATGCTGTCACATTATTCCGACGATTACAGCGTTGGCTATCGGCCGTCGAATAAACCTTGCTTTGACCAGAAATGCCATCTGGGACAAGGATTTGGAGATAAGGGCGATCAAAAGAAACAGATACAGTGGGTGCAGATGCGTGCACAGTTCAAGATCTCCATTGCTGTTGACAACATCACTATAGCAACCCAATGCTAATGCAAGTAACATTACGACCCAATTTGATTATAAGCACTATAATCACAGGGAGCGTGATACTATTCATTAATTGCCGCAGATCTACGGCAATGGCGCTAAATGTGTTCATCACTGAAACAAGGTAATTTAATGTTCTTGTAAGTATAATTGAATGTACAGCGATGTGTTTTATTTGAGACTATTTTTTCTGCACCATTGCTGTTCTTTAAACACTGAGCCCAAGCCAAGGCCAAAAGCACTTACCGATAATACCTTCACCTCTCACTCTCACAATAGTTGGAAGGATTATGTTTGTGTACGGGTCGGGATATTATATTAGTCATGCCCTATATTATTCACTGAGAATAATGCAACATACAATAATAGTATACAATACAAATAGCTAGGGGTCAAAGCAGTCATAATTGCTGTGTTGTGGTTATAAGTGTAGTTACTATCCTCCACAAACAATCGTTATGTATGTCGAGGACCAGACTCACCCGTTCAAGAATGATGTGTGACATGGTGGCGTTGGCCTCGACGATGATGGTGGCAGTTTTATCATCTCGTATCTCCTTGAGCAGAGGGGTGGGGTCCTGGCTGTCATCTAGCATACGGACAGACAGGGTCTCCTTCGAGATGAGGAACTGTCTGAGGAGACGCTCCAGGTTCAACAGGCCTATAAACAGGGCGCACGTGCGTCGCACGCACACACGCACACGCACACACACACACACACACACACACACACACACACACACACACACACACACACACACACACACACACACACACACACACACACACACACACACACACACACGCACACACAAAGAGAAGAGGAGAGAAGTTTATACAGATATGTTATATTCAGAATTAACACATTCTAAACAGTTAAGAACACAATTCAAATTGGAGAGATGATATTAGTTATGTCTCTGTTGTGATTCAGATGATTTCACGCAGAAAATCCTTTCAAGAAAGTTTCAAAACTATAACACGAAACACTGTCTAACTTGGGTACATTAAATTAATGTGTGTCTACTACTGTATGTACGGTAAATTGAGATAACAGTAGATAAAAAAACGTTGTAGCTAAACTGGCGCCTAACACTGGAGTACTGGAGCACAAAGACAGACTCATGCAAGTTTTGGTGTGTTTTTATTTATTATCGGTACCCAGGGGGGAACGAGATACATTTCCTGGTCTAGGAGTGGGAGTGAACTACAGTGCAGAGGGGCGTCGCTCGAAATAATGGTGATGTCAGTTTTCTCCGCTGTTTTCTACCAGGGAGGGGCGGACGATCATTCTCCAGCACTTGCTCCATGCGCGCCCACCCCTCTAGACCAGAACGCACGCTGGGTGGGCCAGGCCAGTTCTGTTCATAACTCACCATCTGTTTTGTAACTCCAAGTACACAAAATGAGGTATAATAAGTTATATCCCATATCACTAGCATGACTGAGGTAAAAGCACACAAGTAGCATGTGCTTAAATTCACATTTAGACATTTTTTCAGATGTATGAGAAAATGTATGAGATGATAGACAGGTGATGGATGATGATGGTCATGGTCATGGTCACGACAAAACTGTCGAAATGACCTCTCAGACATGCTAGTGATATGCAACGACAACAGATGCAAAAGTTGATGAGACACTACTGTTTGTATTGGCCATAGTCTTTACATTATGTTTGCGTGAATTCGGGTCACTTTTTTAGGACTTCGTCTCAAAAGATCACACCCGTGGGGGCTCTTAGTCTTATCCTGGTACATCATCATACATCATCTCATTCCGGCCATTCCGAATTTGAGTCCTCTGCACCTTCGTCTACAATATTTGTGTTTATGCAATGTTTGTTTTTTACACAAAAATTCTAAACTGGCCATTCATTATCAATGGCATTCAATGTTTGTGTTATAGGACAATGTTTGTGTTTATGCACATCCTCAAAGCTGGATTTTTTAAGGGCTAGCGCCCCTCAAAAATATATTAAAGCCGTTAAACTTTGTCTCATGGGGATTGTCTCATGCATTTGAGTAGGTAACGGAGAATAATTAACTTAATCAAGACATTCTCAGCAGCACAGCATCAGTTACTGCATATACTGTACCAGGTCCACTGAGGTTGCTAAGATAATATTAATTAGCCATAGAGGTTGTGTGTCATTTTAATTTGTGAGGTGTATATAGTGTGAAATACACCTGGCTCACTCCAACATAATATTCAATCCACAGAGACCTGCTGTGCCAGTTACAATAAAGCTACTCTGGGAACTTGGCAAATATTATAAAATCACACCCGTGTGAACTTCACACGGGTGTGATTTTATAATATTTGGCTGGAATAGATATGCTGTATGATGATGACTCACTTCACACTGTGAAGTGAGTCATGTATGATGACTCACTTCACACTGTGAAGTGAGTCATCATACATCATAAAAGTGAGTCATCATACATCATACATATCTATTCCAGGCAAATTTGCGACCTCACAAGTGCTCCTCAAAAATATTCGAGGAGGAGAGTTATAGGGCAATCTGAAAGTAGGACCGAATCGCCCGATATTGACTGAGTGTGTGCAAAGTTTGGCATCGACCGGGTTAACGGTGCCGAATATTAGCTGGTAACGGACGGACGGCCACACACACACACACACACACACACACACGGACGGACGGACGGAGTGCAAAACATACTCTCTCCCCATGCCTTCGGCATGGTGGAGACAACAAAGTGTGCTCAAAAATCAATACTGCTGTACATGTCGTGCCTATCAAGACTCCTTAGCAGTTCTAATATTACTACATTAGTACACAACAGCCTCTTGGGGCTTATTGCTTTATTAAATGATGCACGTCAGATATTCTAAACTCTATAATTGACAGTGATAGATGTTTTTGAAGCCATCGGCTGGAAACGAGCTATTTATCAAGATTCAGTGCCTGAATCTTGGTGGCCATGGTTTTGTCGTCAACTCTGTATTTGTGTTTGCTCGTGGGCAGCGTATGAACACAGGAAAGATTAGCGATGTGTTTTAATGTCATCAGGATGATTTTACACCACCTGGCCAGGATGCAGGACTCAATAAACAAACTACCCCAAGTGGGATAGATAGAACTAAAGTGAAGTGGTGCATTAAAAGTCTTCCATATGCTGCACTTCATGTGTACACATCATGATCCATTTGGTTCCATTTGTACTTTGTACATTTGTATTTGACTTACTGTGTATGAATTCATAATTCACTAAATGAAAACCAAACCTGGGCTCAAAAGTATAATGAAACGCAATCTCCTCCATGTTTAGTTTGTTACGTCTCTTGCAGTCTGACTCAAGTCTCACACTAGCTAGTTTGTTCCACGTTCCGGACGGTTTAAGGCCCGCCATTCCACATCCGAAGCTTCAAACGTACAGACAAGGGCGCATCATTTACGTAGATCTAGACCGGATCAGCAGCCTGCAAAGCAACTCCATCCCAACCCAGTCTACCATTATACACAATAAAGGGACCACAGTATCACTTAAGGCTTGTGAAAATAGTAACTAGTTACTTTTGGGGGGGGGGGGGGGGGAGATTAACAGTTGTGAAAAACAGGGGCTAAAAGAAAACTACGATGGGCTGAAATTGGCCTCCGGGGGGCGCCAGTTGCACTAACCCAAAATAATATTTTAAACAGTGTTCATCGGTCAAATTTGACCTGCTAACACCAAAACATGTCAGCTGGTTTCTAGCACAATTCAAGGGTTAATGTCACCAACGTATTATTACAGCACATTCATGTTATTTTCTAGCTGACTGCAGATTGCTGAGCAAACACAACCATATTGTTGTGGTGACAGGAGGCTGAAGCATTCCTGAGATGATGTGTGAGCACTCGCTGTGAAGTGAGGGAGGAGAGCAGAAAGTAAAATCGATGTTGTAGAGAAGCATATATTGGGCAGGTTCTATAGAACTAATATGATGTAATGAAATGTAAATATTGAGCAGGTTGTATCAAGGACAAAATGTAGTCTATAAGTCTATAGTGACTATTTTTCTTCAAAGCTCTGCACTGTAGGAGAAATGTTAGCCGATGCCATGCAGAGCCATTGTAACGTCATCCAGAAGATTTTAGTTTTACTGCTCAATAGCCTACAATAAGGTGGGGGACAGGCACATGACATAGACAGTATAGGGCTTCATGACACACCAAATTTGTTTTCATTTATTTTTTCATACGAGAAGCAGTGCATAGCTAAGGCCACTAACCATCCCAGCCATAGCCTGTTCACGCCACTACAAGGGAGGGCGAGCTCCAAAAGTGGTCTTTGGCATGGACACTACAGCAGCAAGACAACCTATGTGTATCAAAGGCCATTCACTCCATTCCATCATTTAGAACAGTTTCCACCTGTGTCAACCATCAGGCTGTTGGAACACCTGCTGAACCCTGTCACCATGCCATAGGTCATATCACACAATCATTGTCACTTTATTATGTAAACATGGCTACATTTATTTCTGTCGGGACAACTCATGGATGGTTAGAATATATATGTATTGAATATAAAAATGAGCAATATATTTATTATGGTTTGGCGATTGAATTGGATCTGTTTTTTATGTACACAGATAAAGCGCATGCAGTCCCGACCATAGGGACTCTGAATCTCCTATAGCCTACTGTACATAAACAGCAGATCCAAAACAACAGATGGTAGCTGGGGTGGTGGCGGGTGAGAAGTGGTGTTTGAGCAAGACAGCAGTGGTGTTTGCAGCACTGCAGCAGCAGCAGCATGACAGCAGCAAAGCAGGCAGGAATGAGCAGTGCAAACTTCCAGATGAAGCGGTCTGAGAATGGAATGAGTGTGTGATTGGATGAGTGGATGTGGACGTGGAGTTGAGGTGTCCCAATTTGGACGGCCGCCATGCAGCAACTGCACTGAGTTTCCTGACAGAACTTGCTCTGCACATGTCTGTGACAGGCTCATATCTGCTGCTGAATGTAGTCTACTTGTACAATAGACTGTGACATTCTGCCTAATCTTTATTTTCTGTTTTGACCATACATCTTAGTACTTTTTTCCCCCTCCTTTATTTACCCAGGGTAGTAGCTGAGAACAAGTGCTCATTTTCACAGACAGACACACACATTAAAAGCTGGGAGTACAACCACCGTCTTATACTGTTGGCCACTGAGCAGCTCCACTTGGAGCAGTTGGGAGTAGAGTGCCTTGCTCAAGGGCACTTCAGCGGTGTTGGGTGAGTGATGACAAATCACTTCCCCCCCCCCCAGATAATTCCTGCGGGGAATCGAACCGGCAACCTTTCGGCAACAAGTACGCTCCTCTAACCCTTAGGCCACCGCTGCCCATTATGTCTTGTTATTATCAGACTTTCTTTCTTTCTTTATTCTTAAGACAAATTTTGAACCGCAAAACACTGGGAGCTTGTACAAAAAAAGTTTTTCCCTCAAACTTTTACATCTGTAAGCTTGTGATGTGACAATAAAGGTGACTTTGTTCTTATTCTTTTTTTGTCTTCTCTCGATGCTGTGTACATGACATGATCACTGCAGGTGGTGCATGTTTGATAAGAACGCCCACTGTGTCAGCGCATTGAAGTAGCATTTTGCTGATGGGAAGGGAGAGCCGCGAAGCCATTGCTTGATATCTCTAAACGATGAGGTTATTATTGAACCGATGGAGGAAAATAAAAGTAATTTACTTTGGGTTTCTCACATCGAGTCGGTCACACACAGCGTGGGAGTCGTTTACAGCTGCTTAAAAATAGTGTACATATGTTGATTGAGATAATGTGTTTGTGTGTGCTTGTGTGCGTGCATGTTCGTGTGTGTGTGTATTTGTGTGTGAGAGAGAGCAAGATTTCAGCGCAATTATCGACGGCGAAAAGGAGAATAAAAGCATTCCGGTACCTGCTCTCCTGTGTCTACTGTCTACTCCTGCTGAAACCATCAGCTTGTTGTTCTGTTGTTCATCAATGTGTAGCCTCGGAAACTCAGACGTTTTATTTCCTGTGTTGCTTATGAAAGGGCACTTTAGCCCCTGCCTTTTTGACCCTTGGAGAAAAGTGCCCTCTCCGTTCTGAGGCTCTGAACCTCGACCGTCATCAGCGCAATGAGCTCATCTGCACACGCTCTTTCTTAATTGAGCGCGGTGCTGTGCAGGCGTGCACAGTGCGCTGCACACACAGAATTATAGCAGATCGGCTAGAGCGGCTATTTTGGGTGTGCGGTACCGTCGCCGCACAACAAAGTTGAAGTAGCCTATAGTTTTCTCATTTTAGTTTTGATTGTGTATAGGCTATTCACAATCAAAACGATTGATTGTTTTTCGAGCGGAGTACATTGCTGCAGTGCACACACAACCCAAACGAGTGAAGTGAAGCGGTCCGTCATAGTATGTCATGTCACGTATGTCATGTCACGTATGTGTAAGTGTTATACTGTTCATTCAAATAATTTGTTACGACTCACACAGGAAAGAGGGACGACGTCACCTGCAGCTCTCTCTCTCTCTCTCGTAGGCCTCCCTCTCTCTCTCTCTCTCTCTCTCTCTCTCACGAGCGACCTGCTCTGCATGGGTTTTTCATGCTGTGTCCTCCCCTCTCTCTCTCTCTCTCTCTCTCAACGCAATTGAATGAACTGTACTTGCTGGGTGTTGAAAAGCCGGTCGTTACTTTTTTGTTTTCGCGGGCGGGCGGGCCGTTGATTAATATATTAATATATTTTGCGGGGCAGGTTGGTGCGGGCTGGCTCCCATGGCGGGACGGGACGGGCGGGTTATGAAAAAAAGCCGGCCAGCGCATCACTAATACACAGCTATATCAACTATTCATGTTGCCTGTGCAGATGCAGCATTGTATAGTATGTGAACAGTTGGCAGTATTTGAATATGATTGGTGTGAACATTTAATCTGTTGTGCATGTATCTACTGTAGATTTGATATATTTGTGCTGTGCCACATACTCACAGTCGGCCTGTGCACAGATGAGGCAGGCGGTGGTGCTGTTGAAGAAGGTGAGAAGGCCGGCCACAGCCAGGCTGATGTCGCTGTTGGTGGGCCTCATGTCCAGGGTGGTGAAGCGGGGGAACTGGACCTTCAGGATGTCCTCGGGAGCGACCTTCACATACGGGACCTATACGTAGACACACACACAGAATGGAGTGAACCAAGGCTTTCATTGGACTAGGGTTGTCCCGATCGGATCGGGTGATCGGAAATCGGGGGCCGATCACGTCATTTTCAAATGATCGGAATGTTTCTCCGACCATGCATCCTGTGTTACAGGTTCTCAGTTGAGCAGACAAGCCATCCATGTATAAATTAAATAATAATAATCCCCCCTGCCTCACGCCATTGCTTACACCAAATAGAGCTCCCACCCCATTTGACCCGCATGGTCTGGTGGGCGTACCAGTAGGCGAGGACCCTCACAATAAAACCGGGCACTCCTCTTTGCTTCATTTTCATAAAGGGCTTATTATGGTTGATCCTATATCGAAGGCACGGAACGCATCAATAAAACACATGAGGTCTGATGAAGCTGGCTAAAGCTATGGGCCTATAATTATCCAGGCTACTAACCTTAGCAGCTTTATCTTTAATTAATAAATGGGACAAGCAATACTGAAAGCATTGAGTCGGGTAATACACCATGGATCATAAAAGCAGTAAAACCGATAAAAGAGGTGCTAGTCTCAGACTAGCATTTTCCAGGTGCTCTGCAGTGATCTGATCTTTGTTTACAGACAAATGTTGCATGGCTTCATACACCTCATGTGTTGTCGATCATAAGAATGATGAATCTCTGTATAAAGGATCGATAACAAGTGCACCTCTGTTTAAAAGATAAAACTGCACTACAGTGACTACACAGATACAAGTGGATATGTGTGGATGAACCACAGAATAGGCCACAGGCCTTTCTGTGTGGAGTCTGCATGTTCTCCCCATGTCCCCTAGAGTAGGTACCCTCATAAAAACATGCAGTAATCCTGGTCTCTAAACTGCCTCCCCCTGATGGAGGGGAAAGGAACTGGTTGGAATAACGTGTTCCTTCCACGCGCTACGTCCAACCAGGTGTAAAGGAGAAACTTGGACACTCATGCATGAAGGAAGCATGAATTCAAGTCTGTTGCTCTCCCCAGTTTGGAGGGTGGGTTACAAAATCGTGGGATAAAAATTATAACCCCCCCCCCCCCCCAAAAAAAAAAACACAGAATAAATACATGGAGGAATCTCCAGAGAGGAAAATAAATGAACGAATGGCTGTTAATGGGTTGAAAATTGGCGATCGACAAAAAAACACCTTGTGATGAATGGCAATACACAATACACAACTACTGTGTATTATACACACCACACAACGACACACTGTACTCTATCTACACACTACAGGACTCAGGGAGTTGTGCAGTGATAGTAGTATGGAATTGTTGTGTATTATTAAAAAGCGGTTTCATTCCACCTCCGTGAACAAGGCCTTGTTGTTGGAAATAATAGGTGCAGAAATGCATGAGTCATGCAGCATGACTATTCAATTAAACATTAAAAACATCTATTTACAACCAGTGCTGAACAATTGAAATCTGTAGGCACACTGCCCAGAGAGAGAGAGAGAGAGAGAGAGAGAGAGAGGAGCATAGTGACATTTACAAAATAAATAAATGGTGATTTGATATAGCTCTGCTATAGTAACAGTTAAGCCACATTTATATGTTCATCTTCATCAAGTGCCACTGTCATATCACAAAGTATGAATGAGCCAAATCTGTGTCAAGCGAGATACTCATCCGAGTTCACCGCATTAAGCGTTCCACTGCTCTTCCTTCTTACACACATTGAATCCAGCACAAACGGCAAACCTGGTGAAACTCTGCAAAACAAACTCTTTGATATCCCACAATTCAAGCACAACCCTTCCCCCATTTCCCCCCTATACAGACACAATGGAATCCATCTCTGTTTCAGTTATCTGTCTGGGGAAAAGAACAGGGAACAGTGTCGTGTCTTTGCTTCCGGTTGGTCAGGCCTGGCGGTGCTTGAAGGATGCTGGAGGACATGGAGTGAGGCTGAGGAGGGTGGGAGAACAGAGCCTCTACATCATAGCAGATTGCCTGTCAGTGGGGCTCCCAGTGACCATACAGCACCTTTATGTCCCCACGTATCCTCGGTTGGATTTCCATCCGTGCCCATGGAGTGAGTCTCTAGGTATCTGGATGGAGGAGGTATGGCTGCGACTGACAGCTCTGCTGGAATACCATTCTCTCCTCTGTAGGAGCCCCGGACACCTGCAGGCTAATAAATAGGCTTGAGCCATGAGGGACCAAAACTTCATCCCCAATACTGCAGTTTGCAGCCATCCTACTCCTTTCACTTAGAAATATATGCAATGCTATGTTAATAGTATTTGTAGTACTGGAGATAACAGTAGCTCAATTTTAAATTGCACCCTATGGCCAGAAAAATAATGACGTCTGTGTGTTTGACTAGGGTTTGACTGGATAGCTGAATTTGAGCACGCACACGCGCACGCACACGCACACGCACACACACACACGCACACGCACACACACACACACACACACACACACACACACACACACACACACACACACACACACACACACACACACACACACACACACACACACACACACACTACTGTTACATCCCATTTGGCTCATTCAGAATCAACACAATTTGACAAGACGCGACATATTGTCAAATATTATGTTGACTTTCTTGACATACAATCAATTTGCTTGCTGCTTGGCTGTTAAGACTTAAACTTAAAAACAGTCCTGAAACTGACTGATAAAACACAGTGGCTCATATTATAAATGTATCCCCCCCCCCCCCTGATGTTTTCCTTCTAAAATTGTTTGCTGCGACCATGGCCCCAATACAGGGAGTAAAATGAATTACTTATTTAAAGAATAAGTAATTCTAACTCAGTAATGAGAGGAAATAAATCATTGGAACATTAATGAACCCCAGGGTGCCTTATCTGAATAATAATCAGTTTATTTTAATTTAGTTTACTGCAATAGATGTCAATACTATGGCTAGTACCAGGAGAAGACAAGTAGAGAGAGAGGATGACAGAAAGACTAACGCTGGAAGACAAACCAAATGGGGAATAACAATACAAAGAAGAGTTGTGGTCTAGTGGGCAATTATAGGCTTAATTAAACGAACTCATTAAATGGTAACTTAGTGGGATTTCTCTCAGTTGTCAGAGAATAACTTTTTGATATTCGCCCTCTAAAGCTGCTGCTGGCAAAAAGTTATTCTCTGACAACTGAGAGAAATCCCACTAAGTTACCATTTAATGAGTTCATTTAATTAAGCCTAATTGCCCACTAGACCACAATCCAGAAGGTTCTGGCCTGGGTTGTGATGGTAGATGTTGACTTACTGATGGTGACGGTACAGTAGGTGTTGCGCTCTATACCTCAACAATCCATACCAGATGTCTAGTGCAGAGGTACGCGGCACATTTGCCACCGGAACACGAGAAGGGACCAGCCATGAATCTATAACCTTGTGTCATTAGGATTTTCCAAACAGCGGTGGAAAGTTGACTCTGTAGCATAATGATACCAAGGAGTCGTCAGTGATGTCACAGACTGTGGTTTATAAACAGCTTTGAGTCCAATTGCTATACTTCCATGTTGCATAGCATAACAGTGACATCACTGTCGAGTCTTGGTATTTTTACCATTCACGTGTGTTGAGCGTAACAGCGCGGAGTACCCCCGGAATACAGAAGCTGGTGTTTAAGTAGTTAAAAGAGCAATCTACCCATTTTTGAGGGGCAGCTATGTCCGCTTTGAGGGTGTTTGTAAGCACAAACATTGTCCTAACACAGTTTTGAGCGTTTGTCCCAACACACACATACATTGTAGCTGACAATGAATGGCCAGCTTTGAATGTTTGTGTAAACACAAATTCTGATAATAATATTTCCCAATAAAAATCTCTGTCAGTCTCTGAACCCATGTCCCTCTATGGTTGTGAGATCTGGGGTCCCCTTACCAACCAAGAACCTGAAAAATGGGATAAACACCAAACAGAAACTCTGCACACAGAACTCTGCAAATCCATCCTCCGCACCCAACGTAAAACAACAAACAATGCTTGCAGGGCAGAATTAGGGAGATATACCCACTCAACCCACTCGACCACCTAAAACCCAGACAAGCTCCATAATATAGCCCTCAATCATGGAGAAAATGGAGTCAGCTGGTCCAGGGACTACACAAACGCAAGCACAACCACCAGACAGAAAACCCATTGGACCAGACTATAATAAAACAAAAATAAAAGCTACCTGACATGACATACTGGAAAGAGACAAAATGGAATGCTATCTATCACTAAAAAGAGAATATACATTGGCTGAATACCTGAGCACTGTAAATGACCCAAAACTTAGGAAAGCAATGACTAGGTACAGAATCGGTGAACACAGCCTTGCAATAGAGAAAGGACAGACAGACAGACCCCACTCCCAAGGGAAGACAGACTATGCACCTACTGCACACCAAACGTTCTAACCACCTGCCCACTATACCAAGACATCAGAGACACGTACTTCCCACAGATTACACACACCAAACATGAGTTTGAAACTATGACCAATGACAAAAAACTCCCATACCTATTGTGAGAAATACAACAATGTGCAAACACAGCAGCACCCCCACCCTAAGGTCTACTATCTGTACCAAGTGGACCGCTGGACCTTGCACATGTAAACAGCTGCTACCTTTAAACAGATGCTGTACCCCCTCCAACTGTATATGCTTTCCCCATTTTCAACTATTTTCATTGTATTGTGACACTTGCACACTTGCTTTGACAATGTAAACATTTGTTTTCTCATGTCAATAAAGCTCCATTGAATTGAATTGGAATGAGATGATGTATGATGATGTACGATGACTCACTTCACACTGTATATCTTAATATTTCCATACCATTTCCGGTCATGTCTCAGAGGTCGGCTGTGGCAGTTCAGAACCTGCCAACCAGTGACATCATTTCTAGGGACTATAGGCAGGTTTGGTCATTTCAAACAAGACAAGATTTCCATGTGTGTGTTTGTGCGTGTGCATGCGAGTGCGTGTGCCGCATGCGTGCGTGCGTGCGTGTGTGTGTGTGTGTGTGTGTGTACATAAGCGCACATGCATGCATGAGTGTTCTTCCAATATGACAAGAGAGGCTATGGGTTAGGCTGTCAGACAGAAGCTTGACAGGCATCTAATAAGGAAGCTCTCACAGGCCTGAGGCTTTGGTATAGGGGCAGCGGTGGCCGAACGGTTTGCGGAGCGGTCTTGATATCGGAAGGTCGCTAGTTCGTATCCCCGGACCGGCACGTCAAAATTACCACCGCTGAAGTGCCCTTGGACAAGGCAATGAACCCCTACCCTGGGTAAACATAGTAACTTTCTTTCTTTCTTTGGTGGCATTCACACACACACACACACACACACACACACACACACACACACACACACACACACACACACACACACACACACACACACACACACACACACACACACACACACACACACACACACACACACACACACACACACACACACACACACACACACACACACACACACACACACACACACACACACACACACACACACACAAAGCAAGGAGAAGAGGCCGCTCTGTTTGGCAGTAAAACACCTCAACCTTTTTATAAGGCACTAACTCTGAACACCTCAATTACCAGACAATTACACTGAAAATGAACTTTGATCCATTTAGATTAACTATTAACGGCAAATAAACTGATCTCACTTTACAAAATCCTTGGCAACTTTTCTTTTTGTTTTGCAAGCCAGCTCCTGTTCCCTTGTAACCTTGCAATGAAACATAAACAAAACAGTGAAGACAGGAAATTAACTATAAAAAAATGTATGGAATATTCGTATTTCATTGAACATAAGCAAGAAAAACTCCAATGCCACTCTGAGTGAAGGTGAAAGCTTATTTCCCATTTGTGGTGCTCAGTAAAACCCTGCGTTGTCTCTGCCATGGAGCAGACAACTGTCCAACTGTCCATGATGTGTCCTCTGTAAACCTTACAGGAGCCCACATGGGGTCAGGTTCTTGTTGAGGAGGAGTAGAGGAGTTGGGTGAGCAGGTCTAACGCCATAAGGTAATCTGAGCTGTAATGAACGGCTGCATCTGTTAGCCTGGCCTTGGAGGACCAACTGAACACAACTCTGTTTAATAAACTGTCACCTGGAGTTTCAAAGGGGGCTGGAGTGTGGCAGGTCTTTAGTCTGACAGAAGACAACATTAGCCATGTGGCGTCTGCATCGTTTGAACACATCAATGAACATGCACGCATGCACGCATGCACACACACACGCGCGCACACACACACACACACACACACACACACACACACACACACACACACACACACACACACACACACACACACACACACACACACACACACACACACACACACACACACACACACACACACACACACACACACACACACACACACACACACACACACACACACACACACACACGCAATGACAGTGAACCGGGCTACCAATTACCGTACAACACATGCTTGCTTAAAAGACAGGACTGCCCTTGGACCGTTGGCTGTAAACATAATATTATGAACAGTAGGCACAGCTAGTGCATTCAGTGAATTGAATCACAATATGAAGGTGAATTGAAGCCAGAAGGAAAGCCGTTCATTCTCCATCACAGTGCGGACGTTGCTAATCAGTTTCGAGGTAATCACATAGACAGATTATACGAAGGCCTGGCCATAATATAACCCGTCCAAAGCCAGATCAATCAATGTTGACCACCGAGAACAGATGCCGTATGAGACACAGTCCATCAGTCAGTGCGAGTAATGCCGGGATTGCCGTTGCGGCGCATCATCAAATGGGGTTGGTCGTGCATGGGACGGGGGTGAAGGGGAGGGGACAGGTGGTGGTCTATTATGTCTACCAGCTGTTGGCATTCATCTAAAAAGGATGGATTGCGAGGGGAAAAGACGAGATGAAAACGATCGGAAAGAGACATGCTCGAACAGTCATTGAAGTAGAGTGGAATACAGACCATCAGATCACCATCCTATTGATCAACCTGCACAGACACAGGTAGAGCGAAGATGCCGTGTTGTTGGAACAGAGAAGACGGAATGCTTTTAAACCTCTAATATTGCGTACTTCTTAAAGGAGAAATCCACACCTAAACACATGTACCCTGAATGAGCCTATATAATCCTGTCCCAACATACATGTTGGCCTTGAATTGATTCATAGATGCCCCTGTTCTCCATTTTCCTCACCCCTGCCAGTGGCTCTCCTTTCTCCTTTAAGACTAAAAGGACTCTTCTGATCTTGGGCGCGTTCGGAAACACCGCACCGGAGCGCACTCGCCTATTGGTTTGCATTGCACAGTGCGCTCAGTGCGATATTTCCGAACGCGCCCCTTAGTAATCAGTATAGGCACCAGCGTAATGCCAGACATCTCTGTGTTTTTATTTAGCAAACTTTCTATTGAGACAATAGTTTTTTATAACACAAATTATTTTAAAATGGACTTTGTTTGTTTGTGAGGGGTTTGTTCTCAATCGAACAAATGTTTAATTTGCACTGCACAAACAAATCATAACTCAGCATCACACAATGCAAATGGTAAACAGCCAATATATTTTGTTTTATCTCTCGCCACAGAGCAGCAGAATGCCGATTGCAATGCATGAAAAGATGTGGATGTTCTTGACAAAGGTCAGTACTCAGCAGTAAGGCGTGAAATCCACAGTGTTGAATTCACTTTCTGTTGCCGACAGCGTCGCAGAGTTTGATTGATTCATGCCCTCGATCCCCTCCCGCACGGCGGGCAAATCAAAGTGACACTGAAGACTGAAGAAACAAAAGCAAAGAGAGAGAGACAGAGAGGGAGAGAGAGAGAGAGAGAGAGAGGGGGGGGGGGGGGGGGGGGCTTTGGTGGATTTCCTCTCAGTGAGCTGATAAAGAAAACGACAGCTTGCGCAGTGAATAGTGAAGAGTGAATTTAGATTGCACATGGGCGCTCCGGCTGGTGAAGACTGACAAGGCAGATCAATACGGTGGTGAGAGAGGGGTCAGCAGTGGGAAATCGTTCTAGCCTGGCATGGCCAGACTACGTAATATCACTGCGTAGATATTAGTCTGGAACTTCGGTGTGGAAGATTTATTTCTAATGAGCGGCGCCGCGGTTACAAACAGATTCCAACGTCACAGCCAAAAAAATCTCACTTTGAATAGTGGGCTTTGATTGGTCACCCTGCACAACTCCAGATCAATCTTCCCGGGATGTTTTCCGACCTGTGGCAGATCTGTCTGGTTCCCAGGCTTAACTCGAGCTTGTCGTGCCTCGTAAGTCGTGATTATCTTAAACTTGTTGATTGTTCTGTGTACACTGTTCAGCCCCTTGTGTTGTCTTGAAAGGTGCTTTATAAATAAAATGTACTTACTTACAGTACGTACTTATCAGATCAGGTAGAGATAGATGACACACCTGCCTGTACGCAAACAGACAGAAGAAAGGGCTTCTTGCTATAGAGCACTGAAGTCTGACGCAATTTACACATCCTACGTACCTGTTTGATATGAAGAATCAACTGACGGCGAGAAAACGCAAATGTTACTGCCGCCAAATTAAGTTACATTTTCAAACATCAAATATCAAATATGAGTGACTGTCTGACTATCGTAAATACTACAGAGACACATCCCCGATGGCAAAGACAGTTTGTATATTCTTGGACCACAATGCTTATACGTATGAGACGATTTTAAGTTGGTCCAATGTTGTTCTCAGAGACAAACGTCTGCGACCACATGGGGATGAAGATGAACGAGTGACGCCAGGACTTTCATACTAACTCGATTAAGACCTGATCTGTTTGCGGTTTTGTTTTTCATAATTCCCTCTACACTAGCCTAATTCTATTCTCTGTTTTTTAATTGTATTCAAATGTCCTTTTATAATGGGTTTCTTTGCACGCAATTTGCTCTTAATGTTCTGTCTTAATGCTTTATGTTTTGTGCAAAGCGTTTAATTGCCTTGTTGTTGAAAGTGCAATAAAAAATATTTTGCCTTGCAGAGTATGAAACCCAGAGGGGCATCCACAGTACACATGTATTTGTTCACTCGCATGCACGCACGCACACACGCACGCATGAGCGCACGCACTTGCAGTGATCAATATTAATTATTCATTAACTTGCAATTATGTATTGAGTTTTGCAACATACATATTTACTCAATGTATGTCATCCTCTGCGTTACTGAGACTGAGATGGATTCACTTTGAGGAGAAGCATTAACCATTGACACCAGGCTTCCACCAGGCCTAGGTTAAGCTATGACACCAGAGAACCCGGCCAGGACCCCCTTTGCTGAATGCAGATTTGGAAAAGAAGTGAGGAAAGTGCGTGGGTGGAATGCAGAAATTCTTATTGAGATTCAACAGATATCGCACGTCTCCTCTCCGCTCCTCGACCGGCCATGAATAAGCAATGAGTTGAATTCAATGTGCGAGCAGCAAACACGTACAGCCAACTCCTTTCAACTCCTCTAGCATGCCATTAATTAAAGACCTAATAAAAACATGATCCTAATGAGCTCTGATGACTATTTGTGCTGTGACACTTTCTGTCAAGTGTGTAAAAAACACAGAACATTCTACAACATCAAATGGAACGTTCTCGAGTATCGGTTTAAAAAAGAAGAGCAGACAGTGTGACCTGAGAGGAACCCACACAGCAGAACTGATATAGCTTGAATACCACATCATAGATCACTTTGATGCTATAGAGCGATTAAACATCATCATTACCCATCCCTACCAGCTCAGTGGCCTTTGTGTTAGAGCGTTGGTCCCCACCCTTGTTATACTGAAGTACCACTTCAGAACATATGTCTCTCTAAGTACCACCATAATAGCGGACGTTAAAATACAGGAGCGTAGACATGCCCATTTTGTTCCATTCCTAAGCCAATAATGCTGCTGCTCTGACAAAATCTAATGTGATTAATCCGTTCTCAAATCTTCTTTGAGAACATTAACGGCTAGGTGTGCCGTCATGCTCATTTCAGCACGGCTGCATAGCCTATTTCGACCAATTGCTTGGTCAGAGGAACTACCTGTAATATAAATACTTCATTCCCCTTTTTTGGGTGACTCCTCTGTGTACCACTAGTACCAGTGGTTGGGAACCTCTGGGTTAGAGTAACTGGGAGTGGCTCAGGGGTATAGTGGCCGCCAGAGTGGCCAGAGGATATTGAAGTGAGGCAGAGGCCAAATTAGCCATTGGGCCAGTGAGGCCGTGGCACAGGGGCCTTATAGGGGAAATTGGACCACTCTGTACTGGGTTTGAGGCCCTGAAAAGGGCTCCTGGGGACCTTCATTTTTGTTAAATTTAGGTAAAAAATGTGATAAAAACACGAAAGTTCTGCGTGCACGCACGCTATGGGGCCCCCAGAAAATGTACCGGCCCAGGGGCCCTCGTGGGGGTTAATCCGTTTCTGAATTGAGGGAGTGCCTGAAGGGGATATGAAGGGTACAGAGGATGTGTCACTATACTATTTCTGACTGAGGTGCAGCTTCCTGTAGAGAAAAGGGCGTAAAAATGAATGGAGCCACCCGGTAAATAGTCTCTGGTCAGAGAAGATATGCTAGCCTGGTTTATAACACCATGAAAACCAATTCCACACCATGTGTACTGCTGAGCCACAGGACATGCTGTCCATTTAAATCACTTTGAACAGCTCCACAGTACATACACTGAACACACACTGAGACTGCACAGTGGGATCAGCTTCAAAAACAAATAAACAGTGTGTGTGTGTGTGTGTGTGTGTGTGTGTGTGTGTGTGTGTGTGTGTGTGTGTGTGTGTGTGTTGTCCTGATGATTGCCATGCTAAGCATAATACAATCAATAACCATGCAAATGAAGCACCGGTGATGCAAATAAACCTTACCCCTCTGAAATGACGGTGGAAATGGTTTCAGATATTTCACCTTTATTTATTTATATCTTATTTTTATTTTATTTATTTGGGGGGGGGGGGGTCATTTTATCTCCTACTAAAGCTGTTTTACTCAAGACATTTTTATGTGTGTCTAAATGGTATGTATCTGTCTGAAAATTGCAATTTTAACTCTCCACTATGCAATTCTATTTTATTTCATATTTCATTTCATTTCATATCATAACCTTCAACCTCCCACCCACTGCCACTTTACAGCCAAGTACAACCTGAGCTTCAACCCATAAACATACTTCCCCACATTGCAGCAAATGTGTAAACTCTCTGCTCTCCTGCTACTAGCGCACCTCTTCAAGCCCAGTGCACCTCCTGCACACCAGACATGCTATTAATATTTATGGCCGCCTGGCCTTGACACATGTTGGAATCGCACTGGATACACTTTACCACTTCAGTGACA
>NC_137870.1:36258013-36270513 GCF_963924005.1 Protomyctophum bolini | reverse complement strand
GGAAGCCTAAACCTACACGGTGAAGTCTACTGTTCATTTCACAGTCTGGGGTTTTCTCTTTACATGTGCTGCATGGTGAACTGCACAAAGGCCAGACAGACTCATGCATGTTTATGTACTTGGAACTGGAAACAGCTGTCGAGGATACTGATGTAATTGCATCAATTCTAATTGCTGGAATGATGAGAACCATTCACAATAGTCTTGTCTTACCAGACAGTAGACAGAGAGACCAATGAGTGATGGAGAGAGAAGAATGCAGAGATAAAATGTGATATTTTGGAGGGGAAAAAATGACTGTAGGCTGACAGGAATTGGGGAGAAGGATGGGGAGTGACACAAAGTTCATCGGGATCGGGATTCGAACCCGCAACACATGTCGTGTACTGGACCGCTACGAGTGTACTGCAGTATAACAGCTGTGTTTTGTTTGCTTGTTTGTTTTCCTGGGCAGGTAGCAGGTATTGCCTCGGTGACATTTCCATCTAACTGCTGCCACTGACCCATTCCTCATCCATTTCACGGCTCTAATCACATACGCATGCGTCTATGTGTCAATTCCACTATTTATTAGAGTTCTATCGTTAGCACGCTAGATCTGAGTCGGCTCCAATTCTCACATACTTCTAGTACTTTAGGTCCAGACTCTAAAAACTAAAGATTCTGCCGTTCTCAGTATTGAATAAAGTGAAACATAACCTGGAACAGACGTAAACACAACTTTTGACTCCTGCAGCTATAAAAAAAGAAAATATAGAATATGACAGCAGATTTTGTTCCCCCCAAACGACACTGGGCTGTCATCCATATTCAGTTATTTGTTTGACCAAAAGGTTGACAGACCTATCTTTATGTGCTCATGGACCAGATGGAAGAGAGGAGAGGCGTCCTGAATTTAACCCATTTAGGCCTAACCTCAAAATTTAAAAAGTTTCTTCTAAATCCTCCAGTTTTCTGAAATAAATATTTTCACAATTTTTCAAAAATAGCAGACCTACAAGCTCATAGTGCGCCACTCGGTGGCGCACTATGAGCTTGTAGATCTGCTATTTTTCAATAGCTAAATTATAACATGTTTAAAACACCAACAGGGGTTCGCGCCCAAAATGGATTAAATTACTAAATAAGAGCCATACGAGTGAGCTACACGCATGAACGCACACGCTCCCTCTATCTGGTTCTTTATTAGCATTTCTTCATTTCCCCATTACTTACTTGTCTCCCCCATCTCATATTCGCTGTCCCTTAGCAGTTCAAAGATGTCCACCTCCAGCTTGCCGGTGGTAGAGCGATTACTGTTTCTGTTGATGCTGTTTTTTGCCAGTGTTATGGCCAGCCGCTCTCCTCTGCTGCACTCCATAGGGTCGTCAAGGATGGCGGCTGGGAGAGAGAGAGAGAGAGAGAGACACTGTAAACACACGAGGCTACAAGATCAAAATCTATTTGAGTTCAACACAGTTACTGCCCTGAGGAATGATAATTATAATAAAGTAGTGGTCTAAAATGTCCATCTATCTTCAACCCCTTATCCAAAAGCGGGTCACGCAGGTAGCAGTTCTATCCCAGACTCCGATTCTCTTTCCCAGGCCAAATTAGCGAGCTCTGACAGGGAATCCCAAGGACTTCCCTGCAGGCCACCATGGATATAATAATAATCCGACCATCTGGTCCTAGGTCTGCCCTGTGGCCTCTTCCCATGCCAGCATGGATATAATGATAATCCCACCATCTGGTCCTAGGTCTGCCCTATGTGGCCTCTTCCCTGCAGCTGGGCGTGTCTGGTAAACCTCTGTGGGGAAGTGACCAAGAGAAGTCCTTACCTGTGCCCGAACCACCTCAGTTTCTGCACAAAGGAGCAGCAGCTCTGACTATCTGCATATTCCATTTCGGCCACATCTATCCACAATCTTCACCATTCTACTTACAGAATGGTGTCGTGCGTGCGTGCATGTTCACTGATCTAATGGCGATAAGTGTAATAACCTTACATGGTAATAAAGGCATTAGGGGTCAAATTCATCAAATGTGATAACTGAACACTCAGTTATATTTAATTTCAATATTGTAAGACTGCAGGTCCATCTAATGTTTGATATGAACTATACAAACTATGATCATATAATCAAATAGCAAATGTTTCAAAAATACTTTCTTATACAATAATGTTACTACATGAATGAATAAATTACTGGATGAATGAACAGCTTGGAAGGACGGGATGGATGAATGAACAGTTGGATAAACACTCGCTCTCTCCACTGTTAACAAATTAATGTAGGCCTGTTCCGTAGACACAAAGGCCTGACGCCCAACTGTTTACATCAATACTATTATCCAGTCAAGTCACTCCAGTGCATTGCCATTATGGAAATACAGCAAGTTCAATATTTCACATCAAACGATCAATGGCGTTACGACTATGTAAGCTGAATGAACAAACAGCATGGCTTTGAACGGCACCATGTGTCTGTCTCCAGGGAACCAACATTTATTGGCCATAATGGGTGGTGGATTCCTAAATATGCATGATGCCACTGTCAGGCACGTGCTACAATCCAAATGACATTTCTATATAGATAGATACCTGTGACTGAGAGTGCATAGTAGGCTTATATGGCTCGCACACACTGCCCCATATTTGCTCCGATTATGCTGTCGGGGACCATTTTTGGCGCTCGCCGACAAAACCCCCGATCTGACGCAAGATCGGGCTTTGATCGCCGAGGTTTTGCTCGCTGTGTGAAAGGCTCTGCGAAAAGATATAGCACCTCCCCGACCGTTTCTGAATATCAAGCAGGTTTGATATTTGGCTCTCTCATCGTACAGTATGAACTGGGTTGCGACCGCGTCCCGAGAAGGCCATATTACAAAATCAAGATTTAACGTTGATTTAACGCCGCACGTATAGGCTATCCAACTTTAACAAACAATTCCGCCCTGTGTAGTCTGGCTATTCCTGTGTGTGTGGCGTGCACGCAGTCGCAGAGAGAGAGAGAGAGAGAGAGAGAGAGAGAGAGAGAGAGAGAGAGAGAGAGCTGCGTCCAGCTACAGTGTGTAGGGGTACTAGGGGCCAATAGGAACAGCTTCTTTCCTGCTGCTGTCTACTTGCTGAACTCTGCCCCTCCCCAATGACACTGAACCTTGTCCTTGACATCCCTTCCGTCCCTCCATCCCTCTACCCATCTGAACTCATGCTTATATTTATTAGCATGTTAGCGTGTGTGGGAATGTGGGGGTGGGTGTGTATACTGTATATATGCATATATTATCGTCATCATGCATTGCTTGCACTGTACAGATTGTTCTTCTTATATAATTATTTGTATTTACTTGGTTCTGCCAACGTACTCTAATATTAGTTTACTATTTATTATTTATTTATTATTCAGTATACATTACTGCATACTGTACATTTTTCTGTATTTATTCTCTCATTACTGCATTACTGTATTGCACTTCTGGCTAGACGACACCCTTCATGTCATTGTCAGAGTATTTGCATACTCATTTGTGACAATAAATTGAATCTAATCTAATCTAAAGTGGCTGCAGCAGACAAAACTGACCAGTGTTAATTTCCCCACCTAATACACCTTGTCAAAAAGCAACACGGTGTCAACCTTTGTGTCCCTGTTAATCTCACAGCTGAATAAACAACAATTACATATTACCGAGATGAGACACGTTTGGCTCTAGGCTAAATATGAAGATATATATTTTTGTCTATAGCTGGTATTTACATTTGTGTCCCAGTCAAACTGAAGCCTCCACAGTGTGGCGGATGCTTCCGAGATCTGCAACACATTGTGTTAGGAATAGGATCAGGTTCAGTTGGTGACAGTGACCAGACCGTGGGTGTCTCCAGGAGACTTTGTGACAGGGTTTAGTGTGAAAGTATGAGTTGGTATAGGTTGAGGAACAGTGTGTGCCACATACATACTCAAGGAGACACTGTCCAACGTTTTGAAAAATAATCATCAAGGCCGTTTCACTCATATGGATATGAAGAATATCAGACTACAATGACTGTTGTTACTGCTGCTGAATTAGTTAAATGTTCGCTAAAAACAGACTGTATCAAATAATCAAATATAAGTGACTGGCTGCTGTAAACAATACAGATCCACCTCCCTGACAATATCATTTGTATATTCTTTTTAAATTCATGGATTAATAAAGGAAGGAATGAATGAATAAATAGGTTAATGAAAATAACCCAAACCTCTACCAAAGTGTCCTTGCTCTTGCACTGAATGATAGGTCCATTGTAGCATGTGTTCAGGAGGGAACACATCTGTTTTTTCCTGACATCATGCCAACACACAGAAGCACAGAGCTGGGAGCTGACACAGGTTTAAATGGAGCTTAATGGCAACAACCACAAGTAAAACACTGTGAGCCCTGCTGGATTCACACCAGCATGGCTATTAAAACCACACAAAGACAAAAAGCAACTCATCTATCTCTCCTCTGAGACCCCCATCATAAATGCAACTGCCTCTCTCTCTCTCTCTCTCTCTCCCTCCCCTTATTACTGTTTTATAGTCACTCTTTACCACCATGATTGTCTTAAAGTGTTCAAGCATAATAATATATTCGCAGAAACCAGCTAACTCCAAGGACTGTGTGTGTGTGTGTGTGTGTGTGTGTGTGTGTGTGTGTGTGTGTGTGTGTGTGCGCGTGCGTGTGTGTGTGTGTGTGTGTGTGCACGTGCACGTGCACGTGCAGTTAAAGACAATCTGTGAGACTAGATTTGTGTATCACAGACAGTTCCTGCGGCTGATTCACCTTCAGAATCTTAATTGGTTTTTGGTATTTTTGCTTTGGAAATCACACATCTCTGATGATCTCTATAAATTAATTAGCAGAGAGGCTGGAGTCATTTCAAATGTTTTCCGCATGTGTGAACTGTGAATGTGTCCATGAGCGTGCGTGCGTGCGTGCGTGCGTGAGTGAGTGGAAAAAGTACACGTTTCTATAGAAGCCTATATATAATAGGCTATATACGTAGCCTATAGAAAGTATACCCATATGTCCCTATTCACACGTTTTTAAATGTATAAAACAAATCAAAACCTAATTAACAAAATAATAGCGGATCTACAACCTCACAATGCGTCACAAGGCGACGCTTTGTGTGCTTGTAGACGGGCTATTTTGAAATGGCCAAAATACTGTAGTGGATAGAAGTGGCTAATGTGTGTTTTGTAATAATAATCAAATCTCTCAAAGTGTCGAGGTGTAAAAGTACAATATGCCTCTGAGATGTACATTATAGTGGTGTAGAAGTAAAAGGACAGAAAATTTGAAATACTCCAGTTAAGTAAAAAAAAAAAAAAAAACGCAACATTTTACTTAGTGCAGTACTTGAGTAAATATACTTTATAGTTACTTTACACCACTGGACAAATGGTCCTGTACCTTGTGATGGAAGCAAAGTATTTGTTGACAGCCTGGGTGATGATAAATAGAGGGGTCATCATAGACAGAGAGAGTGGGTGTGTGATTCGTGCCTGGATCACACTGCCATGGGCTCGTCTCCGACAGCGTGCTCACATTGGTTCCTGGATCACACTGCCATGGGCTCGTCTCCGACAGCGTGCTCACATTGGTTGTCGCCTCCTCGCAGCGAAGGCGTGCGGTTCATGTGATTGAGCATCAATGTCATTACTGTACGCCCACTTACTGAGGGGGTCAAACTAACGTGGCACTAAAAACATCAGTTGTCAAAGATGCTATACTTAACCCATTCTGACCTGAGATCAGATTCATACGAGGTTTCACACTGGACACACACTGGTCTGATTAACCCATTCTGACCTGAGATCAGATTCTAAAAAATGTGAGTCGCTCTTCGATTTTTCAAAAATAGCAGACCTACAAGCTCGTAGCGCGCCACTCGGTGGCGCGCTATGAGCTTGTAGATCTGCTATTTTTCAATAGCTAAAGCATAACATGATGCCAACACCAAAATGGGTGCCCGGTCAGAATGGGTTAATGCTTTTTCAGGGGCACCATTTACGACGTGGACATTAAGGAAGGGTTGTTAATTTGTCTTTCGAGTGCCATTCAGTTAAGTCAATACAAGTGTCATGTTGTGGGCCCCCGGGCGGCTGGCGTAGCTGTCTGGGCACCGTGGCTGGTAATCCAGTCTGGCAGTGTGCCGAGACTATCAATAAAAAGAAAAAAGGCGAAAGTCAAAAAAGAAAAGTGTATGGCATTAAGTAGATTACAATCATAATGAACATTCTAAACCTCCTCCCACGGACTGTTACCAGCACAGTCATAATTGACATATTTAGGTCAAAGTACTATTCCGCGCGTCGGGCGATGATACAGAGAAAACATGGCAGCACCCGGTGGTGCACAGCATGAGGCCTAACTTCTCATCGCTTTTCAGTACAAATGCAGTTATCAACCCTGACAATAGGGTAGAACACCCCATCTGTCTGTCTTTCTTTAGCAAAAATAACAGAGTGGCATAGGAGTAACAGACAGCATGGAGCAAGGAGATGAGAGAGTTTAGAGAGGAGAGACGGGAGAGAGGGGGGAAAGAAAAGAACACCACATGTGTGGTGGTGGTGCTACTGCTGTGGATCCAGTTAGGCAGGTGGACTGACACCCGCTGATGGACTCCACACTCCACAGTGTCCGTTCACCTGTCAGTCAACCCGTCTCCCTCCTCTACCTGGGCCTACATATAGATTGCCTGAGACGCACAGGAGAGACCGGACGACAGGCTGACGAGAGGAAGGAGGCAGCAGATGGAGATCAGGGGGGGATTGTGGGGAAAAGAGGAGAGCGTGGAGCGAGGTTGGTGAGAGGACAGAGTGGGAGGAAACACTGCCTCCAGAAACGCAAATAATGGTTGAAGTGTGAGTGAAAAAGGACATATGCACAGCTCTCATACACTAGACTAGACTCATTTTGCATATTTCACCTGGCCCACAAAAGTAGAAAGTAGAGGTGTTGTATTGTTCACAACAAAAACACTGAATTACGGGTTGAGTGTATAGGCTTGATCTCAACTAGGCACCCATGTTTTGACGGTGTACTTACATCTGTGGAAAGATGTATTTTATTATTGAAGAAGATCCCTATATGCAGTGGACGGAGAGCTGCGCTCGCTTCATCAAGCTTTAATGAACAGTTCTGAGAGGACTTGTTTACTCATCAGTGCTTGCCTCAGATGTAACGTTTACTCCAAGGGCCCACTCTGTCATTGCATCTGAGATGTTTTTGTTTTTTTTGTTTAGACCAGCTTGTACGGTTTTTATTCACGAGGTAGCAGATTTTCTTTGCCTTGTTGAGGGCTCTCTGTACTCCTGATGGATGTCATTTGCTGTTGGGAGTTTGTCATCCACAGAGTTTTGTTCATTGGCAAATGGCATAAACAATATCTACCCTAACCCAGCTCACTATTGCTATTCAACGACGGCTACACTCTAGTGGAACTTATATTTATTCATCCATTTATCAGAGCGAACATGGCTGGGGAAGCATGGATGGAAGTACCATGATGACAGCTCTGAAATGATGAGAATTCAGACTCACTCTCATCTCAGTCTGTGTTTCCACATAATCAAGTCAAGTCATGTCAAGTTTATGTATGTATATACTGTAGCACATTTCACATGACAAACGAGGACTCAATGTGATTCAATGAAATACAAAACATATAAGAAAAAAAAAGATAAAGTAAATATAAATAATAAAGTAATAAATAAATAAAATAATTAAGACAATAACATGTGATTAAAATACAAGATGAGTTATAAAAATTCTACTCTGCAAACCAGTAAGACAGCAAGGGAGCTCATGTATGTATTTCCACATCTAAGAGCTGAGCAGATGTAGCGGTTCAGTACGCATCATCGTACTGTTTGTCAGATGATCAGCGACGGGCGGTGGGTGCAGAGCGCTGGTTATCTTGACGGTAAAGCAATGCCGGAGTAGGTTAATGTGAGCTTCAGGGAAACCGTGCCCCTAGAGACGGGAAGCACGCTGGTAAAGACTGACAGAAGAGTCAGATTTAGAGATGCTGAGGGAGACGTGGAGAGATGTTTATGGGAGGTAATGGAGAGAGAGAGAGAGAGAGAGAGAGTCAGGGCCGTCTGCACTATATATAACTATGGAGCCAACAGTCTGGCTCGAGAGACTAGGTAGAGAGAACATCAGCTCTCTCTCTCTCGCGCACGCTACGCACACACACACACACACACACACACACACACACACACACACACACACACACACACACACACACACACACACACACACACACACACACACACACACACACACACACACACACACACACACACACACAGACACACACACACAGACACACACAGACATTCTGTCCCTGCTGGAGACAACATGACTCATTCAGAACTCCCACAGAGATGCTTTCAACAACATCTGTGCGAGCGTCTCCGTGTGTGTGTGTGTGCGCGTTATGCATAAACATGAGTGCATACAGTGAGTGTTTGTTCGTACATTTGTGACATCTGTGGCACGTGTTTATGAATCTCATCAAACTCTATCACCACAACCTCTCCAGCTCAAGAGAGATATGGAGATGCTGTAACAAACCCCATGGCCAGGGGGACGTCGTGCTATGGTGGCCACTGGGGCCTCGTTATACACCAGTTGTTGTCAACCTTGAGGAGGTTCCAGGTGGTCCACAGCTAAATGATGCATGGAGAGTTGATAACCAAATGAACCCTTACAGATCTTCAACTCTTGAGCGTGTGAACATTAATCTTATGCTCTCAAGACTTGTAGAATAATATACTATTTTGATCAACATTCCTGCCTGTTGTGTCTCCTATGGTACCACATCAATACAGCATGGGATTGTGGGCAGAATTGTATCCAACGACAACAACAACATATTCTAAGTTTTGGGTTTGAGAGGCTAAATCTCCTCAAATGGTGGCCTGGTCCGTGGCTCAAATGCCAAATAACTAATGGAAAAAACCACTGGCCATCTAACATCACTACAGCTTACAAGAGTTGATACAGTTTTGAAAGATGATCAACAAAACAGGTGGGAAATTGACCTTGGAAGAACAGTGTGTGGGGGGAACAACAATACTGTATGTATATATACAGTATATATGTGACTATAGACCCCCTGCTATGAAGTTAAACGCAAATAGAAGTGGCTGTAACACCCTGTGCATGCACACACACACACACACACACACACACACACACACGCATGGGGTGCCGGTGCAGCCGGCCCATGCAAGGTCGACTGAACTGTCAATATTGAACGCCACAAAGGGAGGCAAGTTGACTTCTCATATAGGCACCTGAGCCATATCCATTAGTCTAGCTGCCCTCTGTTAGTTTCCTGGTGAACTAACAATTAACTGGAATGCTAATGAAACAGCAGGCAAGGCACAGACAAACACACCAGCTAGCCAGAAGTGATGGCCAGGGCCACTGCCAGGGTATAGCAGCATCTGCCGGTGGTTGTGCCAGCAGGTTGGGATGGCAAAGGCATTGGCACAGCTGGTTAACCGTTTCCGTCCATCCGACGTGTCCACGCGTCCTAGGGAATCCAACCGACGGATTCAAAGGACGTGTGTACGCGTCCTATAGCGCATCTTCAATGATATCAGGTGAGAGAATAATATTCTGAATTTTTTTCAGTTTTTTGTTTTTGAGTGGGCAAAAAGGCCACCGTACGCTTCGCTCTTTGATCTGATAGATATACTAAGTGCTTCATTTCTGACTTAAAATATGAACGCTTTGGATTATTTAGTGATATAATGGAAATGAGAGCAAGGTAAACTAGCAAAATAGAATCGGGGCACCCCGGCACCCCTGAGCTCCTATTTTGAAGGAATCCCGGGACTGATTGTGTTAAAGGGAGGGGGGAGCACTGAAGGCTTTGCCAGATTCTTCACTGGGATCACGATCAAAGACACAGCATAATGGAGTGGGATTGGTGTTAATTGTGTCTGTGTGTGCACGGACACACGTGCATGCGTGCGTGTTTATTCATTCAGGTGAGTAGATGAGGGTGGACAGGTGTTTGACACCAGGGTTGAGGAGTCAAGGCAGCGTGCAGACTCGCCATCTGGTGAGAAAGAATATGAAATATGTTCTATTCCCTTCTTTTTGGAGGGGCGCTTTTGAAGATTACATCATATGGCAGCCAAATATATGGGACTTTTAATGTTTGTTAGAGTTTATGATGTAAATCGTTTGCCAGCCAAGTCTATGGACTTTGAGGATGTTTAGAGCACTTTAGATCTTTAGATAGAAGTCTATGCACTTTGTTTAGAGTACTTATGACGCACATAATTTGTCAGCCAAGTCTACGGATAGCGCACTAAATGACAACGTGAGACGTCATGTGGCCAATGTAAATACAGTGGGAACTTTTTTATAGTTCTGCTTTGCTTTTACCTTTCTTCTTTATTTCAACCAACAGTTCAGTGTTTCTAGAAGCACCACTGACGCTGAATAATTAAAGGGGCATTTCACTTCCGGGGTCATGTGGACATGTACTTGAGCACTACTTTTGTGTGCACTCTAGACAGTTTTAACGTTACTTGATTCAACATTTTGAAATGTTGTATGAATTGAATCGCACCCCCTTATAATTATAAACCCATTTTAACTTCAAACTACTGGTATACATTCCGACCATGTTAACACTTTTAAAGCCAGGCGTTTCTTCGGGCGCCCTTTTACCTGTGGCAGGCAAAAAACACAAAAAAAACTCAAAAAGCGGGCCCTGTGACATAGCCCAGAGAGAGAGAGAGAGAGAGAGAGAGAGAGAGAGAGAGAGAGAGAGACTGCCAGCTGAAGACTGCCAGCTGCTGTGGGGAATTGGCCATCTTCACAGATTGGTTGGCTCTGACACCTAAGCAGTGGATTGGATGGTGGCCACACCCAACCCGCAATTCTGATCAGAGGACTGTCAGCTTCGGCAGCAGAGAATCACTTCCTCTGTCATTTCACGCAAAACCAGTCCTTCAACCATCTGTCTTTGTAAGCCTAGAAAGAGACCGTGTTCCCATAACATGCCTCTGGAAGCTGAGAAAGACCAACTCAGATCTTTATTTGTGCTAAGTTTGAGTTCTATTATTTCATTTGTGTTTATCAGGTTTGTAGTTTGGGTTTTGTTAGTTAGATTAAGTTTGCTTGTATATTATTGTATATTTCTTGCAAATATTCCTAATTTTGGCTGGAATAAATATATATTCCTTTTTTATTCCAATTGTCTTTTTACATTTTATGTTGCTTCCCCTAACCCGAAGTAGTACACCCACATATACACGACAAGGTTAACGACAAGCTTCCCCACCCATGCTTTTCCCACGCCACATTTGTGGCAAAGCCGCTTGCTAGTGACGCAAGCGGCTTGTTGTCGTGCCTTGTCACGATTCTCACGAATATCTGGATGTAGAGAGAGAGAGAGAGAGAGAGAGAGAGAGAGAGAGATTAGGACGATGGCAGTATTGCAACTGTCTCTGTTGCTGGTCAGACCCATATCTCATCAGTTTTAATCACAGACATCTCAAGTGGTTTTCTGCTGCAATAAATACCAAACCTCCTATACAAATACAGCCCAAACTACCCCAGGATGAAGCCATTGACTTCAGTCTGGACACATCGGACTGAGCTATTAGCCAATAGGGATTTATCTCCCTTAAATACAGACCTCCCTTTTAATAAGAGCTATCTCTCTCTCTCTCTCTCTCTGTGTGTGTCTGTGCATGCATGCACGCACAAATGTGTGCGAGTGATATGGCCTACTGCATGTGTATCAATAATTGACCAATATACACAGGTGCATATTCCTGTGCTTGTGACCTAATCTGGTTAAATAATGAATGTGACAACTTTAGAGTCAGAGCATAATTGCATAAGTTCATTCTTATCTGCCGTTGGTGCCATTAACCTAACGATTACTCTCAGCACCTCCCCCTGGTAATTAAAAGCAGGGAGATTAATCACAGATTCACACATCTGCCTCGCTACCAGTGGTGGGCAGTAACGAGTTACTTTTAATATATTACTGTAATAGGCTATTATTCATTTACCCAGTAGTAGTGTATAGTACCGGTATATACTTGACCAAAAACAGTAATAATATACCGGTAGCATAATATTACTGTTTTCAAGTTTTCATAGTAAACTGCGACCTACAGTCGCAATTCCTAACAAATCATAGTACATTATTACATATGCCACAGGTTTTGTTGGCTGCTTTCTGAAAACATTTTGTTTAAAAGAGAGATGCTGCTTTATTTTATAGCCTTTTTAGCTGATTGTTGACTCTAAATAAATCACACTTGAAGTGAAGTGAGGGGTGCTCTTATCATATACATCATCAGACATCACATTCCGTGCTCGGCCAATCAAATCATCACAAATGTCATTCCGGCCAATCACTTTTGAAGACTACATTTAATTTCTCTCCAAACATCTCCCCATTACGTTCCCCAGCCTCTGACAGAGATGATAAGCACTTT